>NC_133621.1:1339383-1699383 GCF_048593235.1 Sminthopsis crassicaudata | reverse complement strand
ACGTTTATTTTTTTAAGAATAGAAATGTCGAGAATAAAAGACTCATTTGGAATTCCTCCCAAATGCATCGTGGCTGGTGGATGATGATTTGTGCCCAGTTCTTCCACCCCCAGAGCTGGCATCCCCCAGACAAGTGGGAGGGGGAAGACTTGCCACTTTACTCTATTACTTTCAGAATTGATGGTTTTCAGAAGCCTTGTGTGTTAGTATTCCTTTTGTGAAGCACTATATAGCCTTAATTAAAATAACTCACATTAATTTATAGAGCTCTGGAGGGAATTTGTCAAATACTGATGAAGGTATAATAGGAAGTTGAAATCATTGCTGGATGGAATTTGGCAGTCTCCCCATGAAGATCACTTGACCTTCGACCTCACTGACTCCTGAACCTGGCCTCGTAATCTCCAGAAGGAAATGATGTGGAACACACAAAGACGTAGATCAAACTTTTGCTCGGGTCAATGGGGAAGAGTAAAAGCTTATAGAAGCACTGAGTGATTTATGCCTAAAAATGATTTTAAATGAAATCTATCAAAGACTGGAAATGAGCCACTACCTGAATACAGAGCTCATACATTAGCACTTCTCCATCAAAAGCCCGAACTCTGAAGTCAATGAGCAATGGAATACATCAGCTTTGTAAATCCTGATTAATACTTGAATGTCCTCTAAGGGAATGGTTTAATATAGCATGCTGTGCCCATTTTTCATCAAAATGGTCGAGGCTTAGGCAGAAGGGAGATCAGATCTTCCAAGACATATTTTGTTACTGGTCCTTCTATGTTTTGTCTTTTCCTCTAGTGCTTGACTATTCGTAACCTGGCCAATTACCCACCAAGACATCATATCTGGTACACAAATGTGAACCCATCAAAAAATGTATCTCAGTGGAAAATATAATAAGATCTTAAAGGCAGAGCTAGAAAGGATCTTAGAGCTATAACCTTCCTCCCAATTTTCCACCCTAGTAAATTAAGTTCCAGAGAATTTAAGTGGTTTTTTTCTAGATCACAAACATGAGATCAAGAGTTAAACCAATAGGCATTGGTTTAATTACTATTGATTAGAGAAATTTGGATTAAAACAACCCTGAGGTGCTACCTCACACTTATCATGGGTAAGATGACAGGAAAAGATAATGACAAATGGTAGAGGGGATATGGAAAAACTGAAACATCAATGCCTTGTTGATGGAGCTGACCCAGCCATTCTAGAGAACAATTTGGAATTTTACCCAAAGGGCCATCAAACTATGCATATCTTTTGAACCAGCAGTACCACTACTGGGTCTGAATCCCAAAGAGATCATCAAAGATGGAAAAGAACCCATGTGTACAAAATTGTTTGTAGCACCTCTTTTATAGGGGCAAAGAAATTGAGTGGATGCCCATCATTTGGGGAATGGCTGAATAAATTATGGTATATGAATATAATAGAATATTATTGTTCTATAAGAGATGATTAGCAGATTGATTTCAGAGAAGCTTGGAAAGACATGAACTGATGCTGAATGAAGCTAGCAGAACCAAGAAACACTGTACACAGTAAAAGCAAGATTAAATGATAACAAATGTGATGGACTTGGTTCTTCTCAGCAATATAGTGATCCAATAGACTTTGGATTAAAAAATGCCATCCACATTCAGGAAGAGAAGTATGGAGATTGAGGGAAAATTGAAACATATGATTTTTAGCTTTTTGTTGTTGTTTTGTTTTGCTTTCTCATGATTTTTCCCTCCTATTCTGACTTTTCTTTCCCAACATGATTCATATGGGAAAATGTTAGAAATTGATGTGCATGAGTAACCTATGTGCATCAACAATCTTGCTTGTTGTCTTGGGGGAGGGAAAGTAAAGGAGAAAAAAATCAGAACGCAAAATCTTACAAAAATGAATGTTGAAAATCATTTTACATGCAATTGGGGAAATGATATACCATTAAAATAAAATTTAAAAAAACTCACAGGCTACAACAGGAAAAAAAAAAACTGACAAGTGACCAAAATGACTTAGTTTGAGGATTTCTCTTAAAAGAAAATTTGATCCCTCTGGAAGCCGCCCTTTTTCTGTGTGACAAATCTATTTGTGAAGAAGTTCCACTGCTATTTTGTAGATATCAAGTCAAATGCTCTATAATTTCTGCCCATTTTTCCTGTACTTCCCTGGTTCAAACCAGATCCTTGATGCCAAATTCAGTGCTTCCTAGATTGTCCCACTCACCAAACTTTAAAGGAGACAGGGAGAGACTGCTGAGATCATCCCCTCTGAATTAGACATATCTGCTGGAACACCTCCAGAGTCCAGAAAAAAGGCTAAAATTTACTTTTACCTCAAGAAAATAAAGGTCACTTTCCAAATTGCTGCTTCATTTCTTGTTAAAAACATTTGTCTGCTGTCATGTAAACTAAGTCAAAGTGAACTGAATTTCAGTAAAATGGTCAGACTCAAAGAAAAGGGAAAATAGACTAAGGGAAGCAAAAGTATCAAGAAATAAGAAATATCACTAAATGCAAAAATGCACAAATGCTTATGGCCTGAAATGATCCACTAAACAACAGTTGGGTGTACCCTATACTTTTACCTTCAGAAATCAACTTTCGAGGGAACAATTGATGATTGTCCTATTAGGAGTTATCAGGAACTGCAATAAGCTAAGAAAATATGAGCCAAATTTTCCTAATTAATCTATAGATTATTTCCATTCCAACTTACCCTTAAATGTGCATTGTAGGGAGCAGGAGGAGAGATGGGGTATTGCAACATTGCTATGGCTTAACTGAGTTAGGCTAGTGAATGTTCTTGAGGATTTTCTTCCCCTAAAGATGCTGATTGATGTCACCTCAGCTCTGAGGTTTCCCCACACATCTGTAAGAACATACGTAGAGAAATTTAAAGCCATCACCAAAGACAGTGAGTGGATCACAGCTGCCCCCTTGGCCTGGTCTTCTCAAAGCCAATCTTCTTGTGATAGCCTGCAGGAAAGGGGGAGATAATCCATTGCTATGAATGCCTGGTCTGAACATACACACACACACACACACACACACACACACACAGCCATGGAAAGGGGAGAGAAGGACAAAGAGACAGAGTGTGTGTATAGCTAGGGGCTCTCAGTTTGCACTCCCTGTTTTATCTGTTCTTGAAAATTCAGCCTCTTCTTTGGTTGCTCTGAAGCTTCCAAGCACAGAAGCTCCAAAACATCTTTAGTCCCAAGACCTCTGATACAGAAATGTGCTTCAAATCAGACAGCCTGGAGAGAGGACAAAATGGGGCCAAAAGCTATCTCAAAGTCATCAGAATTACTTGCCCAGCAGCACAGTGTATATCAAGGCAAAATATTGTACATTGAACATCCCTGAAGGTGATTCCCAGCAGAGAAAGAAAGAAGACCTGGCTTCAAATCATGGCCCTCTCATGAATCTAGAACTGTGGGTGAACCTTTAACCCTTTCCAAAGCTCTTTTTTTCTTAAGAAAATCCAGGTGTTCCACTATGAGATGGCTGTCCGCAGCTCTAACATTCTATGAAACAGAGAGCTAGAATATGTCTTGTTTTCATCCATCAGTCACAATTTCTCTCTAAAGCCCAGAAGTGTTTTCCAAAATAAATTGGATGTACTTATTGTCATTCAAAATCATTAAATCCTCTTGGAGACTTTTAAAGGACTAGAATTCATCTACTCTTTGCCCTCCTCCCCCATCTAAAATATCAAATCAAGTTAGGAAGAGGGGCAAATGGCTCCAGTTTGGGAAAGTGAGGTCCTATGCATATATAATTCCAAAAAGGGTGGGCATGAAGGAAGGTGGGATCCCCAAAGCCAAATAATCCAATGACTGAAACTTAGTTTGGGGAAGAAAGGTCACTTCTTGCACTGATAGAGATCACAGTCCATCCCACCTTGCCAGCACTATCAAACAGACCAGTCTAGATCCTCCCTGAACTCCCTGTAGGTGTGCACCCACCATGCCAGGTGAACTGCTAATGAACTCTTAGCACTGAAAGATGCCAGGAGAGCCCACAGAATGCCCATCAATCATCCCTCACTCTCCCAATGACAAGTGCCTGTCTCGTTGTTGATCATCCATTTCTTCAATAATATCCTTGCCCCAACTACCCTTTATAAACCCCTGTCTGTGATATGTTGTAGGCGGCCTGCCAGGACCTTCTCAATTGCTCCCTAGATGACCCTCATGTGGCATCCTTCAGTAGATTGCACTGTCTTATGGGAAAGAGCCATCCATCTCCGATAGAATGTTTATTTCCAATGTGAAAATGAAGTTACTCTTTAAGATCTATGTTAAAGTAAAACCTGGCTTTGGTCGGCCAAATGGGAGAAGGAGAAGGAGGAGAGTCTGCACTCCCTGCATTGAGCCCAGGACTCAGTGAGAACAACCAAAGACTTCCAGCAGGGATTCATCATCCAGGGAAGCCACCCAGGATGAGTCTCCCAGACCAAGCACGAGCTCTATTTCAGTGAGTTGGAACAAACTACCCAATGATGGCCTGGAGCGAGCTAAAATGCCCCTGCCCCCAGTCCGGTGATGGACTCTCCATTTCCAGAGGTATTTCAGGATTCATCTCTTCTCACTGATTTTGAAGCATCACCCAAAAATGTGCCAATCTCTGGGGTCTTTTTTCAAGTATATGGAAGTTTTAGCACCACCTCCCCACCCCACCCCCTACCCCCCGTGGAGCTGTAATAATGCAGCTTTTTCATTCGCATTTGTCTAAATCCCATTCACATGCAAATACACACAAGAATCACTTGCTAATTTTTTTTTCTTTTTTGCTATCTCTCTCAATCATCTTTTCTAAAGCTCTGGGTATGTTGGGTTGGATTCCATTGTTGTGCTTTTCCAGCAATGGGAATAGAGCACAGGCAGTTTTTTAGCAATCTTCACACTGAACACTAGCTGGGAGAAGAGACCTCGGCCTTGGTTGCTGACTATGAAAATCTTTTTTTTTTCTTTTTGCATTTAAACATCATCTGGGGAGAAACTGAACATGCATTACATGGATATAACCTGCATATCACTGTAGAAATTCACTGCTTCCCACCCTCTCCCTCCTTTACACATAGCCCAAAGTTCAAAGGAGTCTCAGGCCAGTACCCTAACACGCATGAAATAGGGTCAGTTAGTCCTTTGTTTGAAGTTCTCTGTTGAGGGGAAACTCATTACTTCTTGAGGCAACCCGTTCCAGTGTAAGTACCTTCAAACTGTTAGAGGGCTGTTTTATTTATTTTTTTATCTGTCTCTCAATCCCCAGCCATTGCTTCTCATTCTTCCCTCTGGGACTAAGGAGAACAAAGTCAAGCTCTCCCAAGCCGTAGCCTTTCAAACATCTGACCCACTTATCAAATCTCCAGACAACTGCTGTCTAATAGCTGCCTTTTCTAGAGGATTTTGAAATTTGTACTTCACTTTATGAAGGTCATTTCAGGTGAGCCTCCTAAAACAATCCAGAAGGGAAATGCTTTTATTATTGTCATTTCCCCAACGTGTGAACAAGCTGAATAAAGAAGAACAGTTTTCAAGATTCATAAAGCTAATGTGGTCTGGTGTGAAATTCGAACTCGGTCCTTCTATAATCCAAGTCCAGTATGTAATCCACTAGGATATATTGCCTCTCATGCTGACTTGCTTCAAGCCATTAGAACCTCAGTTCTAATCCCTTCCCCATCAATCTGATTATCTTTTGGACACCTTCCACTTTTTGCTGTCCCATCCAAGCTGTGACAATCAGAATTGACCCCAAAACTCCAGCTGACATCTGACCAGAGTCCTAATCCAGAACTTTTGGCTACTATTAACCATTCTGGAGTCCCAAGTTGAGAACAGTCTCAATTGGAAAGAAGCTAAACTGAGATCTGGGGCTGTTTGCCCCAGGGCAAGAGCCAGCCTTTTCCAGGTCTATCTCCAGGCTGGCCACTGTGGGATGAGTTGTCAAGCCAAGGAGACGCTTAACAATCTCATACTGAAACAAGAGTTGTATTAGTGGAAGGAAAGCTTGTGCTGATAAATGCATAGATCCCTGAAATACAAAACTGGCATCCTTTTCAATTAGTAATAGGCCTAGATAGGTCATATACCCACCCAAGCATCCCTATGAACATAGAGCAACAGCTCTGGAAAAGATACTCCACATGTATGTTACTAATAGAAAGAGAAAAATCCAGCTAAAAATTACTAAAAAATAGGTATAATTCTTGGGAGTCTACCTACCATGATAAACACAGAAAAGATATAAATGCAACTACAAAATACTCTAAATGCAAATGAAGGCAGGCAGATTTAAATAATTGGAGAAATACTAATTGAGTACACCAAGCCAATGTAGTAAAAATAATAATAAATCAACTTACTTAATTACCGATCTATTAATATCAATCAAACTAGCAAAGGATTACCTTAGCAGGGTAAAAACAAATGATAAAATTCATCTGGAGGAACAATCTGAAGAGACATAAAAAGAGTGAGCAGGAAGAGAGCCTAACAGTAAAACAAAATATGCTCTTTTTTATGCAAGCCTTCTTTGACTCAAAAATAGGAAATGAGAAAATATCATAAGGATCAAAGGTTTCCCAGAATATGACAGGACAAAACTCCTTAACACCGTAATGAACACAATAATAAAACTGCCCAGAACTTCTAAACAAAATGAATGAGATTGTATTAAAAAATAATTTACAAATCACCTCCATACAACAAACAAAAAAAGGATGAAAATTCAAAGACACATAACAGTTAAATTTAACAATATAATTCAGAAACAAGAACTTCCACAACTCATAGAAGAAAGACTTGCTAAGAAAAAAGGAAAGGTAATTCAAATAATGCAGTACTAATTTGCACTCACTAGAAAAAGGAGGAAGTTCTCTGTTTTTTTGTTTTGTTTTGTTTTCTTTTGTTTTTGTTTTTACTTTCTAGATCCAATTTTTCTTGTGCAGCAAGATAACTGTATAAATGTTCTACATATCTTGTATTTAACATATATTTTCACATATTTAACATGTATTGGACTACCTGCCATCTGGGGGAGGGAGTGGGAGGAAGGAGGGGGGAAATTGGAACAGAAGGTTTTGCAGGGGTCAGTGTTGAAAAATTACCCATGCATATGTTTTGTAAATAAAAAGTCATAAAAAAAGAAAAGAAAAGAAAAAGGAGGAGGAAATGGAATAAGTGGTTGACCTATTCTGCAAACTAGTCCTTAATCATTCAGGACAATAGATGGATGTGAAATTCCTAAGTGTCTGAAACACTTTTAGAAAGAAAAGCAGAAGTAGAGTCATTACTTGCCTCTTGAACACTCTAAACAAGAGAAATGAAGGTGGAATAAACAAATGCATCAACAAACAGTAACAGCAGAGAGACTAGTAAGCTATTTTCTAAATCCAAGAAGATGGGGTAAACATAGAAATCTGGCAGAGAAAGAACTGCAAAATATTTACAACTACATGAAAAAACGAATGATCCATATCATTAAGAATTACCCTGAAGATTCAAGTCATACCCTGAAAATTGGAAAAATGACCCCAAGTCCCACCATCCACCTTGGGAAACTTGTGGAAAGTTGCGAACATTAATATATTGTTGGTGGAGCTGGGAAATGGTCCGTAGATTTTGGAAAGCAATTTGGAATTATCCAAAACCTGACTAAAAGTTTCCTTTTCCTTAAATCAAACTGTTACTGAGTTTGTGCGTTAAGGAAGCCATCAATAAGAAAAACGTCTGCCTCCACATTAGATAGTAATACCTGTTTTTTTTCTGATTGCTCAAAATTGAAAGCATAGATGCTCATTAACTGGGGAAAGTATAAACCAATCTTAGTCCATGAATGCAATGGAATCTTACCGCACTCTGACTATGGAGAAACATGGAAAGGTCTCTAGGAACTAATGCAGAATAAAGTCAGCAGAACCAAGGCAGCAACTGCAGCAATATCAAATGAGACCAACCACACACTCCAAAATCAAAAACTAACGGAGCAGCGTTATATAGAACAGTTCCAATCACAGGAAGGGAGTTGAGTGTGTTAGCCCAACCTCCTCCTACAGGTAGAAACCTCAAGGTGTGACATATCCCACCTATTGTTGGACTTTCTCAGTATATGATCACTTATGTTTGTTTGTTTGTTTTTTTCTCTTTTTCCTCCTCCCGCCCCCCCCCCCCAAAAAAAATTAGGAATTGTCAGATGGGATGGTTCTCTGGGAAGGGGAGGGAAAGGAAGGACACTTTGGTGACATAAGAAACAGAAAGCCAGTGAAAGCCTTTTTAAAGGAAAAGCAGTCATTTGGTATTCAAAGTATGACTTTCCTCAGAAGACAACAAGGCACAGGACTAATTAGCCAACTTAATTAATCAAACAAACAGATTAATAAATGGGAAGAATAATGAATATACATAAATAGGCTTTCCTTTATACTGTCTAGCTATGGACTCTAAAAATCTTCAGATATATATTTTGTATGTGTGTGTGTATAAATCCACAGATTTATATATATATATATATATATATATATATATATATATATATATATAGCCACAGATACACACATATTCATATATTACAGGTTTAGATGTACTTCCACATATATTTGAGAATTTATTGTTTGAAGAGCCAGGGGGATTTATAAATACAAAATGGCACAAATTTCACAGCTGAGAAAGGAGTATTGGCCAGCTTGAGATCTTTCAGGATGAGTCCTGAGCTAGCACTGTGGCAAACAGCATCTTCCTGAAAGATTTTGGACACAGCAGAGAATTCAGGTCTGTCTAGAATTAAGCAGTGTAGCCTTGGGGGAAGGGCCGTAAATCCACCAGATCCACAAGCTATGTGCAGCAAATGAAAATGACAATAGTGTGTTAAGATTTTGCAAACAATGAATAATATCTGATTTGACATCAGAGATATATTTTCAGATCTAGAAGGGCCCCTGGTTATCTAGTCCAGATCAAATTAAAATATATTAAAAAACAAATGAATAATTAATTGTAATAATAATCACCCATCTATAGAGTAACATACATTTTTGCAGAATTGTGCGAGCTTTCTCATTGGATCCTTACAGCAGTCCTGGAAGCTGAGTTCTGCTATTACCCACTTTTTACCGATAAGGAAATTGAGTCAGAGAGCAACAAAGTAACTTGCCCAGACCACACGGCAAGTGTTTAAGGCAACATTAAAACAGTGTCAAATTCAACATTGCAATCTCTCTGTCTTGTAGATGCCTCGCAATTACAACAAATGTCACCTTGTTTTCACCCAAAACCCTCCGGCGAGGGGGGACAGACTCTTTCTTGAGGCAGCTCATGGCTGGATTTGTTCACAGAATACACACAGCGACATGTATGCCCACAAATGGTCACACACACTCCTAAATGTTTCCCCTCTGAAACTTTTCCTTCCCGTTCCTGGTCCTGTCTTTTGGGATGAAACAACTCAAGTCTCATCTATTTTTCAGCAGATGTTCTGAAAATATTGAGGATACCTATTATGCATCAGGCAGCTAGGTGACACCGTGGATAAGCCAAGTCTCAAGTCAACAAAAACTCATCTTCTTGAGTTCAGATCCAGCTTAGACACTTACTGGCTGGGGGGACCTCAAGCAAGTCACGTCACTCTGTTTGCCTCAGTTTCCTCCTCTGTAACATGAGGAGAGGGAAATGGACAACCACTGTTGCATTTCTGCCAAGAAAACCCCAAATGGAGTCACAAAGAGTCGGAAGTGACTGAAATTACGGAACAGCAACAATTATATTACCCCCTACATCTTCTCTCCTCCAGGCCATAGCAATTAAACAAATTCCTCCTATGGCATGAATCCATCTCACTCATGTGCATTTGAGGTTCTTTCTGCTTGATTAAAATAAAGAGAAAAAAAAGGACCTTTCTTTCTTTCTTCCTTTCTTTCTTTCTTTCTTTTTCTTTTCTTTTTTTTTTTTTTTTTTGAAGTAAACTGAAGGAAGAGGCTTTAATTCTGGTCCTTAACTACAAAGCTTCAGGAAGAACAAGCTGGAAATTGCACAGAAAACCGTGTAAGCGGGGATGATACCAACTCATAAATAATCCTCCAGTTTGTATGAATTCAAAATATCATGAAAATACAACTTACCTAAGTCTGTTCTTTGTTTCCTCCGAAGCAAACCTTTCCTTCTAATGTGGTTGTCACTTCCCAACCCCCCTCAAATAGATTACCAGGTAAAATGATTTATTTTTTCTTCCCCAGGGATGTTACAGAGGGAAAAGGAAGAAAACAAGTGGGCAAAACATGCAAAAATAATGAAGTTAGCATTGTACAGAGCCAATCAGGAAAATTCATTGAATGCCACAGCAACATTGTTCTTGCGTTTTTTGTAATGATAAGGGTTTTGTGGAAACGTTTTTATCGGGTTTGTTTTGATAATTGTTTGGTAGCTACCTCACAGAAAGAGTACGGCTTAGAAGAGAAACTAGTAGGCTTGAAATGAAATCCTACTCGTACCATATCACCTGATTGTTCCTGAGCAAGTCAATTAGAATCTTAGAGCCTCGGCGTCCCCCATCAACAAAACAGAATAAAAGTGGAGAAAAAGCTCCCCCATGTACTTTTTGTAAAGCCCAGATAAGAGGATGTGCATGAAATCAGACTATTTGTATGTGTTATTTCGCCACTGATTCTCCATCCTGGGACTGAGCTGATCCTGGACACCTGAAGGCCCTTCTAGGGGCACTCTTTGGGTCTCATCAACATGAAATACATGCTGTGTAGGTATGACAATGGACGGTGATCACAAGAAAGTAAGTCCAGGAAAACTCATGATTAGAACTGATGGAAACAGGAAACAACTTCTCAAAGATGAAGAAGGAAAGGGCTGCAATCTGTAAACTGAGGAGGAATAGCCACACCCAGAAAGTCAGTACTGACTAAAGAAATAATGACAGTAGCCCCAGGTTACCAGTACCTGGTACTCTCATGGTAATTATTCTGTACAGCAGGTATGGATGATAAAAGAGCAATAAGAGCAGCAATAAATGTACAAAGCAAGAGGAGGGAGGGAGAGACAGAGACAAAAGACAGAAAACAGAGACAAAGACAAAGAGACAGAGAATGATGAGAATGGGAGGAAGGAGACAAGAAGGATACCAAAGTTTCCAGTCTCCCCCTTTGTTCCCCCCCCAAAAAACAAGGCAGTGGCTAGGGCTCATTTCCTAATTGTGACTATGGCTGCACAGCATTGCTCACACCCGTCTCCTTCTCTTCTCTCACCTGACCACCAAATTAGTTCAGGCCCTTGTTAGGTCTCCCTTGGACCATTGTGATTGTGCTCTAATTAGGCAAAGCTTCCACTGGAGCCATCCAGCTGCCATTCTTCCCTACACATCCATCTTATTATGTTAGACGGCTCCCCAGGCTCAGCATTCAATAAACATAGATCAGTTCAACACAGACAGAACCTGTGCTAGATGCCAAGAAATGGAAGTCAAAAGGGGACGGAGGGGAGGAAGAAACAAACTTCCCAAGAAAGGGGCTTCCATGAGGATGAGGGAGAAAATGTCCACGGAAAGTGAGCTGCAGAGTTTCTAGGAAGGAAGGTGGTCAGAGGTGGGATCCAGGGAGGCAGCAGGCAGAACCCATTTAGGGCTTCATTTCTCTCAGTAGCATTTCCTCTACCACGTTCTCCACTCCAGACAACCAACCGGACAATACCTCAAACCCGAACTTGCAGCATTTGCCAGTTTCAGAGGGGAAATTCCCACATAGAACACTGACCGCCTGACTGGAGAGCTGCTTTAAGCCAGCTCCAGCTCACCCTGAGCAGATCTCCCAGAGGCCTCAAGGAGACCCAGGAAGCTCAGTGCTCTGATTTAATGACCAAGGAGATAACAGAAAACATGGAGATGGGAGAGCCGAGGCAGAGGTGGCCCAGCTGCGGCAGAGCTGGAATGCCCTGAAGTGACTGAACCTTCTTTCCAAGGAAGCCCGAGAGCGCACTGCTTCTTTTCATTGCCCTTGCTTCATTCCTGCTTGTGGATTGAAGTCGATGCCCCGACGTCCTTTCTTGCTCTTCCATGTAGTGTCTCTGGGTGTCTCTGGGTGTCTCTGGGTGTCTCTGGCTTTTTCTGTTTGTAGAGAAAGAACTGTCCCGCTTTGGGGATGGCAGGAGCTCCCCAGCTTGGGCCCAGATGAAGTCAGTCCGGGGATCCCTGATAATCATCCAGCTTTATGAGGTTCCCTCCAAATATTTTACTTGGGCTAGAAAGTCAGTTGCAGACGGTACCTGCTTATGTAATGTCCAGGGACTATGATTAGGCAAGAGAAATCCTTCCCACCTCCACCCTCCTCTGGCTAGGGGATGCTGCCTACAAGCCCTCAGCCTGTTAAAGATGGAGTAAGGAAAGACCTTCTGCGCAAGCGCCAGATCAAGTGCCAAGAGGGTCTTCAGCAACTAGGCTGCAGGGCCCCAGCTTCCCCAGTCACAAAAGCAATCTGCTCCATTCTTCCAGGGTCTTAATCCATGAACCTCACCCTCCCCACTTGCAACATACCCTCCTTTGCACAGAAAATCCCAGGCCTCAAGTAGAACATTAAAGTTCCTTAACGTGGAAGATCAGGGGTGTGCTCCTGCTGGCTTTAAGCACAGAGGGTAAAGAGCAAGACAAGGAAATCTCCTTTGAAACAAGGAAATCTCCTTTTGAACGAGGCTAGCCTTGCTGAACCAGGCAGTGTTGAGACGGGCTGCCTAGTCAGAGATTACAGCATGCATCTAGCAAAGGATGGAGAACAAGCAAATACTAAATTGTCCCAGATAGCTTTCTTCCCTCCCGCCTTTGTTCTCCCCTTCAAGAGCAGCCATTAGCCTTTCTTCACTGTCTCATGGCAGAAATGCTGGAGAGTTCCCTTTCCCAGTTTTTATGAAGGAGCAGCATCTTTCCCCCCCTTTTCTCTTCTTGCAAAAGACTCACTGCTTATACTCAGCAAAGAGACAAGGCCCCAAACCGCTTTCCTATTTCCAAATAAAACCTGTCCAGGAAATGGAATTAATGGCAGTCTCAGGAGAAAACTTTGCCTGGGAGGTATAGTTGTTGTTCTGGCTTTTTGTTTTTGCTTTAATTTAAGATTGCAATTAGAAACTGATGGAAAGCTATTTATTGCTGGAGTGGAGTTGGAGAGAGGTATAAAGGGGATGAAAAAGAAAGCATTAGAAGGAAAGAAAAAAAAGGAAGAAAGGAGGGGATAGAGAGAATCCACTTTTAAGAGGTCCCAGGAATCCATCCAACAAACTGAGTGGGACCCCTAGAGAGGATTTTTTGAAAAGGCCGAGGTCAGAATTTCACAGGATCAGATGTCCTGAAGGATTCGAAGTACCCTGGGCTAAACCTAGACCCATGAGGTCTTGGAAGTGCCTAGGAAAGCAAGCATGACTAAGCCAAAGAGCTCATCTTCATCATGACTAGCTAGGGAAAGGGTCTCTAAAAGTTGCCTCAAGGCTACAGTTCATCAATCGTTTTTCCCCTGATTTGAAAAAGTTCCTAGAATCAGTTCAATCTCAGTAATTGAAATAGTATCCACTTAACATCAACATCACTTGAACTTCAGATGCTAGTATCACCTTTCAATAATAATTTTATTTTAGATAGGATAAAACCATTACAAATGAAATCCTTGTTCCACCAAGCTGTTCCAAATATTGTTCTCTTCTCTTAGAAAAAAAAAAAGCATCCAAAGATGTAGTTGTATGTGAATCACATTAGATAATCACAATTCTCTTAGAAGAAATAGATTCTGTCTCACATCATTTTTCCCCACAATTAAACATATTTTAGATCAGGCAATTCAATTGCATCTTGCAGCAGTTCATCTCTAGCTCTTCTCTGTCAGCAGAGCCCTCGACCACAAGTACGTAAACCAGATGGCAGTCTAATTACGGACCCCCCAAATGAGGTTGCCTTGCTTCCCGTGAAGGTTTGGAGCCAAGAGTGATCAGCAGAGGTTCTTTAGTTACACATGTGGCTGGCATAATTAAGGCTGGAAGTCTGTGTAAGGGTATATTGGGACTGAAACTCTTCTCAGTAATTGATGGAATGATGAGCATGCGAGGTGATTTTCAACAGCCTATTTGACCCTTGCAATTAGATCATCAAAGATACAGTAAAAAGCAGGCATCAGTCAACTTTTACCTCATCTTTGTATAGTATCAGTCGCAGAAGAAACTAAACACCTGGAGGCTTGTGTTTGGACCAACTCCACAACTGGATCATTTTGCTCCATTCTAGAAGTACAGTGACAAACCACAGGGCAAGAAGGAATGGGAATGTTTTTAAGATTACGTCGTATATGGGTCAATTGCAGGAGCTTTTTAGATCCTAAAGAAAACAGGAGCCTGAGAGCTGATTTAAAAGTGCCATTTTGAAGGGAAAAAAAAAAAAAACAAAAGTGCCATTTTGGAGATGATCAGACTTGTTTGATGGCAGGGAACAAATCTAGCAATGCTAGGGAAGTAAAATCTGGCTGGGTTTCAGGAAAAACAAAACAAAACAAAAAAATTTCTTAACAATAAGAGCTACCCCCACAGTGGACTGAGCTTCCTTGAAGGAGGTAGCTTCCACATGTTCCTCAAACACTTCTTAGTCATGAGCTTGGGCATCCTGTTTACTGTTTCCTCATCTGTAAAATGAGCTGGAGAAGGAAATGTCCAACCCCTTCCAGTAGGAAAGGAAAAAGGAAAGGGAAAGGGAAAAGGAGAAAGAAGAAGAAAGGAGAAAAGAGGAGAAGAAAGGAGAAAGGAGAGGAGAAGAAGGGAAAGGGAAAGGAAAAAGGAAAGGAAAAGGGAAAGGGAAATTGAAAGGAAAGAAAGAAAGAAAGAAAGAAAGAAAGAAAGAAAGAAAGAAAGAAAGAAAGAAAGAAAGAAAGAAAGAAAGAAAGAAAGAAAGAAAGAAAGAAAGAAAGAAAGAAAGAAAGAAAGAAAGAAAGAAAGAAAGAAAGAAAGAAAGAAAGAAAGAAAGAAAGAAAGAAAGAAAGAAAGAAAGAAAGAAAGAAAGAAATGGAGTCATGAAGAGTTGGACATGACCAAAATAATTCAACAACACTGGTAAAGTTGTGAACTGCTCCTACTATTCAGTAGTACAACTATGTCCAAAAGATTATCAAACTGGCTACACCTTTTGATCTAGATGAGCTGTTTGAATGTCAAATGCATTTATCTAAAAGCACACAAAGCAAGTTCCTATCAGAAGAAGTAATGCAAGGACATTGTTAAGGTCTCTCTGAAGAACTTGGCAATTAATTTATGATTTGGGTGCCACTGGCAAAGGATTGCCCAGCATGGCACACCCACATCAAAGAAGGCACTGTGCTTTAAGAATAAAGCAGAGTTGTGGAAACGCAAAAGAAATTTAAGACACACAAATTTAGAGACATCTCCACTCCAAATATTCACATGGACTAGTTGTGCCTGACCTGATGCAGATTCCCACCCCCTTGCCCTCCACAAAATGTTACTGGACTGATAAACTACAGTTAGACATATTGTACCTTAACTCCAAAATAGTCAGGCCATTTTGGTCCTCTTTGAGGACAAAGGACAATAACCACCATACTAAAGATAGCAAAGAACAAAAAAAAAAAAAAAACCTATTTGGACCAAAAAGCATATTATAGCAGCTCATTTGTGTAGTGGCAGAAAAGTGGAAATTGAGGAGATATACCCATAAGTGGGGAATGGTTAAAGAAGTTGTGGTACATGATTGTGATGGAATACTACTGTGTAATAAGAAATGATGGGCAGCATCAGAAAAAATGGAAGATACATGAATGGAGGGAAATGAGGAGAATGAGGAGAAAATTGTATATAATAACAATAATATTGTAATGAGGACCAATATGAAAGACATGTATTCTGATCAATACAGTCCAAGACAATGCCAAAGACCCATGATGAAAAACTTTATACATCTCCAGAGAGAGAACTGATCAATTCGGTGCAAATTGAAGCATACTTTTTTCACTTTCTTCATTTTTTTCTTGTTTGTGTATTGTGTGTGTGTGTGTGTGTGTGTGTGTGTGTGTGAGAGAGAGAGAGAGAGAGAGAGAGAGAGAGAGAGAGAGAGAGAGAGAATTCATTTGCAACATGGCCAATATGAAAACATGTTTACTGGAATTTTTCCCCACTTGATAGTATTTTTTCTAATTAAATATAAATATAGTTTTCAACATTCATTTTGGAAGATTTTGAATTCCAAATTTTTGCCCCTCTCTTCTCTCCCTCGCCCTTCCCAAGGAAGCAAGCAATCATGTTAAACATATTTCCACACCTGAGGAAGAAGAAACTGCACAAATGGAAACCATGAGAAGGAAAAAACAAAAATATGGAAATACTATACTTCAATCCACATCCCGATTCCATAGTTCTTTCTCTAGATGTGGATAGCCTTTTTCGTCATGAGATTTTCAGAATTGTCTTGGATCATTGCATTGCTGAGAAGAGCTAAGTCTATCATAGTTAATCATCACATGATATTGCTATTACTGTGTAAAATGTTCTCCTGGTTCAGCTCACTTCACTATATATCAATTCATGTAAGTCCTTCGAGGTTTTTCTTAAATCATCTTGCCTCTAAGTTCTTATAGCACCAGAATGTTCTGTTACTCTCACATCCCATGGCTTTTTTAGCCATTCCCAGATTGACGGGCATCTCTTTGATTTCTAATTCTTAGCCACTACAGAGAGAGCTGCTATTTTGCTACATGTGAGTCCTTTTCCCTTTTTCGTGATCTCTTTGAGATACAGACCTTTCAGGGGTATGCTGGATCAAAGGTATACACAGTTTGGTTGCCTGGTCATAGTTTGAAATTGTTCTCCAGAATAGTAGGATCATTTCACACCTACACCAACAATGCATTAGCATCTCAGTCTCCCCACATGATTTCCAACATCCAAAATTGTCCTTCTTTGTCATATAAACAACTCTGATATTTGTGAGGTGGTACTTCAGAGCTGTTCTAGTTTGCATTTTTCTGCTCTCAAATGATTTAGAGCATTTGTTTCATATAACTATGGACAACTTTGATTTCTTCACCTGAAAACTGCCTGTTTATAAAATTTGACCATTTATCAATTGAGAAATGAGTTGTATTATTATCAATTTAATAATTAATTATTAATTGATATATTTCAGGAATGGCTTTTATCAGAGACACTTGTTGCATTTTTTTTGTATTCCTTATAATTTTTGTGGCATTGATTTTGTTTGGTTGCATTTGGTTTTTAACTTTATATAATCAAAATTATCTATTTTATATTTTGTGATGCTTCTCTTCTTTGGTCCTAAATTCTTCTCTTATCCATAAATCTGACCGATAAACTATTCCATATTTTCTTAAGTTGCTTGTGTTATCACCTCCTTTGTGTAGGTTACATACTCCATTTGACCTTATCTTGTTGCATGGATGAAATGTTCATCTATATCTAGCTTCTGCCATACAGTTTTCTAGTTTTCTCAGCAGTTTTTGTTAAATAATGGGGTTTTGTTCCAACAGCTTGGATCTTTGGGTTTACCATATACTAGATTATAGTAATTGTTTATTATGATTTGTTCATAATCTACTCCACTCATCTCACTGTGGTTTTTAGCCAAGATAAGATTGTTTTTATAATTGTTGCTTTATAATAGTGTTTGAGATCTGGTATGGCTAGATCACCTTCTGTTGCATTTTTTTAATTTGCTTGATAATCTTTGGACTTTTGTTCTTTCAGATAAATTTCGTTTCTTTTTTCTAGCTCTATAAAATAGTGTTAAAGTAGTTTAGTATTATGATACTGAACAAATATATTGTCATTTTTATTATATTGTCTTGGTTTACTCAAGAGCAAATAATATTTTTTCCAATTGCTTAGATTTGACTTTATTTGTGTGAGAAGTATTTCATAATTATGTTCATGTAATTCTTAAGGTTATCTTGACAGATAAACTTAGAAGATGATTTTATATTGTCTGCAGTGATTTTAATGAAATTTCTTTTATCTTTTGCTGATGGATGTTATTGTTAACTTATGGAAATGCTGATGATTTATAGGGGTTTATTTTATATTCTGCAACTTTGTTAAAGTTCCTAATAATTTCAAGTATTTTTTTAGGATTTTCTAGATATAACATTATGCCATCTGCAGAGAGTGATAGTTTTGTTTCCTCATTATTCATTCTAATTCCTTTCATTTATTTTTCTTCTCTTACTGCTATAATTAACATTTCTAGTACAATATTAAATCATAGGGGTTATAATGGGCATCCCTACTTCACCCCTGATCATACTAAGAAAGTTTCTAGCTTATCCCTATTACAGATAATACTTACTGGTGGTTTTAGATAAATATTACTTATCATTTTAAGTTATGCTCCATTTATTCCTATTCTCTCCAGTGTTTTTAATTAGAATGGGTACTATATTTTATCAAAGGCTTTCTGTGCATCTATTGAAATAATCATATGATTTCTGTTGGTTTTGTAACTGATATGGTCAATTATGCTGAGAGCTTTCCTCATACAGAGCCAGCCCTTCATTCCTTGTACAAATTTCTTCTGGTCACAATGTGTGATCCTTGTGATATATTGCTGAAATGAAACCTGTTTAGCATGACTTCATGTGTATCACTGCTATCTTGTTGCTTGCTTTCTCAAGGGGTAAAAGAGGGGGGAGGAAGGGAAGAAGGAAGAGAATTTGAAACTCAAGAATTTAAAAGATGAATGTTCAAAATTTTTGATATGATTGAGAAATGTTTTATGAAATAAATAAAAATATATATATTTTTAAAAGGAAAGAATTTCACCTGTGCCACTTGTCTTGAGCCTTAGGTTTCCCTTCTCTCATTCTTTGTGTAAGATTAGCTCAGAAAGAGGTTGCCTTGAAATCAATTCCTTCCACCGGTTTAGGGCATTTGGCTGTATTATTCCCTACCCTCATCACAAAGGCCCCAGAGTAAAGAACTCATCTATAGACTATTGATCCACTTACCTTCCAGGGAGTATAAAAGTTCCCATGCTATCAAAAAGTTGCAGCCACTTAGGAAGAGAATGGCTCCTAAATTGGATTTAAGACCATCAAGGTGGTCTGGCCATGTCCCCAGTCTGGGGCATCTGAGGTCCAGGATATATGCACACATACACCTGAGTGGGCCATCAGAACAGGCAGCTGAGGTCCAGGATACACACACACACACACACACACACACACACACACACACACACACACACACCCCTGAGTGGACCACCATAACAGACCTGACTGTGGATGTGTCTGCCAAAGAAAGGGGCTGTTACTCAGCTGTTAACTTCTCTCTGTCACGATAAAGTTCCCTAGGCAGATCATTTGCATCATCCAATTCCTGAAGGCTCAGTTCTAACCAGCCAGTCTTCCATCTCTTTCTTTTCCCAATCTCTCAGCTTTGGTGTATAATATTTGGCAAATCATACTTCCCCTCTGAGCCTCAGTTGGTCTACCTGTAAAATGGGAACAATCATCCCTGCACAAGCTGCTTCCTGGGTTTATATCATGAGGAAGACGGACGTCACACTTACGGGAGCTGTGATTGTCATGGTTACGCATTTGTCATTTGGGGCCTTGCCTCACGCTCCACCAAGGAACACTCACTTTGGCCAGGTTTGCCAGCCTCTGACATCCAATCAGCCTAATGAGAGCTGCCCAGCTCGGAACGCTGATACGCTCTTTGGGAAGTGGAGATGGCAGAAGAGACTGCAGCATGCATGGAAGGAACATCTGGCAGGAACACCGCCGTACTCCATCTGCACCCTCTGTGGGGCCGCATGGGGAGAGTTCATTACCATGGGCCAGCTTCTAAAGCAGAACATTAATTTTCTCAGTGGCAGCAGGGAAGGTGATATTAATAACCTGAAGTCCACCTCGCCCTGTTTCTTCCTGCTTCTGGAAGGCAAGAAATAAAGGATGCATTTGTTTCTCCCTCATGCAGTTGTGCACATGTGAGCTCCTCCTGCACGGATGGGCGTGGAGAGTCGGCGGCCCCACGGCCGGATTTGGCGGTTGGGAATGAGCCCCTTTATGACCACATGTGCATACGCAAGACTGGCGGTTTATGAAAAGAAACCCAGTGCATTCTGATTTTAATGACTTTATCCCCAAATTTTTATTTACCTTTTTAATTTTTTGGCTTTGAATTTCTTTTCAGAGTAACAAATTGTTTCCCTGCAACCCATGGCTTCCCTTCCCTGGTCCTGGCCTTAGGGGATGTCACTTTATTACCTTTCCAGGCCACACTTCAGAGGAATTAATTAATTGATGCTCTTAGTAGCTTCATCCTGACAAAAACATATGATGCTCAAATGTTAAACATGGAAGCTAAGATGAAACTGTCAGGAGGAGGCTGGAAGTGGTTATTAATATGGCTTGTGATAAATATCTGCACGGCCTCACACTGCGTCTCGTCTGCTTTCATCTCAGAAAGTAGTTAATCTGATTGATGAAGATCCGCTCTCAGATTGTCTCCCATGCTGAGTTCAATAACTGCACTTTTCTTCCTCTTTTTTTTGGCCCCCAATCTCCTCTCCCCCCAAAAAAACCAAACAATGAAAGATGCTCTCCGGGTGCTGAACAGAAAGGCCAGGGCCTCCCTCCTCAGCTGGGCTGGGAGGAGACACCCCTCCACGCCTGGCTCCGAGCTCCGGACATCCCCTTCCCACAGGAGCTGCTCCCTGGGCCCACACTTCCCAGGGGGAAGAGCAAGATCAGCCTGCTTTGGCATCTTTGGCCACTTTGCAAGGGAGGCAAGATGGCGAGAGGCCGGCGGCTCAGCGGTCTGTCCGGCAGAAAAGCCCAGAAACTGAAGAGAAAGGCCCCGAGGTGCCTCCACGCCTTACCTCCCCTTCCTCCCAGCCAGTAGAGAGTGGCAAATCATCATTTTGCTATTTCTGCCCCAGGATTGAACAGCTTTGGCTGCCACGGGGCACAAAGGCACGAGTGGGTGTCTCCAAATTTGTTCCAAGACAGAGGAAGATGTCATTCACCCAGAGGCCCTGAAACTCCTGCCATCTATAAAAAAGGATCAATAAAATATGAGAGAGAATCAGTCTTGTTCATTTCACATCACAGACGGTGGTCCGGGGGCGAGAATGAATGTCTTTTCTTTCCCAAGAGTCGGGGATTAGGAAAGCTAGAAAGCCAAACCTAGAACTGCCCTGGGGGATCCAGAGGGACCCCCGACCTTCCTGTTGGGCCCCTGACTTCATCTTCCCGGCAGCTGGCCCTCCCCATCCCCACCGGACATGAGAACGAGAGCCAGGGCAGATTCCTCGTGCCCGTGAGACCTGACAGAACCCTCTTCCTCTTCCCAGTTGGGTCAAGGGATGTCCCTTTCACAAAAGTGAATCACTGCCACATTGGGGGAGGGGATGGTTGGCAAAGGTCCTGGAGTGGCTGGCCATTTCCCTCTCCCACTTACTGTGCAGATGAGGAACTGAGGCAAGCAGGCTAGGGGAGTGTCCGAGGCCAGTTCTGAAGTCAGGACTTCTTGAATCCAAGCCTCCGCTCTATGCCCTGGGCCACCTGCTGCCCCTCCGGTCAAGAAAAACAAATGACAGCTGGGATTTTGTAGCGTGCTGTCGTCTCTAGAAGCTGCTGGATCGCTCTCTGGGAAGAGATCTGCTGTGTCTTCTACTCAAATCTCTCGGACAGATTCTTCTTCCTGTAGTGAACCGTTGTCTCCATGTAGTTGCTGTTAACTCTTGTCCAAAGAAGTGACTTCCCTTCCTGCAGAGAGCCCCGTCAGGCCTGATGCAATGCAGACACTTCTCCTTGAATCCTGGCTCTGAATCTCCTCCAGCTCTTATCCTTCTCCAGGCAGACTCACTTTCCAGGCCCACTGTTCTCTCTTTTATTCTCCCAGAGAATGGGCGTGGGATAATGCAAGGGCTTCTGGGAAGAACCACCTCAGCCAATGAGCCTGCTCCTTCCATCAAGTCAACCTGAGTTCTCACCTTGTAATTGTCCAACCTGAATTCTCACCTTGTCACTATCCAGACAACCCGAGTTCTCGCTTAGTAATCCTAACAGGATTTATGTAAGGCTTTAAAGTTTCAAAGAGTTTACCAATATCATCTTTAAGAAGCCTGAGAAGCAGGAACTATTATTATTCCCATTTTTCAAATAAGGAAATTGAGGCAGAAGGGTGAGCCAGCTAGTGTCTGAGGCAGTCATCCTCAGGTCTTCCTGCTATGTCTGCAGCTCTACTCATTGCACAACCTGGCTCCATGTGATGAGGCTCAAAGAAGATGCCGAAGATGATGGCAAGGTGGGATCCTCCCCTTCCTACTTGAGCCTCAGGGTGAATTTGGGCTCTAATTTGCTTCCCGTGTGACCTTGGGCTTGGCTTTTCCAGTTACTAATCCCCATGTTCCTCGTGCATTAAAAAATGAGATCTTGAACAAGATTTTTCATTTTAAATCTATATGATTATATCCCTTACAAAGCCATATGATTCTATGAGATGCCAGGCACAACGGACAGAGCACTGGGCCTGGAACTAAGAAGCCCTGAATTCGAATGTGACCTCAGACATTTCCTGGCTGAGTGACCCTGCTCCCCGGAAAAATGCCGTGCTCATGCTGTCCCTCCCGGGCTGTTGTGAGCATTAAATGAGTAATTACAGGGCAGCACTGCCCTGCTCCCTCCTTCTTTGGGCTTGCTTTCTTTCCTTCCTCCCCTTTTTAAATCCTCCTTTTCTCCTTCCTGCCTGATCCTCTCTCCCTTCTTGTTTCCTTCCCTCTTTCCTCCCTTCCTAAAAAGTGGAGCTTTCTTTTCAAACTTCCGCCTTTGGGAGTTCACCAGCAGGTACGGGGCAGGTCCATTCTGCAGCAGAACCAAAATGGCTTCCCGCTGTTGGACTGAAGGGCCAGAATGCCCAGAATGCCCACCATGGCCGGTCACATCATCACGAGCTCGGAAGGCTCTGCCCCAGCTCGGACACGAGTGGTCCGTGGGAGCGCTGGGAATGGGGATGCCCCAGATTTGTGCATTTTTTAGCTCTTTTGAGCTGCTGAGACTTTGCTTTGCTCACTAACACAAGCACACCATGCTGGGCAGCCCCATGCCAGCACTGTATTTGGTGTGTGGGCCATGCTAGGTGGTCCTGTGCCAGTATCTTCTTTGGTATGAGGGTGTCAGGTTAGGTAGTCCTATGCTGGTGCCATGCTGGCAGTCCTGTGCTGGTGCCTTCTTTGGCATGAGGGTGCCATGCTGGCAGTTCTGTGCCTTCTTTGGTACAGGCAGCCATTCTGGGATCAATAAAAAGATGGTCTGCAAGAAGTCTGGGCCCATCCACCACCATACCAAAATACCATCTGTGGGAAACAGAGGCAGGGCAATGTAGCAGAAAGAGCCCAGATTGGATCCTGGGGATCCCCGAATCTCAGAGGAAACTGGATTTGACAGGCTGTACAAAGGACAGCAGGAAGACACACGTGGATCCCATTATTTCCTAAGGTTGCAGAGTCAGAGTCCTTTTCCCCCAAATGCTCTTCCCTCTCTCGTAGTCACAGACCTCCGACTCCGGCCTCAGTTAGCCTTTTCCGTATTTTCTCTTGGACATAAGTGGCACCTCTAGCAAATATTTAATTAGTGTTTGGTTGATAACAGTCAAGTCATCAAGGAGTTTATCAAGAGCTTCCTCTTGTGCTGCCCCTTTGCTAAACCCTGGGGTGCAAAGAAAGGCATAAATGGCTCCCTACCATCCTAGGAAGAGACTGGGCAGCTTTCTCTCAAAGGTTCCCCCGAGTCCCCCCCACATGCACACAGACCTCTGGGCAGCTTGCATGGCTGCTGTGGCCACTGGGTTGGCACCCAAGACTCCATAGTACTGGGTTTCCAATAAGTCAGTCACCAAGGAGATAACGGGAGTGGAAGATGATGCAAGAGAGAGAAAGTGTCCACATGGCCACAGAAAGCTAGAGTCCCTGGGGAGCTAAGGAGACGATGGACTGAGAGGCTGGTTTGGGGATTGTGTCCCGGGTCCCAGATGCTGAGAGAATGGAAGGTGAATGGGAAGGGTCTCCAAGGGATGTGGAGAAATTCAGGGAGGCCATGGAACGTCTGTGGCACATTAGAAAAAAGCAGAAAATATGTAAAGAGAACTCTGGAAAGGTAAGGGCTGGAAAAGGGGGTGTCCTGGTCATGAGGAAGAGGAAGGGACGAGGACTGGAAAGCCCACGTATAGCACAGATGACTCCTAAATCCCCGGAGAGCCAGAAAGAGGCTCCCAGTGCATGAGGGGACGAGGGATAGGAAGGCAGGGAAAGGACTCACACCACACGAAGAAGTATGAGCGGCTGGCATCTGCACCCCGCAACCCTGTGGGGGGGATCAGCGAAGCTCATTGTCCCCAAGGAAGAGCAGACCGTGTTCTCTGTCCAGTCCTCAGCTATGCTGTCAATCAGATAGTGGGCACTGGGTGCACCCCACCCTTGGGATCACTGAGCACCCCTGATTCACAGGGTGAGGCGACGGTAACAGCACGCGTGCTCCCATTAGCCTCAGCGAAGCTTTTCTATATCCCATGGATACAGCCCCTTCAATTGCAATTCCCAGAGTAGCTCCAAGACCCCACTAACCAGACACATGTACGCTCGTGCATGTGCATGGGAACTCACAAATGTGCCCGTGTCTTGGCAATAAGGCAATATTTGATCCGTGCTACGGGATCTGCTGAGAGGAAGCCGAGACTTTCAGGAGCCCCAGCCGGTGCAGTGAGGCTGCTCCCAGAATCCCAGAGCCCCAAGGGAGCGCCAAAGCCGTCGAAGCTGCTGTCCCCCTCCCGCTACGTGGCTTCCCCTGCTCTTTGGGGGACTGACCCTTCGGAGACTAACAGAAGAAAAGGCCTTTAATGGGCAATCCTAATAGCTAAAGAAGAGAAGTGGTCGTCATCTCTAAAACCCATCACTGACGCTTCTGTCCCCTGGGGAAGAAGTTGCTGGCTTCATGTCACCGTCTCTCCAATGTGGAGTCAGAGAGTTGTACAGCGTCAGCACTGAGGGGGCTCTGACAAGAGCCTTCAGAGTACGTTTTGGTGGCGTCTATAGTGCCCGAGTCTTAATAGAGGCAAGAGGTTGGCTGCGTGCTCCCGGGGACTGGCCAAGGCCAGAGGACGCCTCAGAGGCGCCTGATCAAGCCCCAGAGAATCCTCCTGTCTATACCCTCCTTGGCATCTGCTTGATGACCCCCAGGATAGGGAGAAGGGAGGAAGAAGAGGGAAAGAGGAGGGGTCCCCTCTTTCCACATCACTGTGGGTGGGAAGTTCTAACAAAATCCTAAGTCCGCACAGGCTCTCGCTTCGTGTCCCTCTCCTCCTTAGGAAGGCTTTCCTCCTATCTGGGGTTTTATTTCTATGCGATGGCAACACACTTGAAAAAATAATGTATGTGCACAAAGCATGTGCCTTAAAAAGCAGAGTTTCAATTAAGAATGCCTCGGCTGCTCTAGTTTAAGTGTTTAAAATGTTATTTCATCCTTTAGTTTCATCCTTCGGTGGCAGGGCAACCATTAGTGGATATCGGAGAAATTAAAAACTGGAGGAAAGTACCTTAGCAATGTCTTTTTAATATTAAGACAATACGTTTTGTTGTATTAGGCAAACCTGAAGTCCTTCCCGAAGACGGCCTGTGAGCGGTGGAAGCTCTTCTTCCAAATGAACGACCAGAGGGACAAAGAACAGGGCTCTGGTATCGTGCCAGGCTGTCCCCACTCCTGGGGAGCCAAGAGGCACCTGACTGCTGTCTGGGGCTATCCCTTTGGAAATTTCTACACGTGTACACATTTGCATGCACACACACACACACACACACACGCACACACACACACACACACACACACACACACACTCTCTCCTCTCCGGGGCCCAATCTGCAAATGCTGATAATTCAAGGATGTGAACTTGGCAAGTGGTAAAGGTGCCCAAGCCGCCCTGCTCTCTCCCCCAGATAGAAGAGGTGATTATTCATCCTGATTTCCATCCACATTTCGAAACAAAAAGACAGCTGAAGATGCATAGGGAAGTGCAAAGTGGCACGATTTGTTGTGTTGGAGGAGCATGTAACAAGGGCCGGGTGCCACGGAAGCGCCCCCTTCCCCTTGGAGCCATGAGGACAAGGGAGGTGGGGGACTGGAGGCCTCTGAGGGGGTGACTCAGGAAGCTCCCCTCAAACCAGAGTGGGAACAAAGGCCTGGGGGCACCGAGAGGCCGCCAGCCAATTCCCAGCAGAAGGAGCTGGAGGCCAGAGAGGGGCACCAGCTGCCCGCCTTCCCTGGCAGTCAGGGGCAGAGGTGAGACTCCAACCCACAAACTCGAGATCCCCTCAAGGCCATGTAGAACTTTCACCTCAACCTGAGGTGAAAGGGGGTGATTTAGGCACTGAGTGCCACAAGAACCTGGCAATTTTTCTTTTCAAACCACATGGAGACTCAGCCTGTAAAGAGGGGCCCACCAGCTGACCAGGTCAGGTAGACTCTGTGCCCGGAGGCTCGGGACTGGGGGACTGGTGAGAGAGTCCTGCCAGGTGAGAACAGCCCCAGGGGACAAGACCGTCCAGCTATGGCTCCCACCAGCTGTCAGTGAAATCTTGCTGCTTCCAGAAAGTATAAAGAGCCCCAGCCTGGCCATCAGGGCAGCTGGGCTCTGGGCCCCTCTGAGGCACGAGCGCGCTCAGTAACCTGGAGCAATCCTTCTGCCCGCTCTGGAATCTGATTTTCTCATGGGAAAATGGTGTTGGGCTAGACAGCCCATGTCCTTGTCCTGCCGCAGTAAGAGGGTCATTGCCACTTGAGACTCTGCCCCTGCAGGAGAGGAAGAGCCTTCGATCTTGGGTGCTGCTGTGCAGAGAGAGAACCCCACACAGGAAATGAGAAATAAAAGGGACCGTGCCCCCCCCCCCCGCATTCCCACTCTTGTATTGAATATGGAAAGTAGAGGCCACACAACCAGTAACTGCCAAGGTGAGGTGCTCTCATGACAAGTGGCTGCTGGTATGGCGAAGCATGCTGAGACATCGCAGCCAGAGGCCCCGAGGGAGTGGCCAGGAGGAGGAGGGGCTCAGCAGCATCAGCCGTTTGGACCCCAGGGGTGCTCTTAGGGCCTGAGGGAAGAGACCAGCCTCAGGAGGAGGAAGTGCAACCTTGGTCCTGGCTTGGTGACTCTGTTCCCCCCTTGGTGGCCTTGCTTAGGACTATTTCCGGGGCTCTGATTTTTCATGTATAAAATGAGGGGGTCGCAGTGTCGGGTGCCCGAGCACTTCTGAACTCAAACATTCAATGTTGTTTAATAATAATGATGATGATGATGATGATGAGTGCCGAGTGCACCGAGCTTTGCCAGCCTGGCAGGGCTCCTGGGGAATGGGTCCTGGGCGGGTCCTGGAGGGAGAAGCAGCAGGGTTTGGAGCCTGGAGCTGATCCTCCCAAGCAGCTGATCTCTGAGGCTCCCTGTTTTCATCTCTAAAATGGGAACTTGGTACCCGCACTGCCTATCTCAGAGTGGCTGCACATGGGGACGTTTGTCCATCGTGCTTGTTTATCGTTGTTGTAATTATCTCTATGGGCCCCGAGGGGGCCAGAGGGAAGAAGGAAACCTTGCTCTCTCCCAGCTAACCCAGACCCACAGCACAGCCACGTGACTCTTGCTCTTGAGCCAAGAAATGCATTAGGGCCTCAGAAGATGGACCGCCACAGAGGTCACTGCAGAGGGTCACCACAGAAGGTCACCACAGAGGGTCGCCACAGAGGGTCACCTCAGAGGGTCACCACAGAGGGTCACCACAGAGGGTCGCCACAGAGGGTCACCGCAGAGGGGCGCTGCAGAGGGTCACCACAGAGGGTCACCGCAGAGGGTCACCACAGAGGGTCACCGCAGAGGGTCACCACAGAGGGTCACCGCTTCAGGATGAGCATCCTGGGGCAGCCTCTGCTGAATTCTACAAATTTTGATTGGACACATTTACAAGTAAGCCAGAGCTTCTTGGATTGAGCCTAGGAAGTGGAAGCTGACTGGCTGATTGGGAAAGCCGCCC
Source organism: Sminthopsis crassicaudata (assembly GCF_048593235.1). Taxonomy (NCBI): domain Eukaryota; kingdom Metazoa; phylum Chordata; class Mammalia; order Dasyuromorphia; family Dasyuridae; genus Sminthopsis; species Sminthopsis crassicaudata. The sequence goes on along the minus strand of NC_133621.1, from coordinate 1,671,322 downwards.
TTGCTCTTTCAATTGCCACAGGAAGTTGAGCAATCCCTTCCCCAGCCCTAGTCTGGACTTAAAAAAGGGCTTTCGGGCCTTCTAGACCCACCCAAACCTCCGCAAAGTTCCTCCTTTGCATAAGCAAGGAGTCAGTCCCTCCAGCTCCCAGGTCACTCCTACTTTGGACTCAGCCAGTCCTTAGGAAGGTTTCCCCAGATGAAGCTTAAATTTGCTCCCCTGCAACTCACACCCCCCCCCCTCCCCCGTCCAGTCCTCTGAGCTCATGGAGAAAAAGACCAAGCCGAGGCCTCCCTCTTCCCGGTGACTTTCCTTCAAACACTTCACAACGCCCGCCCTATATCTGTAACGTGTTGTCTCCAGAAGCTGCCAATCGCTCTCTGGGAAGAGATCTGCTGTGTCAACTCAAATCTCTCGGACAGATTCTTCTTTCTGTAGAGAACCGTTGTCTCCAGACAGTTGTCGTCAACTCTGGTCCAGAGAAGTGACTTCCCTTCCTGCAGAGACCTGCCTCAAGTCTGGTCTAGAGCAGAGACTGACTTTTTCCTCCAGAGCTGCCCTCTTTATCCTCCCAGAGAATGGGTGTGGGATAATGCAAGGGCTTCTGGGAAGAATTACTTCAACCAATGAACTTGCTCCTCCTAAGCATGCAAGCTCTTCCCCAGGAAAGGCCGGAACTAGAGAATTGTCAAGTACTGACTTAGCACTTAGTAAGAACCGAACATATGTCACGCGGTCAGTCCCATGGATGAGCTTGGGGGCCGGGCAGGGAGTCGTGGGAACCGCTTCTGGTCGGCTCGGGTCCTTTGTAAAAGAATTTGCGAACCCTAAAAGTGAGACTGGCCAAAGAAGGTCATTGTTGGAACGGAGCAGTCAGCCTTCTGCCTTCCTCAGGGCACAGAAACCCTGGCACAGAGGTGAGGAGGGCGGGAGTCCCGTTAGGGGAATGGGGGCTACCACTGAAAGGCGGGCAGGGTCCCGGCAGGCAGCTGTGCCAAGGAGAGACAGAGGTTCCTGGCCTGGCAGTGGCCTGCTCTGTCCCTCTGCAAAGAAGGGAGCCCCAAAGGGCTCTTTTAAAAGAGGCTCCAGATGGGAGTTTCCATGGAATGTGGTTTCTGCCGCAGGCCCAGATTTCCAGGGCCTTGGGAGAGCTCCAGAGCCAGTCTTCTGCCCGATAGCGCCCATAGCAGTCTAGATCTCCAGCTCAGCGAGCTTACTTCAGCTTGGGTTACGGAGGAGTGGTCCTGGCCTCCACTCCGCAGCAGAATGAGGCCACGTGGTCCTGATTCCCGGAGGCGGGCCTCTCCCAGGACGCTTTCTCCAGCATCCCCCAGTCAGAGGGCAGCTTCGGGCTCCCCCCTCACCATGGGCACGGAGGCAGGCGGCCTCCTCCTCCTCCGACAAGGCCCTCGGAGGATCCTTCTCCCGCCCTCCCCCGAGAGCTGGCACTAAAAGGGGGGGGGGGGTGGACAGGGGAGAGAAGCGCGGCCCCGAACGCAAGATCGGGGGCGCCTTTGCCCAGCCCAGGCCGGGGGCGATGAGCCGATCCCGTTACCTGCTCCTGGAGCAGCGGGAGGACCGAGTCCGTCCCGGACCCAATTTGTCAGTCTCTACTCAAAGCTGGTGAAAAACAACCTGCTTAACTGAAAACGGCCTTTCCCTTCCCAGAGGCCTCCCCGCCCGGAACCAGGGGCCTCCTCCTCCAGGCCTCCAGACCGCCACGGTCATGGAAACGAGGCTGGCAGGTGAGCGGCCCCTCCCTCCCACTTCGGTTTCCTAGGAAGCGGGCCGAAGTTGCTATGCAGATGAGCGCGAGCCGGCCTGCTTTGGGCTGGGTCCGCATTAGCATGTCAATGCCACAATATTTGCATTGTGGAAGGGAAGTGCTTTTCTCTGCCACAGGCAGCTGGGCGGGGAGGGGGGGGGGAGCAGCCCGGCCCAGCCTCAGCGGCAGCTTCCCGTGAGACCCGACGTTCGGGGCCAGATTCGGGAGAGGAGGGCCGCTCCTCCAGGCCCACGGAAGCCGGACTGGCCTTTGACCTCGCTGCCGCCAGCTTCTCGTTTGCATTTCTTTGCAGACAGAGTCACTGACAAATATGTTTCCTTGCTCGATGGGCGCGACACGTGCAGCGGATCTCCGGGGAAGCTGCCCCCCACCCATTCCCCCCCCCCCCGCCTTCTCTTCTGCTCCGAACCCTCAGCCCCCCCCTCCTGAATGAGCCGGGCTGAAAACTGGGGCCCTGGGGGAGCGTTCCGGGCTGGTGGGCGCCCCCGGAGCTCCCCGTACCCATCACCCCTCCCCGGTGGCTGCGACCTCACGGGAAGCCAAAGCCCCGAGTGGACCCCGGGCAAGGACAGGGACTCTTTGGCAAGCTTCCCCTTCACCAGAAGCATGGCATATACACACACAGATATGAGCATGTGTGCATATACAGATACACACAAACACACGTGGATTTGTATAATGGGCTTGGGACAGATAGATATAGATATAGATATAGATATAGATATAGATATAGATATAGATATAGATATAGATATAGATATAGATATAGATATAGATATATCTATATTTAATCTATAGATTCTGTGTCACATATACATTCAAGTATCCATGCATATGTAGGTATATATCTCTGTATATCCAAAGGATGGTCAACTAAATCCAATAAGCATTACAGATTATCAGCATGTATCAGGCTCTATGCAGATAAGGGGAATACAAACCAGTCCATACCCCTAAGGAGCTTACAATCTGTGGAGATGGTACAAAATTTGGGTAGTTTTTTAAAGAAACAGAAAATAAATAAATAAATAGCTAAATAAACTAAATAGATAAATAAATAAATGAATACATAAATAAATAAATGAGTGAATGAATAAATAAATAAATATGTATATGTGTATAAAATTAATCTCATGATTTATTTTTAATATTATTTTATTTCCCCCAATTGTATGTAAGAACTTTAACATTCTGTTTTATTTGAATTTTAAATTCTGAATTTTATCCTTTTCCTCCCTTCTCTCTTCCCTGAAACAGCAAGAAATCTGTCATAGGTTATACATATACATAAAAGATTCTACTATTAGTCATTTTGTGGAGGAGAGGGAAAGACTTGAATTCTCCCCAAAAAAAGTTCAGTGAAAAATAATGTTTTATTCTATAGTCAAACACCACTAGTTCTTTCTCTGGAGGCCGTTAACATTTGTCATCATTGGGCCTTTGGGACTGGCTTGCATCACTGTATTCCTGAGACCAAGTCGCTCAAAATTCTTCCATGTATAACATTGTTACTGTTTACACTGTTGTGGTTCTGTCACTTTACTCTGTATCCGTTCATGCAAGTCTTTTACTGAAACCACGGGCACAATCATATTTCATCACACAATTGGTTCAGCTATTCCCCAACCCATGGGCATCTCCTCAGTTTCTCATTCTTAGCCATCACAAAAAGAGTTGCTACAAGTTTAGGTTTTGTACAAGTAGATTCTTTTCCCATTTAAAAAATCTTTTTGGGATAAAGACCAGAGTAGTATTGGATCTAAGAGTGTGCCCAGTTTGCTTGCCCTTTGGGGAAAACTGACACTAATTCGCCATTGGTGAAGTTGTGAACTGATTCAACAATTCTGGAGAGCAATTTGCCCAAAGGGCTACCAAACTGCGTACCCTTTGATCTAGCAGTGTTTCTACTGGGTGTGTATGTCAAAGAGACCCTTAAAAAAAAAAAAAGGACCCACTTGTCAAAAATGTTTGTAGCAGCTCCTTTGTATAGTAGCAAGGAACTGGAAACTGAATGGATGCCCATCAGTGGGAGAATGGCTAAGTTATGGTATATGAATATTATGGAATATTATTCTGTAAGAAATAACCAGCAAGATAATTTTAGAGAGTCTTGGAAAGACTTAACATGAACTGATGCTAAGTGAAGTGAGTAGAACCAGATCATTGTACACGGCAACAACAGATTATCTGAAGATCAATTCTGATGGACATGGCTCTCTTCAACAATGAGGTGATCTAGTCCAGTTCCAATAGACTTGTGATGGAGAGAACCATCTGCACCCAGAGTGGGGACTGAGTATGGATCACAACATCACATTTTCACCTTTTTTGTTGTGTGCTTGATTTTTTCTCCTCATTCTTATTTGCTCTGATTTTTCTTGTGCAGCATGATAAACGTGGAAATAGGTTTAGAAGAATCGAACATGTTTAATGTATATTGGATTATTTTTTATCTAGGGAAGGGAGGGAATGAGAGAAAGGAAAGGAGAAAATTTTGAAACATAAGGTTTTACAAAGGTGAATATAGAAAACTATCTTTGCATATATTTTAAAAATAAAAAGCTATTGTTGTCAAAAATTACCCTATTTATATTTTTTAACTCTATAGCTTGCTTGATTCTAAATCTTCCCTTTTCCATATATCTGATAGGTAAACTATGCCGTGGTCTCCTAATTTGCTTATATATCACTCTTTTGTCTAAATCTTATGTCAATTTTGACCTTATCTCAGCATATGGTGTGAAATGTTGGTCTCTAATTTGTGCCACACTGTTTTCTAGTTTTCCCAACAGTTTTTGTCAAAGAAGGAGTTTTGACCTCCAAAACTTAGATTTTCGTGTTTATCAAATTATTATGGTCAAAAAAAATTATTATGGTCATTGATCACTGACCATTATTTTTAAAGTTGTTTGAATACCTAGTGGTATTAGAACGGGTCTGCTAAAGGAAGGGATATGAGCTGAAGCTAAAAAGGAGCTACAATTCCAAGAAATAGAAGAAAGATCATTCTAGGAATGGTCTATGAAAAGAAAGATGCAGATTCAGGAAATGTAATGGGCAGACTTGATAGCAAACAAACCAGTTGCAATGAAACATAAAGAATGTGAGTGGGAATAATGTGAAAGTAATCTAGAAAGATAAGCTGAAACCCAATTGTTTATTTCATTATGTTTTCTCGGGGCTGCTAGGTGGTGCAATAGATATAGCACAGGTCAGGAGGACCTGAGTTCAAATCTGGTTTTAGACACTTCCTAGCTGTGTGACTCTGGGCAAGTCACCTAATCCCAATTGCCTCAGGAAAAAAAAATGCTTTCCACATTATATTTTCTCCTTCAGATCTCAGGACACTTCTTTGAAATGAGAACTTGGGAACTTAAAGTTACTTTATCCCCATTTTGCAAAGATACTGACTTTCAGAGATCTGAAGTGACTTGCCTAAGGTCACACAGTCACTGAGTGTCAGAGGTGATACAGAGAGGAAGGAAGGGAAGGGGAAAGGAGGAAAAAAAGGGAGGAGAAATAAAGACAGAGATAAACAGAGAGACATAAAGAGAATAGAGACAGAGAGAGATAAAAGACAAATAGAGAAAGACAAACAAAAATAGAGACAGAAAAGAGAGAGACACAAAGAGACAGAGAAATCTTTTTATAATATACTCCACTAAACTGACACAAAAGTTCCTTTATCATAGCATTGAATATTGCAGTTGTAGTTACAAGATTAACTACCCAACTGGTGAATTCTAGATGACATCATCTTGCATATTACCAATCTCTAAGGAAATTTTAAAGTTCTAGATTCAAAGATCTTGGGGATCTACTACTATAGAATATCAGAACTATAATGGACCCTCAATATCAAATGAAATCTCTTCATTTTACAGACAAAAGCAAATCTTTCACTCATCCGCTGTTTTCCAAATAACTTCTCCAACCTCATTTTCTTAATACCCGCCAAGTCCCAGTCACTTGCATGATGACAAAGATGGCCAATGACAGAATTCATTGACAGATCAAAGAGGGCCAGGAAAAAGGGAAGCAATTTGAGAATTTGCTCTTTTTCCTCTGCTTCTGTGTCCAATTCAACCAAAATAGCTCCTCAATTACACAAACAAGAAAAGTCAATAAGCCTTCATATTTGGCCTCTAACCTGCTCTAGAATCACATAGCAGCCAGAGAGGATGTATAAGGAAATTTGCATTTAATAAAGGATCATTTATGTGGGGGATGGTATCTCACAAAATCATTTGCAAAAACCCTGCTCTGATGCCTTCTGGTAAGAAATATCTTCACAGCAAACTTGTATTGCTGCTTCTGAGCATTAGACGAGTGCTTATCTTGTGTGACTTCTCTGTAAAATAAGTCTTGTAGGCAACATTTACAGATTAAACAATGTGATCAGCTCAGTACTTGCTACCTTACCTGTAATGTTCTGGCTGGCTCTCTGGAGGTCCTCCAAATGGGCCTTGGTTTTAATGGAGGCATGCAGAAGGAGGGAGAGCTGTTAGGATTACTAGGTGAGAACTCAGGTTGTCTGGACAATTACAAAGTGAGAACTCAGGTTGACTTGACAGTTCTCTGGCTCAGACTTGTAAAGGGAGTTTACACCTTAGGAATCCTAGAAGGAGCAAGCTCATTGGTTGAAGTGGTTCTTCCCAGAAGCCCTTGCATTATCTCACACCCATTCTCTGGGAGGATAAAAGAGGACAGCACTCCAGAGATAGGAGAAGTCTCTGCATTACATCAGGCGTGACGGGGCTCTCTGCAGGAAGGGAAGTCACTTCTCTGGACAAGAGTTAACAGCAACTGCCTGGAGACAACGGTTCTCTACAGGAAGAAGAATCTGTCTGAAAGATTTGAGTAGACACAACAGATCTCTTCCCAGAGAGCGATCGGCAGCTTCTGGAGACAACAGCATGCTATAGAGAGCCACCAGGAGGGTCTTCGTCTTCCAGTCTGAATCTGAGAGCTTGAGCTCCAGCCTCCAGTCCTCTTGTCTTCTCTATTTCCCAATCTCTCTTCCCTCCCAGATCTTTTAACTCATATACTCTAAGTACATCATCATAGATATCAATCTTGTAGAATAGGTGTCAACTTGTAGAGCTATACTAAGTACATGAAAACTAGAGAATCATTATCTCGATTCCACTGAGTTAACACTTTGTTGTAAGATTACTTGTTTCAAGTACACTTGGCCCTCTCCATTTACCCTGCCACCTGATCCTCACAAGCTTCCTAACACAAATCAAATGGGAGTCACTCACACACTTGCATGGCACTGGCACGTTGTCCAAGTTTCCCAGGCACACAACAATGAGGTCAGCACAATAGCTCCGTAGACCTTCCGTTTAGTGGTCAGTATAATACCTTTTCTCTCCCACATTGTCCTTCAGAGCTCCCTAACATTGGGGCTAGCTCTGTCAAGAAGTGTATCAAACTCACTGTCTGTGAGTACATCCCTGGAAAGTAGACAGCCAAGATATAAGGTCTAAATATATAACATGCACAGCACTCAAAATTTCTCCATTCGCTAACATGTATATGGTTCCACGTATGCAATAGTGGCTGGGGGAGAACCTCCTTTTTCTTGGTATCGATCGTTAAGCCAAAATTAACACAAGTAGCAGAAATTTGATCCTCACCCTGTTGCATCTCAGCTTCAGAGATTGCAAAATGAGTACAAAATCATCTGAAAACAAAAAATCAAGCACCAACTCTCCCTCCAATTTAGTCTTGGCTTGTAGTCTATTCAACTTCAATCATTTGCCTTCAATGCAATGGCAGAGAAAAAAGATTTACGGAAAAGAAACCTCCTACCAGAGAAGGATTACAATTGAGAGACGACAGAACTTTACATAACCTTGTTGCCATTTTCATTCTCATTGAAAACATCTTGCTAAAAAACACAGGAACAAGCACACAACCTTGCTTCACTCCCATAGTGACTGAGAAAGAGCAAGAATATCATTGATTTCCAGAATCCCTGTAAGCAAGCTGCTGTGGAAGAGGCAGATCTAGGTTCCCAAAGAAGGAATAGATCCTGATTATTCAAAATTTAAGTCCTAAAGTCCATACCACATGCTTCCATGTATATAAGCTAGACATTCAAAATGATGCTAATAAATCTTAAATATACTATAATACTACTATATAATATAATATAATAATACTATAATAATAAATATACTATTAATATTGCAATAAGTCAAAATTATTTTTAAAATCACATGTGTTCATATTTTAAACCAAATTAAGGAATAACCAATGCGTGATGATCGTAATAAATCTGTAGAACAGATCCCCAACAATACATTCAGTGTTTTTCAAGACCAGTGAGAATACAAAGATATCTGTCGGGGCAGCACATGAGAAAGAAATATTGATTCTGAACAGTAGGATTTGCTGTCATTGATAACAGATTCAGGAATATCTTCAATTAAAAGCCACTTCTCTTGTAAGTGCTTCTCTGCTGGGGTTTGGGTTATGTGATCAACAAAATGGGGAACACAATGGTTTTGTTCCAGACTTCTATGAAATATTATGCATAAGAGGCAAAATAATTACAGCTGTCTCACTAAATAAGATATCATGAAATCTAACTTGGTAACCATTGAACAAACTAATAGTTGATAAAGTTAATCCCTAATCCCTAGAACATTTGCAGTCTTCTTCCCTCACTAAGCCCTGTACTCTGGCAGAGCAGCAAGCTTGCCCTGTGGCATCCACGTAGCAATTCCCTTTCAGCAGCTGCTGCTATGTACATGTACACCTGGACCTGCTACTCAAGGTCTCATTCCATCATTCTGATGCAACAAGCCGCTGAAAACTCTGCCCCTCTCACCCTGGGAAACTGAGGAAGAAATAAGGGAAAGTGCAAGCTTGCCATGTCAAGAGCAACTCTGTCCCTAATCCATTTCATTAATGCTCAGTGAAAAAATTAAGTAACAGAGAAACTGAGGGAGTCAACTTGTTTTGTGAATCTCTTTGGGATGGACATGAGATTGCCTACGAGTTAGAGGAAAGGAGACTTGCTTATAGCTGAGACCAATTTTCTCTGGAAAGAGACTGAGAAAGTTTTGAGGTCTGGTCCTTTGGAGAAGATCCCAGAAGGAAGAAAGAGTCAGAAAGTTTTCAGAGAAGATATTTATGACTAAAAGGAAAACAGATTCCCAGTCATCTAAAAAAAAGTACAAACATCTCTGAATAATTAAAGAAAAGTAGCTGAAAATGTATCAACTCCTGAAAAGGCAGAGTGATCAATGGATTCTCAAAAGAGCATGGCAATATGGAAAGACATTCCTAAATAGTTCAAGAAAGACTAAAAACATAATGTATAGCCTATACAGCAGAGAATACAGAATTCTTTGTTAAGAAATTTCACAAAATAAATATATATATTTTTAAAAACTATTTTGAAATACAGATACATGGAAGGGAAAACAAAAGAAGAAAACAACGTTTACACAAGCAAATAATTGCTCTCAGGGATGGCTTATAGAGAGAGATAACTTAAGGATAGATCTCCCAGAAAATCCCAACAAGACAAAAAAATTAAAATAGAAATAAAATAATGTGAAAAACAACAGGATAAATCTATTCAGATCATGTGAATGTAGAAAAAGCCAATTTTAAAAATCTACAGATGGCTACAAGGATGGGGAGAAAAGAGATAAGAGAGGAGAAAATATTGTAAGGCAGTTAAATTTAACAATTTTAATTACAAAACTAATTCTACAAATGATCAGTGGATTGTCAAATAAACAGGAAGAGAAATTGAAATAATATAAGACTATCCTGTAACTACCAGAAACCACTGAGTGAAATGAAATAATGTATTTCAAAAAGCAAAGCAGCTTAAGATGCAACCCAGGGTGACATACACAGCTAACCAGCTTAACTGAGCTTAATCATCTATGAAAAAAGATGGATGTTCAATTAAAAGAGGCATTTGAAGCATTTCTTCAAAGAAAAACAGAACCGTTTTTGCTTTGCCATCTTCCCAGAAAACAAAATTAAAGAGAAAGTAAACAAACAGAGCAACAAAAGAAAGCAAAAGCAATGAAGTAAAAAAATTCACTAGGAGGGAAAAATTGCAAAAGAAGAAAAAATTGAAAAGAAACCCCCCATCCCCCCCACACACACTAAAGTCAACAAGAAAACAAATGTAAAACCAGGAATGAAATCAAAATCCTCCAGAGTTCCCATAGTCTTGGGACTCTACAGAGCCTTTCTTTATTTCTTGTGATTTTTGGTATTTATTCTGAGGTGCTTAGATGTGTTTAAAATAATGTTTCCCTTTCAGTTACAATGGAGGAGTTGACCTGAAACATTGTGGACCATGTTCCGCAATATTCCCCCTATGGATAAATCAGCATTCTGTTTTTATGTTTTGTGGAGCTAAAAAAAAATGAAAAGGGGAAAAAATAAAAAGGGAGGGAACTAAGAAAATAGAGGTGATGTGACTAGGTAACACAGTGGATAGCGCACTGGCTTTAGAGTCAGGAGGATTGAGTTCAAATCGAAACTTAGAGGCTAACTAGGTATGTGAACCTGAACAAGTCACTTAACCCCAGTTGCCTCAATGAAGAAAAGGAACAAGAAATTGATGATGATGATGCTAGAAGGGAATTGTAATGTATTTGTGTCACTGAAAAAATAATAAAGGGACAATAATTCTTGTAGTGTCTGAAGAATAAGGGTCCTCATATAGAAATATGAGACCACAGAAAGATGAGTCAGGTGGCACAGGGAAACATTAAAATGAAAGGGGGAATGGAAAGAGATTAGTGAATAGGGAAAATCTCATTTCATTTTTGGAAAAGGGTTCCACTAAAGAACGCTGCCAGAGGGTAGGAGAGAAATATTCTATAATGGGAGCTGGGGAGTATAAAATTTATATTATTTTCAGGGATTTGTTCTTAAAGAGATGATTATCATTGAGAATATCTCCCAGAGGAGAGCTAGTCAGAAGCAAAACATTTTTGAGGAGATGCAGGATGAAAAGAAAGAAAGAATAGAATGAGCTAGGGGAAAATAATAATTAGCAATAATATTCATGAAAAGAATTTTGAATTAAGTTTCTCTGACGAAGGCCTCATTTCTCAGATTTATAGAAATCTGAATCGACTGTGTAAAAAAGAAGAGTCATTCCCCAACTGCTAAATGATCAAAAGATATGAACTATGTCCAAAAGGATATCAAATCATGCATACCCTTTGATTTAGCAATAAGATAACTGCATGAATTTCAAAAGAAATTTAAAAAGAAGAAGGAAAGGATCTATATGTACAAAAACATTAATAGCAGTTCTTTTCTCAGGACAAAGAATTGGAAATTGAGGGTATGCCCACCAATTGGGAATGGATGAATAAATTGTGGAATGAAATAATGATGGATTATTGATCTATGGGAAACAATGAGCAGGATGCTCTCAGAAAAACCTGAAAGTCTTCCATGATTTCAAGCAAAGTGAAATGTGTGATGTACAAAGTAATAGCAATATTCTGGGATAATGAGTTATGAATGACTGCTATTCTCAGCAATACAATGATCCAAGACTACTCTGAAGGACTTATGATAAAAAAAATGCTGTCTAAAAAGTTGTCTGAATACAGATTGAAGCATATTTTTAAACTTTATTTTTCTTGAGGGTTTTTTTGGGGGGTTGAATCTATATTTTCTTTTGCACCATAACTTGGTGCAAAATGGAAATGTTTTACATATGTGCCTTTTCAATAGAGGTGGGGGGAGTGGCAAGGAGGAAGAGAAAAATCTAGAACTCAAAGTTTTAAAAACAAATATAAAAAAACTGTTTTACATGTAACTGGGGAAAATTAAAATATTAGTTAAAGCACACACATGTGTGTACATAGGCATACACACATACATATATGCACATAATGAGGAAAAAGAGAAAGAGAGAATATCTCCCAGAGATGATTAAATGAGAAGAGAGTTTAAATCATTAGGTTGCATAGTGGATAATTCAATCAAGGAATAAATTAACACATATTTATAAAGTACTAATTATATGCCAGCCACTAGACACTGGGGACACAAGAAAAGCACAACACAAAACAATCTCTGCCTTAAAGAATCTTACATAAATATGCACATTACATACAGAGAGAGAACAAGAGTCGGGATAAAAGGAAAAGTTCAATTAACTTCCTGCAGAAAGGAGCAAAGTTAAGGAGACAGAGCATCCTAGACATGGCAGACAACCAGGACAAAATTACTGAAGGAGAGTAAAGTATGAGAAGATTGAAAGGTTAAGAAAGTATCATGTTATTAGGAGCCTTAAATGCCAATCAGAGAAATGTATATCTCACTCTCAGAGTAACAGAGAACCCTTAGAGTGAGTAGGGGAATGACTTGGTCACATTAACCCAAATCAATTTTGAGAAAAAGACTCACAGGGTTTTGTAAGTTGAATGGATCACAGTTCAGAAATATTTGACTCTGTGAGACCGATTGTAAGATCATTATAATAGACTGAGAGGAAGGGGATGGGGATCTGATCAAGGGTACTGGCTGTGTGAGTGAACAGAAGGGGACATATACACAAGAGGCTGTCAAGAAATGAACAAGATTTGGCAACTGATTGATTGCATATGTGTGATGAAGGGGAATGCTAAGTCAAGGATTTTGCTGAAGTTGGAATTTGGATGAGTGGAAAGAGGGTGGAGTAAAGGATGTGTTTTGAGACAAAATGAAAAATGCACAATAGATGATAATCCATATATAGTGATCACTACAATATTTTTTCTTTGTAAGACTGGCAAAGCTTTTTAAACCAGACCTTGCCTCCTTCCCAAGCCTATTTATTAGAAACAGCCCTGTATAATTTAAATAAACCCAGCTCATTGGCTTTAGTAGCTCCTGCGAACACAGAAGATTGACAAGTGAGAGAGGATTGGGGGCTTTGCTACACCCTTAAATGATAAAGAAGGTACCACATGGGAAGAAGGTCCATGAACTAGAAACACAGAATGAATAGAATCTTATCTGGAATTCACCCTAAGTCAATACATTTCAGAATCAGAACATTGATAGTGTTGGAGGGGAGGTTTATTGCTTATTCATGGGAGAATTTGTGTATGGTTAGAGGTCAATGGCAGACAAATAAATAAAAAGGAAAATGGCCTCCAGAATTGTAAAGGAGAATATTTGTGAGTAACCACCAGGGGATCCACAGAAAGAGCCCATTCTTATAGACAGCATCTGAAAGAACCAGGTTATGAATTTTAGTAATTGAGACTGCATATCCCTAGTATTAAAGATGGGTACTAAAGGTGGTCATCATCAATGCCCCGAGGCATTGTGTCTTTCTTATTTTTCTTTACCTCTAAAGATCTTCCTTTTTTTTAGCCTTGTGAATCATGAGCTTGTAAGGGAAGCTAATAATAACACACTGGTGGCTAAGTATCATGTGGTGAAGTTTCCATTTTTGGAAGGGAGCAATGATGCAGAGAATGAAGATGGTTTCCAAAATATCCATGTGTCATTCAGATCATATGATACCTTGTGGCACTAAGATTACACACCGAGTGACAGTGCAGATGGACACACGATTGACAGTGATCAGCACTTTTTGTGGCAACTGCAAGCAGGCATTACAGTTGCACAATCCAGGTAATTCGCTACGAATAGATAGCGTCTGGGAATGGTCTTCCACTCCCAACTATTGACATGCCTCTGGCCTTGACATCCTGCCTGCTTTTCTCAGACCATCCATAGACACTTTTAAGCCAGATGCTTAATTAATACATGCATAGATAATTGTCTAGGCCAGTGAGTGAGATAGAGGAGAATTCTGTCACTCACATCCTTTCAAGTAAGACAGGCAAAGACAAAGAGGCAATAATTTTTGTAATTTCATGGAAATTTTCAGGGGAAAGTGCCAATTTCATGGTGACATCTTGGGAAATGTGATGATTTCATACGTACTCAATCTCCTGGCTCACTCCCGTCCAAAAACCAACTATAGAAACATAAAGAAAAGTGACTTCACATGAAAGCACAGGTTTCTGATGCATTTGCAGAATGTCAGAGAAAATATGGGCTAAGTCCATTCTCTAAAAGTACTCATTTAAATTCTCATATTCCTATATTTGCATTAAAATGGTTATTTATTATTTATATTAACTTGCATCAAAATGGAGTTTGGGGAGAAATAACACATATATTGAAAAGATAGAATAAATAGTTGCAGGAGAGTTTATGCAGCGACATCTCAAAAAGTGTGCAAGAAACCTGATCATAGCTGATTTGGAACACATTCTCACTTCAGTAAAGGCTCTTTCTGAACAATATGACAAGGAGGTTCAGCTTACTCTAGAAGCAGGAATGGATCTTTGGGTTTGGATTCCAAGGTCCCAGGTTCAAACCCCAATTCTGTCTCCTAGATGATTTTGAATGTCACTTCCCTTTCAAATCTCAGTTTCCTCATCTGTGTGATGAGATGATTGGACAAGATGATCTCTAAGATTCTTTTCAGTTTTAGGATTTTACCCGTATTATGCCCTCTGAATTTTGGAGATCCTGGATGAAATTTCTGCAATTCAACAGCAGTATTCCCATAATTCCAGTTCCTATGATTTTCCCTGATGCTGATGCAAATAAACCTATTTATTGCACTAACAAGGCTGTGACTTTAAAATTTAAATGCTATCTTTCCTTCAGTGGTCTAAGGGACATTTATTTCCTCATCAGCCTCAATTCACATGCACGACCCCAAGGTGTCTTACTCTAAGTACGAGTATGAGGGAGAGAGAATGTCTCAAGTAGTATATCCTATCTGGTAACGACACGTAAGGAGTCTTCTTTAAAGGAAATTCCAAAAGAAATGATCCAAGAATTGTTTGAGCAAAGTAATGCCTTTGAAAGGTAGCAGTCTGGTGTATCTGTAAAACATTCCCACTCATGATGCTCCACCTTCAAGCCTGACATCTCCAAGTGATTAAAAAAAATGAACAGGACTCAGCAAAGAGTTGCCTTCTATTCTAATGAGGCAATACCTAGGACAAGTAATGTTAATATAAGGACTTCTTAGATTTTGTACTGGGGCTTAGAGACCCCACGGCCCTTTCTTTGATGCTCACTATTTCAGATCCAGCTCTGAGGTTTTCTGGTGCCGTGAGTCAGCAAACTAAGGGAAGTAAAAGTAAGACTGTAAGCTAATAAGCTTCAGCCTACATAATCCCAAGGTAGATCCAGCTTATGTTTGTAGCATCAAGGCGCACAAGGAGGTTACGTAAG
Organism: Sminthopsis crassicaudata; assembly: GCF_048593235.1. Classification (NCBI taxonomy): domain Eukaryota; kingdom Metazoa; phylum Chordata; class Mammalia; order Dasyuromorphia; family Dasyuridae; genus Sminthopsis; species Sminthopsis crassicaudata. The sequence continues at coordinate 1,656,276 of NC_133621.1, read as the reverse complement.
CTGATGAGATGGCTGCTCAAAAAAAGCAGAGAGACTCAAAATTAAATTCATTGCAAACATATTCTACCATTGCCCTCAGTCAGTGACAGTCTGAGAGATCTGAAGCCCACATACCCTGACCTGCCGCACGCCCCACCTCATTCCTATAATAGAGGTATGCTCTTCTTGTAGGTGCTGTCATTATCTTCTTATATTGGGGGAGAAGGTTACAATAAAAATTGTTTTTACACTCATCATTATTTAGCTATTGAGTGGTGGGAAAGAATGATTGACTTGATATTTAAATAAGAGTAAGGAATGTTAGCTCCTTTTCTGAAGATTCCCTAAATGTTCTATTGGGACAACACTAGCACCATACCAAATGGCAAGGATGACATGCACCTTGCTTTGTTCCCTCAAAAATGGAAGTTCTTCCCACAGGTCTCTTCATTTTGAAAACTTGCCATTGCATAGAATTTGCATACTATTATGGAATGGGACGCTGAAAACAATGGAAGTGTGGTAGCTCGATGTTGAGTTCTATCCCAAATGATGCTCCAGCTCCCACAGAGTTGATTTCTTCACATCTCCAGTTATGTGGGGGCTTTTCTTTCACCTACTGGGATTCGTCTCCCTTAGTTTATGACGGATAATTAGACTGTGGCATGAAATTGTAGCCTCCAAATCATGTGCTTCTAAGAATCTAGTATATGCTAAATTTTGCCAGCCTGTACTGAGATGTTAGAGTTTCCACAATTTCACCACAACATGTATATCAAATACTAAGTCCAAGCTCCTTACTGAGAAACTTTCTGTAATTTCTGGTGTCAATGACCTGATCATGAAGCATTATCATAAATTCTTCCAGCACACGGTCGACCATTTTTTATTCACTGTGTTTCTTTGTCAGCATTTTATTGGTTGAGTTCATGTGCATGTCACTAATGGAGCCCCTTTTGACTTTACTCTTGGATGTTAGTAATTTCATAGATTCTGACTAAAGGTAAGCCAATTTTGGTGACATTAAAGAGATGAGGAGATGTATTCTTCTCTGCCTAGCCTTAACCATTCCATTGAGAAGTTTGTTCCAAAAAGATTTTGATAAACTTTCCCCACTGTATCATGTGCTCTTTAATGTTTTTACATTCTCTGCCAAATATTGTAAAATAATGTGTGTTCAAACAAACTTTTTTGAATTACCATTTCAGGATAGTGGGCTTATTTATTGGATTCACACCATCACTATCCAAAATGGCATTTTGAGATTTTGGTCTTAATGTATTCCTCAGTTTCAAACTCATTGGAGCCATCAGCATTATTTTAATCACCTTTCATCAAAAATAATGTTCTTAGCTAGAAACTGGAAGATGAATGGATGTCCATCGGTTGGAGAATGGTTGGGTAAATTGTGGTATTGAAGGTTATGGAATATTATTGCTCGGTAAGAAATGACCAGCAGGAGGAATACAGAGAGGCCTGGAGAGACTTAAATCAACTGATGCTGAGTGAAATGAGCAGAACCAGAAGATCACTGTATACTTCAACAACAATACTGTATGAGGATGTATTCTGATGGAAGTGGAAATCTTCAACAATGAGAAGATCCAACTCACTTCCAGTTGATCAATGATGGACAGAGGTAGCTACACCCAGAGAAGAAACACTGGGAGGGGAATGAAAATTGTTAGCACTAATATCTGTCTGCCCAGGTTGCATGTACCTTCGGATTCTAATGTTTATTGTGCAACAAGAAAATGATATTCACACACATGTATTGTACTTAGACTATATTGTAACACATGTAAAATGTATGGGATTGCCTGTCATCGGGGGGAGGGAATAGAGGGAGAGGGGGTAATTTGGAAAAATGAATACAAGGGATAATATTATAAAATATATATATATATATATATAATAAAAAAAAATTAATTAAAACACAAAAAAAATAATAATAATAATAATGTTCTTAAGGTTTTGTTAAGTGGAGATCTCCAAAGCCTTAATCAATGTTCTCTGCCAATATTAAGCTACTTTTCAATTTCCACATTTATTATAGAAAACCAATTGAATCACTATCAATCACAAATTTCTTCCAGTTCTATAAATAAGAGCTAGCAGGTTACTTACTTTGGCCAGTTGATCTTTTTTTTACCCTAAATAACAAAATTTTTGCAAACAGACAAAATCTGCTTTCATCAATAAATCTGAACTCCTTTTCAAGATGTTCTTTCCATATTTTGGGCAGTGTCATATTTTCTGAACAAATCCTCATCATCCAGGTCTTTGTTCTCTGCTTTTTGGTTGATATGCTGGGGAGTAGAGTGATGTGGATGTTACTCATAAAGGCCCTCTTATAAATGCTCTTGAGTCTTAGCTACTTCATAGGATTAATTTAATCACAAAAACCAATGTCAGTTAGACCCCCATATCTATTACCTGCCTTTGCTCTACGAAGATATGTCTATTTGTTCCAGAAGTATTTCATAAGTTTTTAATATGAGAACACCTATTCATTTTCTTTTTTTCTCAAGGAAATGGTCTCCCACTGGCTTTCAGTTTTATTACTATTACATGAATTTTGATTTAAATACTTTCACTATCCATTGTCATCCACTATTGTTCCAGAATGTTGCACTAAATGGTAAAAATGTTAATTGCTCTAAATGTTGAAGAATTTTTTTTTCTTTTTACTTCAGGATGTGAGTAAATCTGACATTTCATCACTATTAAATTTGCTTATTACTATTTTGTGCCATTCCTCTTTATGTTAAGTAGAGTTCAGATGGAAACAATTCTAGGATCATCCACTAAGCTACTATTATTCTTTAAAGAAAATATAAATATTTTCAGACTATTGACAATGCAGACTATTGAACAAATGTGTAGCATTATTGACTTTTGAAAACCAATGGAAGTATTGGAATTCAAACTCATCTTGTGTTCTGAAAACATGTTTATATGATGCTAACTATAGATAAGATAGTGATTTGTGTAGACTTCACCCTGCTCAGAGAATTATATTGTCCATATTTTAAGAATTTTTATATCGTTGTGATTTGGTTGCTATAAATATTTTATTTGGAGGCTCAGTGGTATCTTTTAAAAATATGATCATAATTTTTCGTGGGTCAATTTTATGTTTGGGAAATTATGAGTGCTACTGTTATCTGAAATAGTTTTCTAATCCCAATGTAGTTTATCAGTTGTGCTCTTCAGAATGATTGAGGGTTTAGATTAGCTATATAGAAATTTGTCCAGTTAGTTTGTCAAGACTAGTGAGCTTCTGGTCTCCAATCCAGTCTGTTTGGTGTTGTTCTTGATGTTTAGGAGGTATTAACATGACTTTTACTATTGATAATCTCTTTCAATTTAGCTTTGTTTGACAGACTGGCTCAGGACTGAAGCTTAAAAGTCTGGGGACTGAGCACAGGCAGATGAAATGGTTGATTATAATGGAATCCAAGAATTGGGGGAGAAATTTGTTTTCTTCAGTCTCACTGAAATTACAGGACAACTCTAAGAATTAAAAGGATGAAGCTCTTTATTCCCTGTAGTCTGGAAATCAGGCAGATTTGGTTTGGTAAGATACCAAATTCTTATGATCTGACTGTATCTGTTTAAGTTAAGGTGAAAGAAAAGCCCCCACATACCTGGAGATGTGAACAAATCAACTCTGTTGGAGCTGGAGCATCATTTGGGATAGAACTCAACATCCTGCAGTGATGTTTCTTAAAATGATCCTTATTTTTTTCCTTCTGTAATTTCTGCTAAATTAGCCAGTCATGAATTAAAGTTACCTTTAAACTACTCAGTTTATAAAAAATAAGCCTACATAATTAGGTCATTTTAAATGTTTTCTTTATCAACATGCTGTTGGTTCAGTTCATGTGGTTGTTGACCAAGGAGCCAGCTAGGTGATCCACAGGACAGAGTTTGTACTTGGAGTCAAGAAGCCATGAGTTCAAATCCAGACTCAGACACTATGTGACTCTGGGCAAGTCTTCTAAAATCTAGGGATCAAATGAATTAAAATATAAAGCACTTTGGCAAGTGGTGAAACATTTTATCAGTGCTAGTTATTATTAATATTAAGGCCTTTGGGTTTTGCTCTTAAATCTAAGCTCTCTCAGGGACTCTATCAGGCAGCCAGTCACTTATACTTACACTTGACGAATCCCAAATGGTTTCTGCCTATTGTCAGACTTTGCCATTGCTCAGCAGACTAGTGTATATTTGCTTTAAGAGCCCAATGTTCATGTATTCTTCTTCTTATATCAAAGCATTTAAACTTAAATTCTCATTTCCATGGCTCCCTTCAAACAAATTATAAATTGAAATGATAGGATTATAGTCATATTTTCCCATGAGAAAATTTTATAATAGGGAATTGTTTTTTCTGATAAGGTACCTGATTGCTAACTTTTACTTTAAAAAATAAGAATAAATGTTATATTTAATCACATACAAATTAAGTATCCTAGTAGACACAACAATGAACTGTGCTTCTGGAGATTATAGCCCCAATTTTGTCAGTGATGACCTTTTTTTTCTTTAGTTGTATTGTCACTGAGAATCAGTTTTCTAATCTATTGAATAGATATATTTCATAAGGCACCTGTGAAGATGAAATGGGATAATGCTTGTGAAAATTAAACTGTGACGTGTGATGATTATCCTCACCCTGCACATTAATTAAATGTGAAGTGATGAAAAACTTCCTTGAAATTAAAATTATCAAAAAATGGACTACTTAAGAAGCTACCTGAAGAGACTGGACAACCATTTTTAGGGACAGTATAAAAAATGCTGGAACTCTGCCTTCCCAGAAATCAGCCAGAGTCGGGATAATCAAAAGTTTTTATTCTTGGTCTTTTGCAGTCTCAGTCAAGGGATTAGATCTAGCAATCTCCACAGCTCCTTCCTCTCTCTCCACCACCAGGAGAATGCCTCCATTTCCTCCTCCTCCTCCACCCACACACGTCACTTCCCTTTCTTTGTCCACACCCACCAATCCAGCCAGCACAGAATAATTGGGGAGGGTCATCCTTCAAACATGTTAATAAAGAACTGTCCAATTGGCAATTAGTCTCACGTGCTCCATTATCCAAGTGCATTTGCTCAGTTCTAGCCCTTTACAAAAAAAGGTTCTTTTCTGTCATAGGTTGGATTAGATGCATGCAAGACGTTTGCATCTCCAGACCTAAAATCCTACAGGCCTTCCAACTAAGATCCAACAAGAAAAGTATCTTATTATCCAATTTCTATTGCCATTTTATGGATTTTATTTTCCAGTTATATATTTTAAGATTGCAGACTGAAAGGGCAATTAGCACATATGGCTAAGTTTATTTTTGATATAATATCTGTTCTTAAAAGCAATATTTGGACATTATTAGTGTGGAATCAGCCACCTCTACAATGATTTCCACCAAAAAAAATCATCAGCTGTGCTTAGAGATGTCTATTATGTAGCACTTGGTCATGAGCTCCTATGGAATCATGAACAAGACTATGACTTTGTAGCGTGGGTGGCTAACGAGGGTCATATACCTTCTACTAGAATGTCTGTGCTACTTCCTGATTTCAGAATCCTCTCTTTCCTTCCAACCTCTCCCCCATTCTAGTACTTACTGGAAAGAGATAGAAATAAGCCATCCATAGAAATAAGCCATCCATACTCCAGCAGTAAACCTCTGATTTAATAAAGAGACAGGAAGTTGACATAAAGTACCTTTGCTATCCTGGGAAAGTGGAGCATATTGAGGGGGTAGAAAGTAAAATGTCCACAAATTTCTTCTAGTTGATGATTAGACCTTCCCTTTACCCAGACATAGAAGACTCCAGGACATTAAGTCAAGAATTTTAGAATTCTATACTGTTATAGGCCAGGGCTCTGAACTTGAAGCAAAGGATTCTTACAAGATACTAAGTCAGTGGAATGGATAGAGACAATAGTTATCTAATTTAGCATGGTTCAGTATGCTTGATTTAATCCTCCAAGGAGATGTTATGGGCCAGAACTTGAAACAAGGTACTGAGTGGAATTGAGGAGACAATGGTTAAATCTAGTTTAGCATTGACTTCATCCTACAACAAATAATGGTTTCCTAGTGATGTAATGATTGGTGTACATACATATAATGAGGAGTTCTCATGGCCAGAAAAGGCAAGCGCACTAGAAGGTCTGGGAGGCTGAGACAGATTCATTCCATCTTCCATCTTTGCTGTGGCTGGAGGTTCAAGCACAAATCCTTGGAAGTCTGGGAGATTCAGAAGCTAGAGAAGGCAGTCGAGGAGAACTAAGGAAGATAGAGAAATGGGAGCAGGCTGTCCTGTGGAGAACACTGAAACCAAGATCCAGAAGGCCTCCAGAAAAACTAGCTGAGCTCCAGAAAAGGAGACAAGACTTGGAAAGAGACAACAAAGGATTTGGACTTTAACTCCTGGCTGCATTTGGGTGATTACTGAACTGCAACTAAGACTGCCTCCAGAGACCCCAAGGAAACCCCAACAAGAGCAGATTACATGTTAGAGAAGAATATTACACTGTACCTTTGCCATGGCCATGTGCCATGTAGTTTTCCCTCTTTGCTGGGGTGGGATAATGTAGTAATAGCTGGATGCATTTTTAACATCAGTGGTTGGCAAGATGCATAAGTATGTAGGGAAGAAGGTCAGTCTAAGAACTCAAGGAAGCCTGAAGCTGCCCAGACCTTTGTTAAGGGGAGGAAGGAGCTTGGATCAATTCTACTTCTGCAAATGGATGTCATTAATAACTCTCTATAACTTCCTGAAAGTGAGAAGTCAAAGAGGTTATGGGACACTTAATTTCTTCAGAGTAAATTTCCCATAGTTAGAACACAGATAACTTCCCCATTCACCAAGTCTGATCTCTTGGGTGCTAACCAGCCCGAGTGTTATCTGCCGTGGATGAAAATGACAGATTTGATTGCACTGTCTAGTTAACGGATTGTGTCTGCTAATGCGGTCAGTGTGAGGAGTCGAAATAGTCAATTATGAAACTGAGGAAGACAAAATGAATGCTAATATTCCAGAGTTCTGTTGCAAAGTAAAATAAATGAATAGCCATTCTGGGGTTTAGATTCGATTTGAAATGTTCTACGTGGCATTTTTCAACAAAAGACGCAATTACTGTCACGGCTGTGGCTGTCATATTGCATCGGAAACACTTCAGTGCATGTCTGTCAAAATCCACACCACTGTCACAATTCCCCAGGAAAAAAAATCCCACTTTATAGAATTCCTGAGAGCTTGTGAAGCCAAACCAATAATTATACAGATATCAGCTAGGAATGGAGAAAAGAAAATTCATATATTTTACACCCCCCAAAAAAATAAAAAGTTCCTGTTTTGCCCATTCTTTAGATTTTTGAAGACACGAATTCTGAAAGGCGATGACACTGCTATGACATGGACATGATTTGGGGAAGAGAGGATGGCACATTTCCCACCCAAATGCCATTAAACATGTAGCTTGTTGTTCCCCTTCTCTAACCTTTCAGTCCTTTAAATGGTATTTTACATCTGTCACTCTGAAGAAAACTGCATTGGCTTTATTTCCATGACTGGGAAGGAGGGAATGGCTAGCTAACAAGGAGAAGAGGTGACCTTGCAAATGAAGATAAATCTAAGAGACCAGATTATGGGTGTTTCTAGTGTGGCAGAGATAGATTTTTCTCCTGCCCATTCTTTCCCCAATTATACCTTTTGAGGGATCTAAACTTTAAGCTAATTTGTCAAGTCTTAGTTTTCCTTCCTCTCTTGCAAATGGGAAATAAAAAGCACAATGCCACAAAGAGATGCAGGGGGTTCGGGTTAAGAGAAGTTAACCCCAATCTCCCCATCCTCCAGAAGATGAAACTGATGCTTAAAAATGGCTGTATCTTACTCAGAATGTCAGAAGCATTAAGTAGCAGATCAGAATTGAACCGGAGTTCTCTTCCTCCAAAACCAGATCCAGGGGTCACGATTCAGGATTTATGGTGTTACAGCGAATCAAATGTAGCATTTGTAGCAAGGCTTGGGGTCTGGCTCTGGAAGTCCTACTTCTATTTGTCATTCCCTGTCTCGGAAGAACCACAGAAGAAAGCATTCGGAAAGAAGCAAGTAGTGAGTTCTGGAGATTTTGAAGCAAGTGGGAAGCATCTGGAATGCCAGCCAGAATAGGGAAGGAAATGAAATTAGGAAAATCAAATATGGAAACTTGCCTCCTGGGGACACAATTTGAGAGGTTAGAAAAAAATGAAAGCAGAAAAAAATTTTTTTTATATTTTATTTCCCCAGTTACATGTAAAACAATTTTTAACATTTGTTTTTAAAATGTGGAATTCTAGATTCTCTCCATTCTTCCTCCCTGTCTCCCCCACACACATTGAAAAGGCACATGTGAAGTTATGCTAAACATGAGAATGACAAATATGGAAATATGTTCTAAAGGATTATCCATGTTTAACCTATATCAGAATGCTTGCTGTCTGGAGCAAGGAGATGGAGGGAGGGAGGGAGGGAGAACATTTTGGATCACAAAATCTTACAAAAATGAATGTTGAAAGCTATCTTTATGTGTATTTGAAAAAAATAAAATACTACTGAGGGGGAAATAATATACAATTAGAGAAGAAAAAAACATCTAGTGGAGTTCAACAAGTAAAATACTATGACTTTTTCATCTCAAAAAAATCATGTGAAAGAAAACACAGATCTTCCTTCCCCCCCAAAAAAAAATTCAAGAAAATAAAGTTTAAAAAAAGTACCCTTCAGTCTGTATTCAGGCACAATCAGTGCTTTCTCTGGGTAGAAGTAGCATTTGTCATCATAAGTCCTTCACAGTAGTCTTGGATCATTGTATTGTGGAGAATAGCAAATTCATTCCCAGCCCATCATCCCACAATATTGCTATGACTTTGTACACAATACATTTCACTCGAAAGCAGCAGGCAGGTGAGAGGGGCGCAACACCAATGGCCGGCGGATGTTCTCTGAACTGGGTCTGAGACAGAGGGAGTAAGAGTTTACGATTTCACAGTAAGCAAGGGAAAGAAGTTCTCAATGGGAGAAACTTGAGCAAGGTTGGGACAAACTGCAGAGAAATGGTTCGAGTAAAAATGTTCCTAAAGCAAAGATTTCCCTTTATTTTCCCAAAAGAACAAATGGGGACAACCAGACATTCAAAACCCCAAAACAGAGAGCTGACCCGTACCACAGAAAGCCTGCCACTATGCAACTACCTGCATTTCCCTTTGACAGAGAAGGCCATCAAGGAGCTTTATTTATGCTTCATATTATTATGCTCCAAAGTATCAACGAATGGGGTGGTGGAGGTGGGGATGTAGGGGTACCCCTGCCCCAGATATGCTAATTCCTCCAACATATCAGTGGTTAATGAGATGGATATGAAAAGCCCTGATTCTCTGCTGCAGGTTGAAAGATGAAAGCCAAAGCATCCTTCCTGAATAACAAGGGTTAAAAACTGAGCTGGGTTTCCCAGCACAGGTGTTTCCACTTGTCAGGAGACCAACAGGGAGGAGACCAGCTGAAGGCTCTATTCTGTTTACAGCTTTATCCTTTAAGTGAGTAAATTTCCATTAAATCTGGGTATTGTGGCCAATTTCACAGTAGGAGTGCCCAGAAACAGATTACAATAAAGACAATCCTTTTATTTCTAAAGTGTAAAAAGAATTTATGCATTTATTGATTGTCTTGTCTTCTCCTTCTGATCCTTTGGAATATGATAAAAAAGCATCTCCATTTCCTAGACAGTGATTTCCCTGTAATAGCATTTTCTCCCAACAGAGGCAGGTCTTTGGCTTTCTAAAAGACTGTCATTGATGTGGAAAAATCCAAGGGAGTCTGAGACAGCTTCTGAAAGCCAACCTAGCATTTTCTGGCCTCTGGACAGGTGAAAACTCACTCTTGCCTAAACAGACCACATCTTAGCAACAAAGAAAGCTTAAAAATAGACGACAGAAGCCTAGTTCTAAAGTCAGGGGACCACCACTCAAATCTCCAATGCAACCTTAAGCAAGTCAATTAACCCCCCATGGGTCTCAGGTTCCTCATCTTTATAATTAAGGAATTGGATCAGATGGTCCAGGCAGTTCATTCCAGGTCAATATTGTTCAAGCTGATGGCCATGGGTAACAGGGCAGGGACAACTGATCTCTTTGCTGCCTCTATCACCTGATGCTAGGGAAGAATATTTTTCTATAAAGCTGGAAAATGGAGCGCACACAGGAGCACATTCATGGGTTAGACCATCTCTGTGTTGTCTCTTTGTTAAACCCTTCCCTTAACCTTGGATGATTCTTTTCTCTGCCACTTTCACCACTGTTAACTTATCTGGACCCCTCTGCTTCTAATTTGCTGTCAATGTTCTGGGACAGGCAGTCCCGGAGGAAATATTACCTTAAGGCTGACCCCATCCTATCAGATTTAGTCTCTGCATAGAGTTTTGCCTAAATGAATTTCACCGAGTGAACCAGTTGGATTCTACCAATGTGATCAACTGAGAACATAGGATTTTCTTTCTCAATGTTTTCTACTAAAGAGAGCTTTTCATAAAAGCAGGTGAACATCCAAAACAGCTAGCTCCATTTACAATATATTTAAGTCATTATTTTTAAAGGTAAACACCTTAACTCACTTAAATTTGACAACTTTTCTATAAACATGAAAATGTTATCGATAACCTTTGTTATCACTCACTCTCCAAACTGAAGGAGAAGATCATAGTGAGACATTCACATAGCAGAGGTACAAACAATTTAGGGATATATTAATCCCATCCTGGGAGGGGAGAATTGTAATTCCCATTTTACAGAAAAGGGAAGCTGAGGAAGAAAAGGTATGATTTAGCTCTGGTCAGATTCCTAGTAAGAGGCAAAGCTGACTCCAATGAAGATTTCCTGACTCCAGCTCATTCCACTGAGCCAACTTGTAGTGTTTTGTTTGGTTTTGTTTTGTTTTTTAATCCCAAAGGCTTTTGCACACAATTCCTACTTTCATCCAGGACAGCAGGTTAGCTGCAATTCTGATATGCTTTGCCCAATGGTTTCCAGTGATTTGAGGGGAAGTCAGTTACGGGCAAATTTATGAGTCAGGAAGCCTTCCCCAAACACCCATTCCAAGGCAATTTTTTTCTCCTTAGAGTCACTATTACTTGGGCAGCTCATTTGACATTCATCTCCTTCTGCTGGATCCAGGCCTTTAAAAGCACAGGGCTAGCTATGGTCCAGGACCTCTATTCTCCACACATATATAGAAGACTCTCTAAATGCATTTGTTGACTGGTATCTTTAGCCATATTGATGACACTAATTTAAGTCACTTCATCCCACATTTTTCAAAAACTATTGTGTTCAGGACACTGTCCTTGATATTGGACAAACAACAGGAAAACAGAAACAATTATTTTGCTCAAGGTCATCCCATTCTACCAGGAGAATACAACACATACAGAGATAACTAACTATACAGCAATAGAGAGTAGTTTCTAGAGATAGAAAGATGGCACATGCATTGGGTCCTGAAGCCATCTGTTCTCATGATCTTTACTGCCTTACCCTTAACTCTGTTCTCAAGTTGCATAGTCTTCTCACTTGTTCACTAGACTGAAAGTATTCTCTCTCTGTCTTTCCCCTCTCTCCCAAATCTTCCAGCGGCACGTGCAGTACTCAGATGAAGAGCCCTCACATGTGAAAGATCACAGAGAAATTCAATTTTTTTTCAATCTGTCAATTGATTTTGCAGATTTTTAAAAATTTTTTCTAAAGTGTGACTATCTGGGAGGTAAGAAAGCAGAAACAGAACAATGTAGCTCTTTTCCAAAAAGGTATATCAATAAAATCTATAAAAGCTATAAAAATTTTTGATATTACTTTGTGTTGGAATACACAGGAGCTTTTGGAATACATGGAAGCCACCTGACAGTGGCTGCTGGAGATCCAACCCACACCTGCAGAATGGCTCTCCTCTTGTGAGAGGATGATACAAGGAGACTGAGAGGCAGTTGCTGTTCTCTGATATCTCTGACTGAGAGGCCGTTGCCTTGTCTGACCTCTCTCCTCTTCCCTCTGCCTCCAATTTATCTCATTCCCAGTCTGCAACACCTGGATCAGCAAAGACTGCTTTGCAACTCCTTCAAATGCTATGATCCACAGCTGTGGAGGTTCCCGGAGAATTGACTTGCCCCTTAACAACTTTGTCTGTGGTACTACTTAGCAAAATGTATTTTTCATGATTATCTTTCACCTTACAGACTTTTATCTCATAAACATTCATACAACAAACAGCACCGAAATCAGATGCTAAGTAGAGGAAGACAAGGATCTGCAAAGAAAAAAATAATAACTTGATTATAGATAGCTACTATAGTCTGAATTCATGCTCAGAGAAAGATAGTGAGGTTAAAAAAAACAACACTCCTGCCCCAAAGAGTAACATCAAGTGGTCACAGGAACAAAAGGGTGTTTGGGATAACTTAAAAAAGACTTCAAACACCAAATAAGGGAGATCAAGGGGAAATTAGTGAAAAAAAAGGTAAAAGCAATCCAAAAAAATTATGAAAAATAAATTAACCAAATTGGGAAAAAGTCAGAATCTTAAGGAAGAAAATATTCCTTGAAAACTAGAATTAGGCAAGGAGAATCAAATGACATTGTAAGAAAACAAGAAATAAAATTAGAAAAAAATATAACAGAATCTGAAATATCTCACTAGAAAAGCAAGTGATCTGGAGAACAGATGGAGGAAATTAGACAATTAAAAAATTGTTGCACTACCTAGGAAAGTTATGGTCAATGAAAGAATCTTGATTTAATGTTAATTAAGAAAAATTAAAATCTGCTCTGAATTTTTAGAACAAGAAGTTAAAGTAGAAGTAAGGGGGGGAAACAAACTATTGTTCACCACCTCAGAGATTCCATGAAGAAAAATTCTTCTTTTTCTTTATCCTTCATTTTTGAAGAGAACCATGACATCAAGGAGCTGATGCCACGACATGCAAGTGAATTAAATTTCTGGAACCATCTGGGTCCAATGGCAAGATAAGGCTCAAGAAAACTGAAGATAGCCATGGATGCTATTGGTCTTTTTAGGCTAAAATCTTCAACAGTTCTCAGTTTGACTGATGCTAGGAAAAGAGATCATTCTCTGCCTCATGTCTTATCTAGCCTTCATTACTGATAGAAGGAAAACTTACAGGAATGTCATAGCCAAGATTCAAAATTTTCAGATTAAGGAGAAAATATTACATGCAGGAAAGGAAAAAGAACAATTTAAATATCAGAGTCACAATCAAGATTTCACAAAATCTAGTAACTTCTACCCTAAAAGGCCATAGGTCTCAGACCATTTATTTAAAAGAACAAACAAACTGGTATTGCAACCAAGAAAAATTTTACCAAAAAGTTGAGTATAATCCTGAATGGGGAAAAATGACTATTTAACAATATGAAAGATTTTTCAGATCTTTTTTGTGATGAAAAGATCAGAACTAAATGGGAAATATATATATATATTAGATTCAAAACAAAAATAAGGAAAATATTAAAGGCTAATTATAAAGGGACTTATTAAAGTCAAACTAATTATTCTTTATATATGAAAATGTTATTAATATTCCTAAGAGTGATCATTACTAGGATAGTTTAAAGGAAATGTTGAAGTCAAGTTGAGTATGATGGAGTGATTCTAAAAAGTAAAATTAGAAAAGAAAAGGTAAATGGAGCAATTTTCTCATATAAATGGGGTGTGAAAAGAGGAAACAGGTGGGGATAGTAATATTGTGACCTCACTCTTATTGGATTTGGGTTAAAGGAGGAATAACAAATATATCTTTAAAAGTATGAGGGTCTTCTAAACTTATAAAGAAATAAGGGGACTAGGGAATCAGAAAAAGGGGAAACTATTAAAAGGGTGTGTTATTAAGATTTAGGAGGGTGAGGTGAGAGGATAGGAGAGACTCTTAGAGGGGATAAATAGATACTACATTTTCATAAATGGTACCATAGACCGTGAAATAACATCAAGAGTGAATCTCTATGTACAAAATATTACAATGCTGCAAAAACAACAATTAGAAGAAATTTTATGTCTAAATGTTTACACCAATGAAAGCGCAGATCAATGAATGGGGTGTGTAATTTTAAAAATAGAAAAATCACAAACAAAAATTCCCCAATTAAACACTAAATGGGAAGATCTAAAATCAACATTGAGGTTAATAAATTGAGTATAAGAATTGAATTAATAAATAAAATTAAAAGTTGGTTTTATAAAAAAAAAAAAAAAAAAACAAAATAGATACAACAGTAAAACAGATTATTGGTTAATTTAATTTTTCAAAAGAAGAAAAAAAACAAAAAACTAGTATTAAAAATGAAGAGAATTAATATGCCCCAAATACAGATAGAATTTTAAAATTATAAGCTGTTATTTTGCCCAATCATATGCCTTTATATTTAACAATTGAAGTGAAATGGAAGAATATTTATTTACAAAAATATAAATTACCTGTACTAGCCAAAGAGGAAATAGAATACCTAAATATTTTAGAAAAAGAAATTCAACTTACTAGAAGAATTGCATTTCCTAAGAAAAAGGCATCAGAACCAAACATTCACCATAAATTTAAAGGTCAATTAATTCCAAAATTAAATCAATAATTTGGAAGACTAGCCCCCAAAAAGGGGCTATCAAATTCCTTTTATGACATAAATATGATATTGATATCTAAACCAGGAAGCATAAAAACAAAGAAAATTAAGAGCCAATATCATTAACGAATTTGGATGCAAAAATTCTAAATAAAATACTAGTTAAGAGATTACTACAATATATTTAAAAGATTATACATTATGTCCAAATGGGATTTATATCACAAATGCAGGTGTAATTTAAAATAAGAAAAATTATTACCATAATTGATATCAATGACTAAAATTTTAAATCATAATTATATCAATAGATGCAGAAAAAAACTTTTCTATAAAACACAACTCTTATTTTTACTAGAAACACTTGAAAGTGTAGGTAGAAATGGATTTTTCCTTAAAGTGATTTTTAAAAAGCATTTATTAAAACCATCAGCAACCATTATTTGTAAAGCGGATAAGCTAGAAGGTTTTTCAGTAGGATCAGGTGTAAAACAAGAATGCCCATTGTCACCAATATTATTTAATATTGTATTGGTAATCCTAACAGTAGCAATAAGAGAAGAAAAAGAAAAAGAATGAATTAGAATAGGAAATGAGTTCATAAAACTCTCTCTTTTTGAAGACAACATGGATATACTTGGAAAATCCCAAAAAGTTAGTTGAAATAATTAACTACTTTAGCAAAGTTTACAATCTATAAAGTAAAAGATCTGCTGTTTAAAATAACTCTAGAATAAATTATCTGAGAGCACCTATCAAAACAAACCCAAAAATTATATAAACAACATTATTTTCAAAAAAATCTATACAAATATAATCAGCTAATTGGAGAAATATTAATTTTTCATAGGTAGACAGTGCTAAAAACTAAAAATGACAATTTTACTTAAACTAATTTATATATTCAATCCATCCTAATTAAACTACCAAAAATTGAATTAGAAAAAAAATAGTAACAAAATTCATTTGGAAAAAAATCCAAGAATATTGAAGGAAATAATGAAAGAAAATATAAAGGAAGGAAGTTTAGCAGTACCAGAGATTAAACTATAAGGATGTAATTATCAAGACTATTTCATACTGACTAAGAAATAGATAGATTAGTGCAACAAAGGTAAACATACAACTTACTGCAGCAAATAAATATACTATAGTGATCTTGTATTTGGCAGGTAAAGATTCAAGTTTGAGGAATAAGAATTTATTAATTTAAAAAATTGTTAGGAAAACTAGAAAGCAGGAATGGGAGAAAATGGTCATATCTTTACACCATTTACCAAGATAAAGTCAAAGCTGATAAATCGATCTAACTATAAAGAAACACACAAGAAAATTTGAAAATGGGACAGCTAAATGGCACAATGGATTGAGTACCAGTCTTGGAGTCAAGAGGATTTGAGTTTAAATTCTGGCTTAGACACTTAAATACTTCCTAACTGTTTGACCGTCACTTTACCCCAATTGCCTCGAGAAAAGAAAAGAAAAGAAAGAGAAGAAGAGAAAGAGAAGAGAAGAGAAGAGAAGAGAAAGAGAAGAGAAGAGAAGAGAGAGAAGAGAAGAGAAGAGAAGAGAAGAGAAGAAGAGAAGAGAAGAGAAGAGAAGAGAAGAGAAGAGAAGAGAGAGAAGAGAAGAGAAGAGAAGAGAAGAGAAGAGAAGAGAGAGAAGAGAAAGAGAAAAGAGAAAAAGAAAAGAAAATGTGAAGAATATGGAATATAATACTCATTAGATTTATGGATAGGTAAACAATTTGTGAATAAACTGGAGAGCATAGTGAGGTGTAAAATGAATAATTTCAATCACATTAAATTTTAAAAGCTTTGAACAAATAAAACAAATATAGCCAGGATCAGAAAGAAAACAAAAAGTAAGGGGAGGCAGATTTTACAGAAAGTTTCTCAGATAAAGGCTCATATTTTAAATATATAAAGAACTTTGTCAAATCTATAAGAATACTAGTCAGTCCTCAATGGATAGTCAAAGGATATGAATAGGCAGCTTTCTAATGAAGAAATCCAAAGAAATAAAAGCAACCTGCAGTAATTCTCAGAGAGCTATTAAACTGACTATACCCTTTGACTCGGTAATACCACTACCAGGACTATTTGCAAAGATGATTAGGGGGAAAGGAAAAGACTCTATATTTTGAAATATCTATAATAGCTTTCTTTATGGTGGCAAAGAATTCGAAATTGTGGGAATGCTTGTCAATTGGGGAATGACTATTTAAGTGTGCTATATGATCATGATGGAATGCTGCGTTATAAGAAATGATAAGTTCAATACTTTTTGAAAAACATGGAAAGATTTGTATGAAATAAAAGTGAAATGAGCAGAGCCATGGAGCACTGTATACGGTAACATATATTGTTTAAATGCACATGAAACTACAAATCTATTGTGTACGACTTGCTATGTCCTCCCTCCAACAAAGTTGTCCTGTACATTTCTTTTTCTACCTTCTTTTTCCTCTACCTCCCCACCCTAGAGATGGCTAATATTGGATACAAATAAGATGTGTGTGTGTGTGTGTGTGTGTGTGTGTGTGTGTGTGTGTGTGTGTAAAATTAATCTCTAAACACTTCTATTTATCAGCACTTTCTCTGGATGCAGATCCTGTCTTCCTTCAATACATCCTTTAGAGTTAATTTGGTATTTATATTAGTCAAAATGACATAGTGACTCATTGTTTTTCTTAAACAATGTTTCTGTTACTGTATATAAAGTGTCAGATGATAAATGAAAAACATCCCTCAAGATGACTAACATCATAGACTAGATCCTTTCCAGGTACTAATGTAACCAGTCTCCAAGGTCCCTCCCAGCACGAGTTTTCTCTATTTTTCTGAAATCAAGAATCTGCAGTTTGGAGAGGCCCATCGGAAGCCTGACTACCTGTTAAAGATTTTTTTCTCCTTCATGTCTCACAACGACCACCGACACAAATGAAATCGGGGGCCCTGGAAACCTTGAAGAAAGTCTGGAATACGTAAGGCAGCCTCCCTTCTTCAGAGCCCTTCCCAACCCTACAATCCCCTTGCTGATTGCCCTCATTGAGAGGCTTCTCAGGAAGCCTGCAGCTGAGATTATCTTCCCAGCTGAACACCCTTCCTGCTTCTGGAATCACTGTTATTTACAGACAGAGTAGCTTGTCCATCACTTGCACTGAGCTATTTCCCCCAACTTTACATCCTCCGACACCCTGTTATTAGGAGTGACACTTTGGCTCCGGCAATATGGAGTCTCTGGCACTGTAATGACATTTCTGGAAGTACTGTCTAAGAAATGCTCGATGAAATTATGTTTTGTGGGACAGGTCCATGACTGCTGGATTAAAGAGGTAAACCTGGGGAACAGATATTTTATTACCCCGGGAGACATCATCATAATGGAGAGCTTGAAGTAGAAGTTGATAACTGCTCTCCTTCCTTTGGCATGAAACCAGGGCTGGGGAGGGGGAGAGGAAGGGACAGGCTGATTGCAGTTCTCCACATAGCCTGGAAATGGAAGCCTTGCTGAGAAAGTGCTGCTCTAATGCCTCTTAGCTCAGGATGGGAAGGAAGCACACAAGGTCCTGGGGAGATAGAGCCATGAAAAGGAAAGAGGAAGTCTAGTTGAGTTAATCAATCAAATCAACTCTTCTCCCCCCCCAAAAAAAAAAGTAAATGGCAATATGCTTTATTCGGTTATCTTAACCAGGTTAGAACACTTGCCATATAATCAATCACAGGCTTTATACTGAGTGGTGAACAAGTCCTTGATCAATTAGAAGTTTTTGAAAGCTGTGAGTCGAACTTCACATGTGTTAAATAATGAATGTTTTCATATTGGTTGAAGAAACTTGGTCACACCCTATGAATCAACTGGAAAATAATGAGCCAGTTCCGACTTCAGACTGAAGCACCTGGGAGTTAACTCCTAGGAAGTCACTGATATAGAATCACTTGGGGGAGGGGAAAGAAAAGCACCTCAGCTTTAGCCTATGCCTTGGCCTCTGGCCACATCTTCTCTCCATCCCCTTTGATAAAAGAGAGCCTTCTGAACTTTGTAGGACAAGGGCATTTTGTTTTTCACTGACATTACAACAGCATCATTTTTGAAACAACAATTGAGAGAAATGTTTGGATCCAAACCCAAGAATAAACTGGATAAAGCGAGGAAAGACAGCTTCAAGACCCTGTGAGAAACTCAGCAGAAAAGAAATATAACTAAGAGGAACTCCCAGAGTCTCCTCAGAAGAGTAAAAAAGGATCTCTAAGAACTCAAATCTCTGTTTATCCCTTAGCCACATATGCTGAAGGCTGAGCTGGACCCACCTAGCTACTATGAACTGAGCTCAGTCGCAGGGTCCTGAAGTCCAGAGATGGTTCTGACCAGTTACTTTGCAGAATTAAACAAATCCCATGCCAGTTTGAGTCAGTGCTTTCACTTTGGGCCTTCAGCTGATGCTATAGCACTAAGCTTGAGCAATCATTAGAGGGATACAGCAGTAGCAAAAATGGCCAAAGTGACCAACTAATCATCACGTCCCAGTCTAGTTTATACAGGGTTTAAATACTGCCCAATAAAGAGACTGAAATCTTTTTGGAAAAGACACGTCTTAACATCACTTGGCCCAATAGAGTTGGAATGTGTCTAGTGTTTCCTGTTGAGTTCAGATGGGACTCTATCTCTGATAAACTCATTTATTCAACGCAGACATGTCCTTGTAACTGGTTTATTAAAACTAGCAAATTCCATGACTTAATTTGAAAAGAACCAAAGATGTGTTCTTTCCCTTTTCAGAAAGAAAATTTTCAGAAAATAAAAATCTCTTTCTTTGGATTCTCCCCAGGCATTCATTCTCAGTTTTCATGAGAAAGCCAAGGCTCTTGACATATAATCCTAGTTTTGTGCCAAAAAGATGAGAGATTTTTTTTATGTCAATGTAGGTGTTACCTCCATTGTACCTGGACTGATGTTAACTACTTTGCATAGACATATTCTTCTCCAGATTTGGGGGTTTTTCCTAAAGGCATACTTTATCCAATGGGATTGTTTTCTACATAATATCTGACTGTATGTTCTTTTGGTGATCTGTAATGTTCTGATCGTCACTGGTAATCCTAACAATGATCTCCCTAATTGCCAATTTGACAAATAAATTCTTCCCCAAACCGGTCTACATTTTTCCTATATCAAACTGTTCCCAGAATATTTGTAAAAATATTCTCTTCTGCTCAGAAAAAGAAATAATTAGCAGATTCAATGAATCAAATAAGGAAATTTGCATTTATCTAACTCTCCAGTTCCATGAGGGGCTTTTGAGTTATATCACAGGAAGAGATGTGGGAGAGAGAATTGGGGAGTGAATATAATGTTTCTGGGGTTCCAAGGAGAAGGAAAATGTTCTGCTTTAACCTTTATCATCAGACTTCATTACCAGGCTTTCCTTCAAAGCCTTACTGCGAATGAAGAGGGAACTGCTCAGCTTCCCAGGATAAATCTTGCTCTGGTCTATGTTCCCACTGAGATTTCTTGGATGTTAAGGAGCCCAACACTTCAAAATTAAGTCCAACCATATTCACTGTGAAATTACTGGAGATTATTCTCTCTCTTAGTACTATTGCTTCCCAAAGGAAGTAGACAATCTTATGGCTGGCAGGACCAGCTTGCTATTGGATGATACAATTTCGCATCTTCTCAGTTCTGAATTTTTAAAAGTAAAAGCTCTTCCAAGCATTGTTTCTACTGTTATGGATTTCAGATAGAGCCACAATCTCAGACAAGTTAAGAAAACTGGTCTGTTACACAATCACTGATTTAATTGAAACTGGATCCTGGAGTCCAAAATCTAAATTTTCACACTCGGAAATAGAGAAAGGCAGTAACTCCTTACAAGTGCGGAGCCCCTGGGCTATGCAGCTTCCCAACAGGCCCAGAATCAAAGAACTCTCAGGCTAATGAAGACAAATGAGTGAAACATCATCTCCTGCGGACAGGGAGTGAGCTAACATGAGCATAGTCCTCCTTTCTTTTGTTGTTCCATGGTTGGGATGGGAGAAGCAAGAGAGAACTTTTCAGCTGTCACCACTGGCAAGCCAGAGAAATTCCGAATCTCTAACTGACTATAGATTACCCAACTCTTGGAGGTGAACCTCGAGTTATAATCTTCCACTCTCAGCTGAATGGGATTTCTTCTAGGAGGCCATATGGACAGGTCATGATGGCAGAGTTCCATACCACTTCTAAGGGAAATGCAAAGAGCAAAAGACTAAGGGAAAGGGAGAAAGTGAAAACCCTGGATAAATAAAGGACAAATAATATGTTCTGGAATATCAAGGATGGAATGAATCCTTGTCACAAAATTTATAAAATGTTAATATGGCGGGTAGATTTAAAAATCTCTCTAAATTGGATATGGGGACCACTCTCTCCTTTTTCTAGCCACAGTTTTCTCCTCCTATGGCTACCAAATGTTTACAATCCTTTATTTTCATGAAAGTTCCACAAACCAGGACTAGAAAGCGGTATATGAGTCTTCTAGATGCACTTTCTGATTTCCTTGAAGCCACCATGCAATGCCAGGCCAGCTTCAGAATGAAATCACTCTCTCTTTACATTGGGGAAGAAGTAATTGTATTGTTAAAAAAAAAAAGTTTATTGTGAAGAAGATGTTGAGTGAGTGTCTTCTGTATTGAAGAAAAATTAAAGAAAAGAAGTTTGCTCAAAAATGGTTGAGCTCTGGTGGTTGACCATTATAACAGGCTAGCTTTGGTTCCCTCAGATCATAGGAGGGCATAAGAGAGCTGAAGGACAGGAGACACATAATCACACAATATCAAATGGAAAAAGTGGAGATGTGATTCATTCTGGGCCACAATGGGGACAACAGTATCCTCCACAGTACACTTGGCAATTGATGAGTAAGTCCTGAGACTTCAACAACGGGAATCTATCTCATCTAAGAAAACCCATTCAACTCTGAAACAGCTAATATTTTTTTAAACTTCAATAAATGTTATTTTAAGTTCATCCATTTATTTTTTGAATAGCTTTAATTATTCATCTTTTTTTCTTTGAGTTTAAATTTGATTCTTTAGACCCTACACCCACGGCTTCCTCTTTTCTCCCACAGATTAAGCAAACCAAGTATAATCTCTCTTCTGTAGGATAAATCTGCCAACATTTGAAGCCAGTTTTCATATCCTTAGGATGGCATGACTGTCAGAAAAGGGAAAGTCCTGACTTCTAGCGAGTCTGTTCTACTCCACATCTCTTTGACCCTTGAGATTTTAGGCCTTCTATAGAACATATCAAAAATGCCAAGCACCAGAAGAATGTATCAAGCATTTACTAAGCATCGTGCCCTTTGCTGAGAACTGGGGATGTAAGTAAAGGTAAAATATAGTCAACACCTTCAAAAGGCTCACATTTTAATTGGGGGGTAACATGCAAAAAACTGTTTCTATACAAGATTTGGTAGGTAGGTAGATAGAAACAAAGACATAGGGGTTATGTGTGTATAAAAAAGTATAATTTGAAGTGAGTTTTGAACAAAGTTGGGGTTTCAAGTCATGCATCAAGCCCACAAAGGCCAAGTTGAGCTGGGGAAAAAATGCAAAAAAACAAAGAGAAAGGGAGAGAAAGAGAGAGAGAGAGAGAGAGAGAGAGAGAGAGAGAGAGAGAGAGAGAGAGAGAGAGAGAGAGAGAGAGAGAGAGAGAGAGAAGAAGAAGAAGAAAGGAAGGAGGGAAGAAAGGAGAGAGGGGAAAGGGGGAGGGGAAAGGGGGAGGGAGAAAGAAGGCAAGAGAAAGGAGAGAGAGAAAGAGAGAGGAAGGAAAGGAGGGAGAGAAAGAGAGAGGGAGGGAAGAAGAGAGAAAGAGGGGGAAGAAAAGAGGGAGGAAAGAAAGGAAGAAAAGAGAGAAAGAAGAAGAGAGGGAGGGAGGAAAAGAGAGGGGGGTGTACATATAACTTGCCCTTTTATCATGAGTTAGGAGATACTACAAAGATTGACCTTGAGTTGAATAGTTCAGAAAATCATCTCCAGGAAGGCAGGGTCAAGATGGCAAGTAAGAGAGAGTACTTTGTGGTTACCTATATACCTCCTGCAATACAACCCAAAAATTATATTATATTAAATTCTGACCAGAAAAGTCAATAAAAAGTTACAGTAAATCATTCTTCCAGTCTAGAGTAGCTTAGGAAGATATGCAGGGAGGTCTGTGGATAGAGGCTAGCCAGGAATACAGAACAGAGACAGCAGTCTGCAGATTTTCAGGTGAGGCAGCAATGAGAAGCATTCTAGCACTTAGAAAGAGTAAGGAGGCTCCATCGGAAAGCTCCATCAGGGCTTGAAGTAAAAGGGTAGAAGGACATTCCAGAGGAACCCAAAGAAGCACTGGGAACATGATCAGATATGAACTGGCACTCAGGAGTCATAGTTCCAGGGCAGAGACGAGTAACTGTAAGAAGCCCTTCCTGTGTACTAAGCAAGAAACAAGTTCCAAAAACTTAGTTCTCTGGTCTGAGACCAAGAGCAGAAGAGAGAATCAGTCTGAACTTTGAACTTTGCACATAGTCTTCAATGGAATAATTAGAGCAAGAAAACACCACCAAAGTGAAGTCAAGCATTTGATTGTTCTGAACCTGCAAAACTTCCCAATGGGCGAATAGTAACAAAGTCCAGCAGCAGTTTACTGAAACTCCACTATAAACAGTCCAATAGACTCATCGTACCAAAGTAACAGGGAAAAAACTACTCCTATAACACCATCTTGGAAGCACCGATGTTTAAGATACCTGATTGAGCTATGAAAACAACATAAAGGTCATAAAAAGACAGAAGTTGAGGCTGGACCTCCTCCTGATGAAGTCCGAGGTAGCTGATGGGCCTTAACAGAAAGCCGGGCCTTAAGTGGGCTTTTTGTTCCTAGTCCAATATCTTGCTTTGACAAAATCAACATAACTCCACAATTACTATACCCAGTAATCAGAAAGTCCAGTTATGTCAACTTGAAGATTATATGTTCCCTATAAAAGAAGTATTCTTTACTATAAAGCCCACTAACTTGTCTTGGAATTTAGCCTGCCAGTCATCAGTGTAATCCCCCTCCTTGTTATGGCTAGGAGTTGGTAGGCTTGTTAAGCACCACAATAGGCAAAACCTATTAGGACCCTAACTGCTTTTTAGGGTTAGCCTGTTTTATGGAGTCAAGGATTCATTAGGAACTTGCTATACTTTAAAGGCCTTTTCCTCCTTAATGATGTCTTAGGTCCTTGGTTAATTACTAAAAGCCTTTTTCCTTGCTAAAAACCCTTATGGATTTAGCTCCCTGTTAGAAAACTGACCCTTAATGCCCCTTAATTTGGAGACAATCCATGGCACCGGCCCATAACACCAATATTCTTTGGGAGTATCCTCCCATCATTTTGATGGCCCTGTACGAGGAGGAGTCTGATACCCTAACCCCATCATTCTCAAGAAGTATGCAGAACCTACCTCTAATATGAAGTTCAAAGTAATTAACTAGGCTGAAAGAATGAGAAAACAAAACATATTTGTTTGAGAAACCACCACCCCTCCCAAACAAAGAATCCTATTATAAAAAGCTAATAATGGTGACTGGGAAACTCAAGGCACAAATTCAGAAGAAGCCAATGACTTAAAAACATCTACGAACAAAGCCTCTAAGAAAAAAAGCTGATTGAACATAAGATTAATAAAAATTCTTAGAGGATTATATATGTATGCATCAAAGACCCTTTATAGACTATAATTTTTATTGTTATGATCAGAAACAATGTATTTAACTTTTCTGCTTTTCTGCATTTGGTGTGAAATTTTTATCCCCTGATACCTGATCAATTTTTGTGACTATACCATGCATAAGTCAGAATAGTATACTTCTTTCTATTACCATTCAGTAATCTCCAGCTGTCTATTATATTTACATTTATTAAAATTCTATTCATTTTCTTCTTTTATTCTATTTTAGGATAAGATTTATAATAGGTCTAAAAAGGTTGAATTGTGTTCCCATATTAGTATAGTTTAAATCTGAATTTTATCCCAGAACTTAGGACTTTTCCTTTAAGAAGTAGGATGCTATGTCATTTGGTACATCTATGTTTAATATTGATATCAATTCATTGTCTAGAGTATGAGTTAACAAAATGTAGCTTCTATATTTATTTCTTTTAATTAGGTCTATTTTGGTTTTTGCCTCATTTGATCTCATGATTATAATCTCTGCTATTATTTTAAAAAGCAAAAACTTCAGCTGAAGCATAATAAATTTTGTTCCACTCTTTATTTTAAATCTACGTGTATCGTTGTTTTTCAGGTTCTTATAAGCAACTTATTATTACATTCTGGTTTCTAATAATCCCATTTACATGTGATTACAAATTGTATATATTATTCCATCCTATTCTCCTAGTTATCCTTTTTTTTCCACCCTGTCTCCTTATTTTGCTTCTAATCACAGCTTTCTTTAATATTTCTCGCTCTCCCTTTTCCTCTTTGCTTCCAACTTTCTTTTTGGCTGAGTTGAATTTATATACTTAAGAATACTGAATTTATATCCTCCAGAATATAGTCAAGAATTTCTATATTCACTTTCCTCCTTTTACTAGTTCAGGTTTCAGGTTCAAGTATTCCTTATTCCATTTTATTGCCCCTAAATTTTTCCTTGTGTGCCCCATTTATAAAATAATTTAAATATCTTTTTCTCTTTCTTCCTTCTCTCTCATTCCATTCCTCTTTCCTAGTTTTCCATTCTTAGTTTACAATTATGCAGACACAACAGAATCATATGCAGGCCTCAAAGGCAGCTTCTTTTCACAGTATAATTCCTCCACAAAAGTTGGGTTCTACCTGACTTTACAATTACAACTATCACTATGTAACCCCAATCTCATTCAGTGTAAAAGAAATCTGGGGAGATAAAAACTATAGATTATTTGATTGTCTCTCTGGACATCCAGGTACCATGAAGGGACATTGTGAGGAGAGCCTGCCCCCCTTCTTTTAGGCTTCCCTTCATCCTGAATCCTCCACTTCCACAATCTATGTAGAGCTACTGATGCTTCTCAATATTTCCCTTCTCTGCTGCAATTGAGTCCTACCTTTCCTCCTCAAGGATGTGCTGGAAATACTCTGCTGGAGGTTCCAATCACTTTAATTCAAACACAGAGTGCTAGGATAACTTTTTGCTTCTATAAAAATGCTTTAAAGTTTGACCAAGTCTCTAACACTATTGGCTTTGACTGAACTCTTCAGAGATGACATGGGCCCTAGTTACCCCAAGTTCTAATTGTTTGATTCCATTAAAAGTGTTCTCATTTAGTCAAGACAGCAGGGCCATAATGGGATGATTTCAGTTCCATCCCCCAATAGCTAAAAGTGACTTCTCCCCAAAGCCTAAGCCTCCTTTTGGTATCTAATTCTCTTTGGTTTTTTTCCTTTGTTTTTTTCTGGACTGGGTTCCTGGACCTGCTAGGGGTAGGAGAGATAGCTCTCCAGC
The DNA here is from genome assembly GCF_048593235.1 of Sminthopsis crassicaudata. Classification (NCBI taxonomy): domain Eukaryota; kingdom Metazoa; phylum Chordata; class Mammalia; order Dasyuromorphia; family Dasyuridae; genus Sminthopsis; species Sminthopsis crassicaudata. Next base: position 1,630,120 of record NC_133621.1, on the reverse strand, counting down.
CAGAGTTTTAGTATTGTCCTAACAGGTAATGACCAGCACTTTCCTATTCTTTCTCTTAAAGGTACTCTTCGACCCTTGGATGCAAGATACTTCCTGTAGGAGACACTGAAGGAGGCTAGAATTTGGGCCCCAACATGGTACAGACTCACTTTTGTTGAAGAACTTGGGCCCCATCACTTTGCTGCTGTTCTTAACTTGGGTATCACCCATTAACTCTACTGATGAAAGGAGATGCAAGTTTCCATTCCAGAAAGTTGGAGCTGAATTAATGACTCCCAGTGGGTTTTGTATCTTACCTTGTCGGAATCTTACATCTACAAAGCTTCCTTGTGCCTCTGTGGGACATCCCTAAATTTCTTCTCACATGTGCTTCTTATCCACATTCTCGCTCACATAAAAGCCAAATCTGATCATCTTATCTCTACCAGGAAAGTCTCGGCTCATGCAAGTATGAGACCAGAGCCTTTTTGCTAGACTGAATCCCATTAAGCACTACCCTCCTCTTAGAACAAATGTGGAAACTGAGTTTAAGTGATTTCCCCAAGATCACACGAGAACACGCTGCAAAGGCAGGTCTTGAACTCGGGTCCGCTAGCTCCCCAGTCAGTGCTTTTCCTCCTGTCTCATACTTTTAAGGAGATTTTAAGCAGTCTAGCAAATGACTACAGGTAAAATCTAGTTTAAAATGGATGCCTGAAAGGCCCTACACTCCGGCATTCCAGCAACAAGAAACTTTGATCATATCATTTGAACACCCGGCAGGACCATCACGGTATCCATAGTGATGACCTTTAGGCTCTGAAAAGCACTGAGGACCTTCTGAAGTGCTCTTACACAAACTCACTCTGGTCAGTGCTATTTGCTTGTGAAGTGTAATCACTATATTTCACTGAGATTCTCTGAAAATAAAAAGGAAATCTATATACGTCAGTCTTTTATTTCCCCAGAACGATATTTCTAAGCCCAATGTCCTACAGACCACTATGGCTTCTAATTTTTCTCTCTCCGGGATTAGGAGCACAGGAAAAGGAAGAATCTGATATAAAGGGAAGAAGAAGGCACAAAGGAAGCAGAGTAATTCTGTCCAATTTAAACATCTAAATGTCAAACAAAGGAGTTTGGTGGTTGCCATAAAGGGAACTTTGACTTGTGGATCAGGAATATTTTATTATAGACTAGAATCAATCTGTTGAATATTTGGGAAACACAGATCAGGAATACTGAAGCTGCCCAAATGCCTCTTTCCTTAGGCCATTATGCAGGGGAGAATTTCTGACAGGATCTTGTGCGTTAGAGAAATTTATATAGCATACCTAGGAGAAGAGATCCCAGAATCTACTAACATCTGTAGTAGATTCTGGGATCTCTTCTCCTAGGTATGTTATATAACCTTGTCATCGGTCTAAGCTCTGACTGAAGACTTTAAGAAGCTGACCTCCTTTTAAAATCCTCTTGTGATATTAGATACGATCTGAAGACCATCAGCTGTAATGTGTTAGTGAGAGACCCCTCACTTAGTGTTTCTGAGGTGGAAGGAGACGAGGATGGAAGAGATCCCCTTGATGATATATCATCTAACAAGTGGCCGTCCAGGGCATGCTCGGAGACCTCCAAAGAGGCTGATCTCCTCATCGCTCCAGGAAGGCCATTTTACTGGGGAGAAGGAGAATTCTAAGGAAAATGTTTACTTCTAGTGAGACAAAATCTGCTCCTATGCAGCTCCTAACAACTCACTCCAGTGCTCTGGAGCTAATCAGAACAATTTTCTATGACAGATTTTTCAAACACCCGAAGAGTGGAACATGGAACCCCCCAAACCCAGACCAGCTCTTCTTTACTTCAAATTTTACTTCAGACTAAGCATGCTCAGTTCTCATCTGTATGGATAGGGTCCAATCTCAAGAACCTTCATTCACTTAGTTGCCTTCCTCTGAATGCTAGCAAGCTGATGATTGTCCTTTTTAAAATGTGGAGCAAAAAATTAAATGCAATAATCCCATGAAGTTTAGACTAGGCCAAAATGCAGTGAGTTTCAGTCCTTTGAATTTCCAGATACTCCTTTGGATCTTCATCAAGAATAAATCCCTACTAAGCATCAATAGTGAAGCAGTATCAATATTAAACATGTATGCACCAAGTGGTGCAGCATCTAAATTCTTAAAAGAGAAATTAAGAGAGCTGCAAGAGGAAATAGATAGCAAAACTATAATAGCGGGAGATCTCAACCTTGCACTCTCAGAATTAGATAAATCAAACCACAAAATAAATAAGAAAGAAGTCAAAGAGGTAAATAGAATACTAGAAAAGTTTGATATGATAGATCTTTGGCGAAAGCTAAATGGAGACAGAAAGGAATATACTTTCTTCTCAGCAGTTCATGGAACCTATACAAAAATTGATCATATACTAGGGCATAAAAACCTCAAAATCAAATGCAGTAAGGCAGAAATAGTAAATTCATCCTTTTCAGACCATAATGCAATCAAAATAACATTTAATAAAAAGCCAGGGGAAAATAGACCAAAAAATAATTGGAAACTAAATAATCTTATACTAAAGAATGATTGGGTAAAACAGCAAATCATAGACATAATTAATAACTTCACCCAAGAAAATGACAATAATGAGACATCATACCAAAATGTGTGGGATACAGCCAAAGCAGTAATAAGGGGAAGTTTTATATCTCTACAGGCCTACTTGCATAAAGTAGAGAAAGAGAGGGCCAACGAATTGGGTTTACAACTAAAATTGCTAGAAAAGGAACAAATTAAAAACCCCCAGACAAACACAAAACTTGAAATTCAAAAAATAAAAGGTGAGATTAATAAAATTGAAAGTAAAAAAACTATTGAATTAATTAATAAAACTAAGAGTTGGTTTTATGAAAAAACCAACAAAATAGACAAACCCTTAGTAAACCTGATTAAAAAAAGGAAAGAGAAAAAGCAAATTGATAGTCTTGAAAATGAAAAGGGTGAACTCACCACTAATGAAGAGGAAATTAGAACAATAGTTAGGAGCTACTTTGCTCAACTTTATGCCGATAAATTCGATAACTTAAATGAAATGGAAGAATACCTTCAAAAATATAGCTTGCCCAGATTAACAGAGGAAGAAGTAAGTAGTCTAAATAGTCCCATCTCAGAAAAAGAAATAGACCAAGCTATTAACCAACTTCCTAAGAAAAAGTCCCCAGGACCAGATGGATTTACAGGTGAATTCTACCAAACATTTAAAGAACAACTAACTCCAATGCTATGTAAACTATTTGAAAAAATAGGGATTGAAGGAGTCCTACCAAATTCCTTCTATGACACAGACATGGTACTGATACCTAAACCAGGTAGATCGAAAACTGAGAAAGAAAACTATAGACCAATTTCCTTAATGAATATTGATGCTAAAATCTTAAATAAGATATTAGCAAATAGACTTCAGAAAATCATCCCCAGGATAATACACTATGACCAAGTGGGATTTATACCAGGAATGCAGGGCTAGTTTAATATTAGGAAAACTATTAGTATAATTGACCATATTAATAATCAAATTAATAAAAACCATATGATCATCTCAATAGATGCAGAAAAGGCATTTGATAAAATCCAGCATCCATTCCTACTAAAAACGCTTGAGAGTATAGGAATAAATGGACTATTCCTTAAAATAATAAGGAGCATATATTTAAAACCTTCAGTAAACATCATATGTAATGGTGATAAACTAGAACCTTTCCCTGTAAGATCAGGAGTGAAACAAGGTTGCCCACTATCACCATTACTATTCAATATAGTACTAGAAACTCTAGCCTCGGCAATAAGAGCCGAGAAAGAGATCCAAGGAATTAGAGTAGGAAATGAAGAAATCAAATTGTCACTTTTCGCAGATGACATGATGGTATACTTAGAGAACCCCAAAGACTCTGCTAAAAAGCTATTAGAAATAATTCAGAATTTTAGCAAAGTCGCAGGATACAAAATAAATCCACATAAATCCTCAGGATTTTTATACATTACCAACACAATCCAACAGCAAGAGATACAAAGAGAAATTCCATTCAAAATAACAGTCGATAGTATCAAATATTTGGGAATATATCTACCAAAGGAGAGTCAGGAATTATATGAGCAAAATTACAAAACACTTGCCACAAAAATAAAGTCAGATTTAAATAATTGGAAAGACATTCAGTGCTCTTGGATATGCCGAGCGAATATAATAAAGATGACAATACTCCCCAAACTAATCTATTTATTTAGTGCTATACCAATCAGACTCCCAAGAAACTATTTTAATGACCTAGAAAAAATAACAACAAAATTCATATGGAAGAATAAAAGGTCGAGAATTGCAAGGGAACTAATGAAAAAAAAGTCAGAGGAAGGTGGTCTAAGTGTACCTGATTTAAAGCTATATTATAAAGCAACAGTCACCAAAACCATTTGGTATTGGCTAAGAAATAGACTAGTTGATCAGTGGCATAGGTTAGGTTCACAGGGCAAGATAGTGAATAAAAATAGCAATCTAATCTTTGACAAACCCAAAGATCCCAAATTTTGGGATAAGAATTCATTATTTGACAAAAACTGCTGGGAAAACTGGAGATTAGTATGGCAGAAACTAGGCATGGACCCACATTTAACACCACATACTAAGATTAGATCAAAATGGGTCCAAGATTTAGGCATAAAGAACGAAATCATAAATAAATTGGAGGAACATGGGATGGTTTACCTCTCAGACTTGTGGAGGAGGAAGGAGTTTGTGTCCAAGGGAGAACTAGAGACCATTATTGATCACAAAATAGAACATTTTGATTACACCAAATTAAAAAGTTTCTGCACAAACAAAACTAATGCAAACAAGATTAGAAGGGAAGTAACAAATTGGGAAAACATTTTTACAGTTAAAGGTTCTGATAAGGGCCTCATCTCCAAAATATACAGAGAATTGACTTTAATTTATAAGAAATCAAGCCATTCTCCAATTGATAAATGGTCAAAGGATATGAACAGACAATTTTCAGATGATGAAATTAAAACTATTTCCACTCATATGAAAGAGTGTTCCAAATCACTATTGATCAGAGAAATGCAAATTAAGACAACTCTGAGGTATCATTACACACCTGTCAGATTGGCTAAGATGACAGGAACAAATAACGATGAATGTTGGAGGGGATGTGGGAAAACTGGGACACTGATGCATTGTTGGTGGAGTTGTGAAAGAATCCAACCATTCTGGAGAGCAATCTGGAATTATGCCCAAAAAGTTATCCAAATGTGCATACCCTTTGACCCAGCAGTGCTACTACTGGGCTTATACCCCAAGGAACTACTAGAGAAGGGAAAGGGTCCTGTATGTGCCAAAATGTTTGTGGCAGCCCTTTTCATAGTGGCTAGAAACTGGAAGTTGAATGGATGTCCATCAATTGGAGAATGGTTGGGTAAACTATGGTATATGAATGTTATGGAATATTATTGTTCTATAAGAAATGACCAACAGGAGGAATACAGAGAGGCCTGGAGAGACTTACATCAACTGATGCTGAGTGAAACGAGCAGAACCAGAGGATCATTATACACTTCAACAATGATACTGTACGAGGATGTATGCTGATGGAAGTGGATTTCTTCAACATAGAGAAGAGCTAATCCAATTCCAATTGATTAATGATGGACAGAACCAGCTACATCCAGAAAAGGAACACTGGGAAATGAATGTAAACTGTTATTTTTACCTTCTGAATCCAATTCTTCCTGTGCAACAAAAAATTCGGTTCTACACACATATATTGTATCTAGAATATACTGTAATATATTTAACATATATAAGACTGCTTGCCATCTGGGGGAGGGGGTTGGGGGAGGAAGGGAAAAAATCTGAATAGAAGTAAGTGCAAGGGATAATGTTGTAAAGAATTGCCCATGCATATGTACTGTCAAAAAAATGTTATAATTATAAAATAAAATAAAAATTTTAAAAAAAATTAATAAAAAAAAAAGAATAAATCCCTACTTGCAGGGGATCCCTCAGAGGATTCTCTTCCAGGTACTCTTCTCCTCTTCCTAGACTAATTCAGGATCTCAACAGTTCCCATCTCTATGCTGATCATTCTAAAATCTACCTATCCTGCAGCAGCCTCTCAATGGCCCTTCAATATTCCACCTCGAATTGCCTTTCAGATATTTAGAAATGGAAGTGCAGTAGACATTGAAAGTTAAAGTTATGAAGTCATTATCTTTTTCCCTAAACCCTCCTCACCTCCTAACTCCCTCAGTCCTGTATAGGGCATCCCCATCCTCCCCATCCCTGAGAGTCCTAGGCTAAGAACCATCCTGGACTCCTTTCTCTCACCTGCCATATCCAAAGCATTGCCAAGGTCTGTCAGCTCCTCTGTAACCTGTCTTCTTCTCGCCTCTGTCACTGCCCTCCATCTATTGCAGACCCTCATGACCTCACCCCTGGGCCATTGTAATAATCTGCAAATGAGCCTGATTGCCTCAAGTCTCTCCCAACTTCACCCCATCCTCCATGAATCACCAGATTGATTTTCCTGAAGCAGTCATTATTCCCATATTTGATATACTTCAGTGTTCACTCTAGCCTTTGGTTGAAATGCTGTATTCTCTACTTTTCCAGCCTTTTTACACCTTACTCCCTACCATGTCATCTTCAATCCAATGGAACCAGCCTTCTGGTTGTAAGAGAGACAAGTCTGTCCCATGTCCCAATTGGACATTTTCTATGGTTGTCTCCCATACCTGGAATCCTTCCTTTCCACAACTTTACCTGCTGACGGCCCTGGCTTCCTTTAAGGGCCAACTCAAACCTCATCTTTTACAAGAAGTCTTTCCCCATACCTCTAATTCTAATGTCTTCCCTCTGTTAATCTTTTCTTAGTTATCCTGTATAAAGCTTGTTAGATAAATATTTGTTAATATGTTGGCTCCTCCATTAAATTTTAAGCACTTTGAGGGCAGGGACTGTATTTTGCCTTTTTTGTACTGCCAGCCCCTGGCAGAGTGAGCTGGCATATAGTAAGTGCTCGATCATTTGATTGGTTGATTGATCCTGACAGACTCTGATCTCATTCACTTTATCGGCTGCATCATCATCCCGCCTCAAACTGAGCTTGCCATCCAATACTCCCCTTCCAGATATTTGTCAAACAATCTCTTGTCCAGGCGTCCCTCCCCAATCTTCCAGGCTGTTTGTGAACTTGATTTGTTTTCTTTCAAGTGTGTAATGGCATTTATTGCTGACAAATTTCATCTGATTAAATTTAGGACATGATTCTAGCCTCATCTTTCTAGCTCACCTTAGATGCTGACTCTGCCGTGTATCGTACAAGTTCTCTCCCCCCAACCTTACAGACTGTGATCATTTGATCTAAACCTATATTTACATAGTACAGATAGATGCAATATTATGACACATGGAAAAAGACCTTTTTTCTTAGTTAATATCGAATCATTTATAACTCTTCCTTGAGTCCAACAATTTAACCAGTTTTGATAGCACTAATGTCAACCTCTCATTACCATTTTGTCCACATGAAAATTTTGAAAAGTTTATTTAAAATCTTAGTACTTATTCCACTTATATGTATATCATATGTGTATTGTATGTGCATGTATGTGTAAATGTATTTGTTGTGTAGTTTAATATTAATAATTTAATGTGGTGTAATATTGATGGAATCTGTATTACACACTAACATGTTAAATATAATGCACATTAATATAAATAAATTAAATATAATATACATTTGATGTGCTACCAAGGGGATTTCAGCTCAATATAAGGAAGGAGATTCCCCTCCTTGAAGGTCTTCAAACATATTCAAGATGGCCATTTATCAGGGATATAGTCAGGGAGAGCTCTTCTTTCTCCTGTGCTTTCCCTCAGCTCTGAAACATTAACTCATTAATTAAACTCAGTAACTCATTGCAACTGATGATCTCAAGATGTTTCCTGCTATGGTAGATTGTAAAAGTAGGTCAAATCATGAAATCTTTGGTAGTCAGGAGAAAAAGCAAATATAGAATCTAGAACCATGAGGCTCTTCTGTTTGTGGTTTCCAAAATCAGATGCAATCAGTCAAGCACACAAGAGAAATGTACCTCACACATTGGTCGATTGTGCATAGAAACTAGTGCATGGAGTTTAATTACACTTAAAGTGTATTGAGTGGAGCTCAGTGGGCCATGCAAACATTGCATGCTGAAGGCATATGGGGAAATGTCTCTAAGAGAAAGTTACCCTCACAATCGAAATGTTTCTCCCCATAATAAAAACCTGATTGCAGCAGCTCTTTGTAAGCTACAAAAAGGTTTTCATTCACTATTTCATTAAATTACCCTAAATAAATTTTTAAAAATCAAATTTAAAATAAATTTTAAAAATAAAAAAATAAAAATAAATTACCCTAAATCACCTCACAACAGAGGTGAAGGAAGTGTTCCCTGGGCTTCACATTTGGAATGGGCAAGGAGACCCTACAAATACCAAAGATTAATATGTACAACACCGGCTGTATCCCTCACCAGTCCTGCCCATGTTCGATTTTCAGAAAAGCTTAGTTTTGGCAGTCTTATGGATGGCTACTACAAGGTCATCAGCACCATGACTGGGCAGGATTTGGAGTAGGAAGGTACAGGGTTTATGCAATAGGAGGAAATAGTAGGAAAACTATCAGCAAAATTGGTTATATCCATATCAACAGATGTAGAAAAAATCTTTGACAAAATATTACACTCACTCCTATTAAGAAAACATAAGCATAGATGGAGTGTTCCTTAAAATGGTGAGTAACAAGCATTATCTTCCCAATAAGATTAGAAGTAAAGAAAGGATGAATATTATCATCACAATTATTCAAAACTGCCTAGAAATGGTATCCATAATAAGGAATAAGCACAGGAAATGAGAAAACAAAACTATTCCTCTTTGCAGACAATATGATGGTACACATAGAGAACATTAGAGAGCCAACCAGAAAGCTAGTTGAAACAATTAACAACTTCAACAAAGTTTCAGAATGCAAAATAAACACATGTGAATCGCCAGCATTTCTATACTAGCTACAAAACCCAGCGGGAAGAAATGGAAAAAGAAATTCTATTTAAAATAATTGCAAATTAAAACAACTCTAAGATATCAAGCATCTCATAACCATAATATTGGCTAATATGATAGAAAAAAAAGGCATGTTGGAGGAAATATGGAAAAATTGGGATTCTAATGTACTCTATCGTGGAGTTATAAATTGATTCAACCATTCTGAAGAGCAATCGGAAACTATACCCAAAAGGCTATAAAACTGTGCATACAAGACCACTACTAGATCTGTATCCTAAAGAGATCAATGAAAAGGGAAAAGGATCTATATGTACAAAAATATTTATAGCAGCTCTTTTAGTAGTAACAAGAAATGGGTAGTAGAGGGGATATCCATCAATTGTGAATGGCTAAAGATGTTGTGGTATATTTTTGTGATGGAATATTGTCGTGCTACAACAATTGATGAGCAAGATGGTTTCAGGAAACCTGGGGAAATTTTCATTAACTCATCCAATATGAGCAGATCCAGGAGAACACCACACAGCAATACTGTCAGGATGATCAACTATGAAAGACTTAGCTACTCTGATCAAGAAAATGACTCGCAACAATTCTGAAGGACTTAGGATGAAAAAATGCTATCTGCTACCAAAGAGATAACTAATTAACTCTGAGTGAAGATTGAAACATATGGGTTTTTTTGTTTGTTTGTTTTTGTTTTTGTTTTTTACTTTTTATAATTTTAGTTATTTGGGGGAGTTTTGTTGTTGTTTTTTACAAAATGGCTAATGTGAAAATGTGTTTTCCATGATTTTCCATGTAAAAATGAAATCAAAGTGCTTACCTTCTCCAGGAGTGGGTAAGGGCTGGAGGGAGACAACTTGGAACTTAAAAAAAAAAGATTGTCAAAAAATCTTTTACACGCAATTAGGAAACATTTTATAAAATAAAAATAATTTTTGAAAAATGAAAAATGGTTTCAAAATTCTTATCTCTCTCTCTCACACACTCGCGCGTGCACACACACATAGATGTGAGCTCTTTTCTCACAGTCCATTTCCTTTGTATGTGGTGCAATCGAAAGCAGTCTGACAAAACCACTTGGCAATGTTTCAGTGGGAAACAATAAAGCTGACAGACACTCAGACAGCAATATATTATTGATAAACTGAGAGTGTGTGTCAAGCTGGAATTCCGATAGTACATGGTGCTAGTAATGCAGAGCATTGATTTTCATCCTCAGAAATAGAGAATTCATTTAGGTTGACCTGGCAAGTGCTTGGAGGCGAGAAGCAGAGAGGGGGATCTGAAAAGCTACCTGTGACATCTTTCCTGGAGCTTTGACACAAAAATCTTCTTTTGTCCTTTGAGAGATTGCTATTATTCTTCATTAACATGTCTCACTTCTGTTCTTCATCTACCAAAATGAAAGCTTGCCTGGGAAAATTTAGTAACTGATTCTAAAAACCTTGCTTTGCCGGAAAATGTCAATCCTTATCATCCCTAGAATCCCTTTACCAGTGTCACCTTTGACACCGAGTGGATTATAAACTGGAAGAAGAAAAAAATTGACATCCCATCTCTGTTAACCTTCGGCCATGCTGGAGGAACTCTCCTTGCTTATAAAAAAGCCATCTAATTGTTAATCTATAATCCTTTTAATATGCTCTGCTTTAGGGATTGATCTATTGCCAGCTGACCCAGCACTGTCTGCAGCTTTATTAATCCTATTATTCTCAAGCTCTGAGGGAACCGTTGAACAACCCCAGAGATTCCAATATCCTAGATACAAATATGAATGTTGATGACATGCTATCATCCTATTCCCACTTCTCCAGCTTGCCATTGCTCTAATTGCATCTCTTAAGCTTTGGGTTCATTTCCTTTAGCATCCAGTCTCAGGGTGAGACTGCAAAGGACTTTCTTAGTGAAGCCTGAGTTAAAACCTTGATTTTTAAAATATAGCAGCCAGTCAAATCCATAGTTTGGATCATAAAAAATAATTCTGACGCTGATTATATATGATAATGATGCTTGTCCATAGAGAATAGACAAAACTATATTTTAAAAACCTTTTATCAGGAAGTCAGTCTAGAAATTGTTATTAGTGTCAAATATAAGCAAGGCCATTGTGCAAAGCTAGGGATACAAAAAGAAGCAAAATTTAGGACCCTGGCTTCAAAGGCTTCACAATCTAATAGGAGAGATGAGATGCAAACTTGTGGCAGGCGTGTTTGTGGGAAAGCACTAGAATTAAGAATTAAGAGAGATTGGGAAAAGCTTCCATTAAAAAAATGGGATTTTAGTTGAAACTTAAAGAAAGGCAGGGAAGTCAGCAGGCAGGGCTGAAAAGGGAGAGTATTTTAGATATGTGGGATAGTCAAAGAAAAAGCCCAGCCCCAAGAGATGGGAAGTCTTATTCATGGAATATCCCAGAGGATTAACTGGATTAAAGAATGTGTTGTGAGGAATAAAGCATAACAAGACTGGAAAGGGGGAGGGGATATCATAAAGAGCTTTGAATACCAAACACCAGATTTTGTATTTGATGCTGGAGTTTAAAAGTCACTGAAGTTTACGGAATGATGGGGAGAGGTAGTGATGATATTGTAGGACCTATCAATGGTTGACTTGAGGATGGTTTGGAGAAGGGAGGGATAAGGCAGGCAGATGATTGCAATATTCTAAGCATGAGGACAGTAGAGCCTGTATCAGGACAGTGTCAGTATCAGAGAAGTGAAGGGGCCATATTGGTGAGGAGCCAGAGGTGGTGTGAGAGGATCAGGAATTTAGGATGACCCCTAAGGTTGGGCAAGCTGGAAAGATTAGAAGGATAGTATTGTCTTCAAAGGTAAGAAAGAAGCTAGGGTAGGGAAGGTTTGGGGGGGGGGAATGAATTCAGCTTTCGACTTGCCAAGTTTGAGATACTGAGCATCCAGTTCTAGATGTCTAAACAGCAATTGGAGGTATAAGACAAGATATCAGCAGAGAGGTCAGGGAAGGACAGGTATGTATGAGAATCATCCAGAAAGAGATGAGAATTAACTCTATGGGAGCTGATGGAAATAGTATAGGGGAAACAGAGAGCATTGTGCAAGTGGACTATGGGTAGGGAATATTGTCAAATTCAGTTGACATGTTGATTGGTATTTCTGAATTACTTTCAGATAAATTTTATTAATACACTTGTTTTTCACATGAAATTTCCTACTATGCTCTTCCCCTGGGTTCTTTCTTATAATCCATATCCATAAAAGTTGAAGGTAGGAAAAAAGAAAGATCTGTAAAGCTAGATTCTTGCAAAAGACACAGTCTTACACTATTCAGCTCCTTTTTCTGAAGAGAAGCAGGGGAATATTCTTCCATCTTCTATATGAGTCAAGATTGATCAGTATACTTTTAAGTTATCATTTTGATTGCTTTGTTAGTAGTACCCTTTTCCATTTACATTGTTGGTATCATTGACTATATTGTTTTGCTGGTTCTGCTCACTTCACTTTTGATTGGTTCCTGCAATGAATTCATCATATTATCATTTAGCACAACCCAATAATATTCCATTGCATTTGAATATCATGATTTGTTTAACCATCATCCAATTGATATGTATCTACTTTGTTTTCAGTTCTTATTGGAAGAAGAAGAAGAAGAAGAAGAAGAAGAAGAAGAAGAAGAAGAAGAAGAAGAAGAAGAAGAAGAAGAAGAAGAAGAAGAAGAAGAAGAAGAAGAAGAAGAAGAAGGTGCTGCTATAAGTATTCCAGCCTTTATGGAATCTTTCTATCATTGACTTTTTTGATATCAAACTGCTACTGGAAATTCTGGATAAAAGGGAAGGGACATTTTAGTCATAATCTTTTTATAATTCCAAAGAATTATTGGGGATTGCTTATGGAGTGCAGGAAGAGGAAATATATGTTAAAATGAAAAATAGAAAAATGAATAATATCAAAACAAAAAATTTAAAATGAAGCTAAAGTAATAATAGAGACTCAAACCACACTAGAATCATGCATATAAAGCATTAAAGTATTTCCTACTTTGGGGCCAAAACAAGCAGAATCTGTGCCTTCAGAGGATGTCTTAGGAAATCAATCTAATGAAAGCAAAATTGTGGGAAAGACCCCTTCATAACTGAGGATTTAGTTCAAGCAGTTATTAGGTTTCTATTATGTAAAAATTATTGGGGATATGAAAATAAAAATGAAACCAAGCTCGCTCTCAAAGATCTAATATTCTATTGGGTGTTTCCCAAGTGAAAGTCTGATCATGGAAGGAGAACAATCACAGGAGCTATCCACTGCGGTAGGACTCAGCATGATGCTCTTACTGAGCCAATAACTTAGTCTGCACCCATCATGCCATGGTCTGTGGCCTGTTTTTAATTACAAAAGTTACTCCTATTGGCCATACACAGCTAATTCACAGCGGGAACTAGACCATGAGTATTAAGACAAACAAAATTGGGTGTTTCTATCAGTTTCTAATTCTAATTTTCTGAGATTTCTCAGACCATTTTGCCCTCTAGGTTAGGAGTAACTTTTTTTCCCTTGAAAATCACTGGACTTGGATCAGAAGACTTAATTACACTTCCATTTGCTGTGTTCCCTTGGAAAGTCCATCAACCTTTCAAGGTTTCGGCCTCTTAATGGCGAGTTTCTTCTCTCCAAAAGTCTTTAAGAGAGTGTTAATGATCACTGATTGAGTTGCTGTAGAGGAGTTTGGTTTTTCTCTCTTACAGCTAAGAAATAAGAACATTGTATTTACTTTTTAAATAATTTAAAATAATTTTACTTAGTTATTAGGAATACTTATGATGATCAAAAAAAATAAAACTTTGGGAAAACATTTATCCCATATGTTAGATTGTTGTTCTCATTTGTCCATTATGTGGCAAGAAGTATAAAGAGATGATCCCAAGAATGGTGGACATGCAGGAAGAGGCTTAGGTTTCAGATTGTTAAGGCAAGAATAGAAAACGACCATGTAACTTGGGAAACTTGGATAACAACAAAGACAAAGTTCATGCAGGCAAACGTGGTTCTCACTCTGCCTTTCTCATGGGTTCCAACCCAACAGGAACTATGCAAAGTGTTGGGCATCCTGTGCTAATAAAATGAATGCTATTGTAGTTGATCCCTCATTTTCAAAAAAGACCAATGACATAATGGGGTAAATGTCTTAACTTGAGCATAAATTAGATTTAAATGAGGCACAGTTGCCAAAAGTTGTCAGCCTCATTGTCTCTTCCTGAATAATCAAAATAAGGTGGCAGGACACAAATCAAGATGTCTGGGATGGTCTGGGATGCAGTGGATGACCTTGACATCTATGCTGTTTGACCAGGCTGTAAGCACTCCATTGCATCTGCTTCAGAAGTCTCCATGGCCATTGAACAAGCTGTTCTTCTCCCAGTCTACCAGGGCAAGTCTTCACAGACTTGAGGTAAACATCCCCCCTACTTCACTAACAGGTCTGAAGCCACCCTCACCCTGGTTTAGCCTGTCTGGCAAGGTGCTTTTCCAGGGGGTGGCCACTGTACATACAACAAATAATGAACAAGAAATTTAATTAATGATTTATTAAATGTTTACTATATCCAAGCATTGTGCTCAGAACCAAGGACAGAAAATATAGTGGCAGTGCCTGGTGTCTAGAAGCTCACTTTTTAGTGAGTCATCTAAAGTCATCTAAAAGCATAGCTGATGGGGAGTTGGTGTCTTACTGCCTCAAGAACCTACAGCTTTTCCCTTTTTACTTTCTCTCCAATTCCCTTATTTGTTCCTTTTCTACATGACCTTGATGTCAGGGGCAAACATTTAAATCAAGATTCTCCAAAAGAGATTTCTCAGAAATTCTTAGCCCCCCCCCAAAAAAATTACCACTTTTAAGGAGGATTCTCTATTTTCATGGAATGACCTCCAAAACCCCCCAGAATGCTAATGTGCACTAATGGTGGAAGCCCTCTCTCTCAGCTTTGGCCCCATGAATGAGCCGTTGGAAGCCCCTCGGCCTTCCTGTGTCTGCATTTGGACGGACCCTTTTCCTCTGCCTGTTACTGCTTTTCTTTTCTCCCACTTCTACTTTCCTTTTTTATTTTCACTGTGGAGCAGTACTATTTAACTCACTGAGTCTTATGGGATTCAGTTTTAAAGAAAGACTATATATAAAAATAAAGTAATATTGTATTAAATGAGACCTTTCCCTGTACAGGTGCAATTTTAAAAACAGCAAGAGAGAAAGATTTTACACAGCCAAGTGAAAGCATTCAGAATTGAAACTCAAACCAACTAAAATAAATTCTCACTTCAGTTCTGACCTTCAGAAGCCCCAAAATACATTTTAAACAGTATGTTGCTTTTCCTTTCATATTGTAAAGCTGCGTGGAACCATAAAGAAAAGCTGCAAAAACAGCCAGAGGTATTTATGTGGGGGCGGGGGGAAGAGTGGGGTGTGTGTGTGTGTGTGTGTGTGTGTGTGTGTGTGTGTGGTACCCATGTGTGTTTGTGTGAGTCTGTGTGCACACTTGTGTGAGGGGGGAAGGATAGATACACCCTGCACACCCTGCATCATGTTCATAGCCTGTTGCTAATGGTGTAATCCTTCACCCTGGGGAGAGGAGCTTGGCATTTGGTGCAAAGAAAAGCTTTAAAGATGTGGCCAGGGAAGGGAGAAAATCAAAATGGGCTTTTCTTAACATAACACCATCAGGTCACTTCACACTGCTCTTTGAAACCATCATGGCACAAGGTGAGAGCTCACATTTGCATTGAACTCCAGCACAACCTCCAGTGAGTTTTGCAACTATGAAGAAAGAGGAAAGGAGCCAGAACAGAGCTAGAACTAGGAATACTTTGAGCTGGTCAAAAAAGAACACAGAAACTGTGCATCCCCTTTGATCCAGCAGTGTCTCTACTGGGCCTGTATCCCAACGAGATCTTAAAGAAGGGAAAGGAACCCACGTGCAAAAATGTTCATGGCAGCCCTTTTGGTAGTGGGAAAAAATGGAAACTGAGTCGATGCCCATCCGTTGGGGAATGGCTGAATAAGTTATGATATATGAATGTGATGGAATATTATTGTTCTTAATATTATTATTAACATAATAACGATATTGTTGTTATTAAGAAATGACCAGCAGGATGATTTCCGAGAGGCCTGGAGAGACTCATAGGAGAGACTGATGCTGAGTGAAGTGAGCAGAACCAGGAGATCATTGTACATGGCCAAGGATCAATTCTGATGAATTTGGTTCTTTTCAACAATGAGGGGATGCAAGGAAATTCCAATAGACTTGGAATGGACCCAGAGAGAGAAGGAAGGAGAATGAATGTGGATCAAACCATAGTATTTACACCTCTTTGCCGTTGTTTTTGTAGTTTTTCCCTTTGGATCTGATTGTTTTGTGGGTTTGCAAATATGGAAATTAGTTTAGAAGAATTCCACACATTTAACCTATAATGGGTTCCTTGCTGTCTTGGGGAGGGAGGAAGAAAGGGAGAAAAATTGGGAACATGAGGTTTTGTAAAGATGAATGTTGAAAACTATCTTTGCATGTATTTGGAAAAATTAAAAAAAAACTTTTTAAAAAGAGCTGACTGAGCAAGGGGGAGACAAGTGGAAGTAACTTGCATCATAATGTGTGTAATATATTCTTATGTAACCTACAGGGAAACTGAGGCTCAAAATGTCCCCCAGACATTTAATGGCAGAGCTGAATGACAGAAAGTCTTATTCATCTGTGAGTGTGGCCCTAAAGCCCATTGGTAAATGCCCCCCACCCGTGTGAGAGGATTGTGAGAAAGAACTTCAGTCGTCTTCAAAGCTTTGAGTTATTTCGAGTGCTTCTGGCTTCCAGCTTTGAGAGGGAAGATGGAAGAGGCCAATCCTACTTCAGATTTCTAAAGGAAAGGATTCTGTCAGGAGAGCAACTGGCAGTCTCCATCATGTCCCAGTCCCTAGCTAACAACATCTGAGACTTCGTAGAGCTCCAGTGAGATCCAGAATTCAATCTCTTGAACTGAGTTACCTCACTCCCAATAGGAGAATTCCTTTGATTTATATTGTCTGGTAGATATTGTCCTCTGAATGTCTCTCATTTCTGGTCTGGTGAGTGGGTTTCAGATGCAATTTCCTTTTTAAAATTCTACTTTGTTGTGGAAATTCTTATTTTATTTCTTAAGTTCATAGGTTAAAAAAATTAAAAATAAATTGATTTTTTGCTAAGTTTTCCATGTATCCTTTGTGATACTGGTAAAGCTTGAGTCTTCCTTTTCCCTAATAATGAATAGCAATCAGAAACTAGATTGGACCTGAAAACTCATTTTTTAGCTTTTAAAAATACATGTGTGTGTGTGTGTGTGTGTGTGTGTGTGTGTGTGTGTGTGTGTGTAAAAAATATTCTCTGCTGGTATTCCCTGAGAGAACAGAGCAGCCTTTGGCCTCAACTTCCTATTCCTTTCCTGGTAGGGATTAAAGTTTCCCCTGATGAAGGAAAGGGGAGAAGAATCTAGAGATATCCATTCTACTTCCCTTCCAGCTACAAAATGACACTCCCATGCTACATGTAGAAAGGGGACTTCGCTGCATCTGAAGCCCTTTCCCATCTATGTTGGAAGGTTGTCATGTGTGGAAAGATTCGGTTTATTCTGCCTGGTCTCAGAGGACTGAACCAGGAACTTCCACATATGGCAGTCATCAAGAAGCATATATGTAACCTTGATTTTTAAAGGGGGCTGGGGGTTCCTCAGAGATTGTTCCAAAGTAGAACAGGCTATTTCTAGACAGTGTGCGATTTCCTTCCCTGCAAGCCTTCAAGCAAAAGCTGAAAGATTCCTTGTCAGGCGGCTTCTAGAGGGCAGCCTTGACCAGAGTGTGTTGGCTGGAGGTCCTGAAAAGAGCCAAGTCTGGGGAAGTACCACACCATGAGGATACATTAGGGAGTTTCCTGGGGAAATCAGAAAGGGCTTTTGAAAGACACCTGGAAGAAATGGGTTGCCCAAAAAGAAGCTCTCACTAGGAGTGTAAGCTATAGGAGAGAAAGTGGGGAAGCAGGGATAATTAGGCAACACAGGTAATAAATGCAGGAGAGGAAGTGGTCCGGCTTTCACCTCGGCAAGGAATTGAACAGGAGGAAGAGGAAAAAGGGGAAGGGAAAGCAGAAAAGGGAGAAAGGAAAAATGCAAGAGTTAAAATAAGTGGCTGTAGAAAAATATAGTATTAGCAATTATGATCTTGAACAAAGCAACATCAAAAAGAGACTCTTTAAAAAAGATAAGCAGGGAAAATATATTTTGGTGACAGGTAATATAGACAATGAAAAAATATGAATGCTTAACATGTACATACCAAATGATATAGCATCTAATTTGTAAATGAAAAGCAAAGTGAGGAGGAATAGGCAGCAAAACTATGATAGTCAGAAACCTCAATTTACTCCTCTCATACCTACAATAATCTAAACAAAAAGCAAAAAGAACTGAAATGAACAATTGGTTTAGAATTTTGGAAAATTTAGATATTATAGATCTCTTGAAATTGTTGAATGGGAATAAAAGGTAGTATGCATATTTCTCAATTGTGTATAACATCACTCCTGGTTATATATCAGAACAAAAAAAAAAAAAAAAAAAAACCACCTTACAGGTAATGGCATGGAAACAAACATTACATATATGTTTTTAGATAAAAATGCAATAAAATGGGATTTTGAAAAATGATAGGTTAATTGGAAAATAAATAACAATCCTAAATAAAGATTGTATCAAAGAGCAAATCATAGAAATCATCAATTTAAGATAATGACAACAAGGAAACATCTTACTAGATTTTAGGGGATGTAGCTAAAACATTACTTAGAAGAAAATGTATTATTTTCATAAAAGAAAGAATATATCAACAAATTGGGTATGCAACTAAAAACTAGAATATTAATAAATTAAATATCCCTAATTAAGCACCAAAATAAAAATGTTTAAAGTCAAAGAAAATATAGGAAACTGAAAGCAAAAAGTTAAATGAATAGATAAAAGTAGGAGATTACTCATATAAAAATGTAAAATAGATAAACTATTAGATAACTTGATTTTAAAAAGGAAAACATTATCAAATTATTTTCATCAAAAAATGAAAATGTAACTCACAACCAACAAAGAAGAAACACATTAAGATTAAGTTTACCCAATTATATGTCAATAAAACTCACAATTTAAATGAAATGGATATTAGCAAAAACACAAAATACTCCAGATTGATAGAATAAAACAGAGAGGACTTAACCTAAATTCTGAAAAGCCATAAATTAATTCCCAGAGGGAAGGGGGGGTAGGAAAAAAAAGTTGGACATGGTGGACTTACAAATGAATTCTATCAAGCATTTAAAAAACAACTGTAGGCAAGATTCTAGGAAAGTGGTGGAATGGGTTTAAAAAAGGAAAATTATTTGTGTGTGTGTGTGAGTGTGTGTGAGTGTGTGTGTGTGAGTATGTGAGAGTGTGTGTGTGAGAGTGTGTATGTGTGTGTGTGTGTGTGTGTGTGTGAGTGAGTGTGTGTGTATGTGTGCTCTAAATTCAGAAAGAAAGAAATAAACTGTTAAGGGGATAGGGAGGAGAGAGGAGGATTCCTGGACAGGGCTAAGTTAAGTAGTATCTGGGCTGTAGAGGGTAAGTAAGAAACTCTACTTTCCCATGACAGTTTCTTGGCTCCCCACTTCCTGTCAGCGCCTAAGTAAGATTTCCCTTCAATTCTATCTCGACTTTACTTTCTGTGAAATAGCCCGTTGCCCCAAACCGTCAAGATTTGGACAGCTCCAGTTATAATTCAAGTCATTTCTTGGGGACTCACTCCGGGGCAGGCTCTGTGCTGGGCGCTGGTGCTTGCTGATTGTCCCTCCTTCTCCAAGAGGACCAAGGACAGCGCAGGGATCTCCATTTGCCAGGGATCAGTGGGAATACAGTGGGAAACCTTGGCTTTTTAAAGCAAGGTCTAAGTTTCAGTTTGTCTGAGGGGACACTTTAAGCTCTAGGAAGAGTAGAGGCCACCTTCACTGGGCCGGGAAGGACCTTCTGGGTTTCGGGCCAGAACCTAAACAACTGCTACTCACACACACTCTGAGTTATCAGCTCCCAAACAACGCCCAGGTGTGGAGTGGGCTAGGATTTCTATGTGACCGATAATCAGGGTGATTTGACTTTAAAGGCAAAGGCTAGTATCTCCATTTTAATCCTAATGAGCTTGATTAAAATATGTTTTTTTCGGGGCAGCTAGGTGGCGCAGTGGATAAAGCACAAGCCTTGAATTCAGGAGGACCTGAGTTCAAATCTGGTCTCAGACACTTAATACTTCCTAGCTGTGTGACCTTGGGCAAGTCACTTAACCCCAGTCTCAGGAAAATAAATAAATGAATAAAGAAATGAATGAATAAATGAATATGTTTTTTTCATTGTCATATTTCAAGAAATCACAAATGAAAACTACTTGGGACAAAAGAGATAATTGTCCCAATTTTTTCCCCTGGGGGGACATGGGGGAGGGGGACGGATAACAGAATTAAATAAGTAGGTAAGGGAAAAAAAAATCTCGTCCAAATAGAAGCAGATAGAAAGACTGCCTTTGCCCTCAAGGAGCTTATATTCTGATTGAAGATATTTGAAAAGGTGAATGATAATTGCTACTCACGTTGGCCATTTTGTGAGAAATAACCTACAGGGTCTTTCCAATCTTCTGTGCTAACCCCTGCTTTGATGGTTTTCCAATGAAGACTGAGAGTTTATCATTGAAGCATCCTCAGTAGGGACAATTGAACAAGCAGCACAATCCCACACTGGTTATTTAGAACTGTGCCGTTTCCTCCCACTCAGTCTTTGGGCTGAACCGGGCCAGATCTTGGTGGCAGCGGCCAATGGCAGAGAGGACCAGAAGGGTTAATACTAGCTCACCTCTTGCCTGCCACAGTACCACAGCATGGAACAAACACAACCCTTGATATGAAATGTAAAAGTATTTCTCTTGAAGGGCGTTCATAGACAGGATGGAGTTTGGGTTTTGTTTTTTATTGAAGGTAAGGAATGGTTTGAAGCTAAGAAAGATCCACAAAAGTCCAGCAGTGCATTAGTGAATTGTGGTCTGCTCCTGAGCATGTTAGTCAGCATTTGGTGGTTGTGTGTGTGTGTGTGTGTGTGTGTGTGTGTGTGTGTGTGTGTGTGTGAGCCTTTTCATCCAGTTATCTAGACAAACAAAGGTGAAAAGTCATGAAAAAAACCATCTCATAGAATAGCAGATAATAGAAGCAAAGTGCCCTCACCATCACCAGCAGCCACAGCAGGTAGGTACCATGGTCCTAGAATTAATCACTTTCCATCAGTGGATGCTGGTTTGCTCCAATATAAAAGGAGGTGAGTGGACTTGGTTATCTCCTATGTCACATCTACCTGTACAATTTATGATCTATGCATTTGTAGAAGCACAGTTAAGCATAAAGAGGGTAATAATTTGTACATGGCTAGTTGTTGCCCCACTCACCCATTCACATACATGTATGGAGTTTGTTACTCAGTTCTAGCTGTGTGCTGCCATAACAGGAAGTGCCTAGAGAATGTCACTGACAGCCATATTTCGGAGTCATACTGCTGTTTTTCACATCCTCTGGCTGTAAGACCAGGTGAACTGTGATGGAGGTGATGCTTCCAGTTTCAGAATTTGGAATGAATTTTCAGCCCTTCTTAAACAACTTAAAGAGCTTCCATTGCAGAGCATCACCAGACACATTTTGGTCAATTGTCTGGAAGTTCTGATTGATCTGGACCATTATTGCCTAAGGCTGGTGGAGAAATCTCCTTTTCTATTATTGCTCCCTAACAGACCGCTGGGGATTAGGATGAAAACTGAGGTTTTCATCTGAGTTTTGATGAAACTGAATAATTTCATGGTGCATCTGCTGCTGCTTCAGAGTCATCAGATGATGATTTTCTACATTATACTTTACATGATCAAGTGGGCTAAGAATCAGGGCCATCCCTAAGCATCGGTCTTTTCTCTTCCCGTAGTTCTGCTTCCAAGAATTCTATTTAGAATTGTCTCAGCTTTCTTTTGGGGATGACAGAAAGTCTTGGCTTTATCCCTTTGGATCTGCTGTGAATTATGGTGATGCTTTGTCTATTTGCAGTCAGTTCTGATGGATCAACAGGTTGTAGTAGGAACAGTGCAGTGAAGAAGGCTACTTACTTACTCTGGGCATCAGTCAAAGGGTATATTCATTATTAGGTATTTATGCTGATTTGTAAAGACCCATTTCAATAAAAATGAAAGTCCTGACCTGAATTCAGAAAATCTCCCTATGCCTGAGGTCAAATGAGACCATCTAAAAAGAGAGTCTGCTACCTGAAGATACGAAATAGGCCACTTTGCAAGTCACTTTCCAGGCCCTCCTTGCTTCAAAATATTTTTGATACAAGGATGTATTACTGGGTTGATGTTGCAGTTGAAGTTTCCCCATACATCAATGTTCATTGTAAATTCTGTATTTTATATAGAAAACCAACTCAAATTTATAAGAATATGAGTCATTACTCATTTCATAAATGATCAAAGGATATGAACAGGCATTTTGAGAAAAATCAAAGATATTTATAGTCATATAAAATTGCTCTAAGTCACTATTGCAAATCACTATCACATGCAAATTACCATAACTCTGAGTACCCCCTCACATCTATCAGGTTGGCTCATAGGACATCAAAGGAAAATGATAAATGTTGAAGGGAATGTGGGAAAACTGAAACAATAACACACTTTTGATGGAGTTGTAAACTGATCCAACCATTCTGGAGAACAATTTGGAACTATAACCAAAAGGTTATAAAACTGTATAATTTTTGACCCAGAAATATCACTTCTCTATCTGAACGCCAAAGTTATTAACAAAAAGGGAAAAGATCCTATATGTCAAAATATTTATAGCAGCTCTTTTTATGCTGGCAAAGACTTGGAAATTGAAGAGTTGCCCATCAACTGAGCAATGGCCAAATAAGTGGTAGTATATGATTATATAGAATTATAAGCAATGACAATCAGGATGGTATTAGAAAAACCTGGGAAGATGTTTAAGAATTGATGCAAAGTGAAGTGAGCAGAAACAGGAGATGACTGTACATAGTAACAGCAATTTTGTGTGGTAATTAGCTGTGAATTACTTAAAAATGATCCAATACAATTTCAAAGAACTTATGATAAAAACTGCTATCTATATCCAGGGGGGAAAAATGATGGGGGGGGCAGCTAGATGGCGCAGTGGATAGAGCACCAGCCTTGAATTCAGGAGGACCCTAGTTCAAATCTGATCTCAGACACTTAACACTTCCTAGCTGTGTGACCCTGGGCAAGTCACTTAACCCCAGCCTCAGGGGGGGGGGGAAATAAAGAAATGATGGAGTCTGAATACAGATCAAAACGATTGCCTTTTACTTTATTTTTATTATTTTGTTTTGTTTTTATTGTCTCTTGCAATGTGGCTAATATGAAAATAAGTTTTGCATGTATAATCTACATCAAGGTTTGCTTTCTCAAGGAAGGAAAAGAGGTGTAAAAAATGAATTTTGAACTCAAAATTATAACAATTAACATTGAAAAATGTTTTTATGTATCATTGAGAAAAACAAAATAAAAATATTCTTCTAAAAATAAAAAAATCTAGATTTTAGCGTAGTGTTCACATTGTTTAATGAGTCTCCATTGCATTTTGATGTATGCACACTAGATTATATCACAGAGAGAAAGAGACAGAAATAGAGAGATCTTGCTTCTGACCATGCTATCCATGTCAATGTCAATATATATTTAATAAATGCCTCATGTTCCAGGCATGGTATAAGCATGTTGCTATGAGAGCCTGGGCAAATCACCCTGGTGACTCAGTAAGATTAAAGAAATGTTTCCATGAGATTAATTTCTGCACAAGAAATTTGTCACATGAATTGAGAGTTCTGTATGAAACCAAAAACGGACTCAATGATATACTCAGGAGACTTGTCACTAGATACTTTTCAATGCCTACTTCAGTCATCATGAAAGTCATTACCTAGAATTCATTAATCATCTCAAATTCTCACCATGAGACTTTTTTCTATATTCTTCAGCATCATTTTTCTGCTTCAAATATCTTTACAAAAATTAACACTTTCAGAAACCCAAATGACAGATTAACATGAGTTATACCTGTCCAGCACTTCATGGTGTTCCTCTAGAGGAACTGTTATTTGTAAATTTTAATGACTATCTGATGTGGGAATTGATCGATCTAACAAGCTTAAACTGCATTATGTTTCACAAAACAGTTAGAACCTGGAGGCAGAGCCATCAAATAGAAGCAATGACATTAATCCAAAAAAACAGCTCTCAAATAATTGGAGGATTAATAAGGATAAGTGTATTGAAGCAAAACATTTGGTTAACCCTGCATGCTCACCTGAATCAGCAGGCCCTTCTTCAAATATACTTAAGTACACAACCCTTTCCTAGAAAGTGTATAATCTAGCATTTTTCGAGCAAAGCTAAGATTTAGTTCAGATGGGATATGGAATCACTCATTATAAGAAGTACGGTAACCTGCACTATGCTCAGTACTGTCTGGGGGTTTTCTTAGACAAGTAAAGGGGAACAAAGTAAATTCACTGGTTTTTATTCTTGGCTTTGGAGTGCAGAGCAGTAGTTTGCTTCTGTTTGGGTCTTAGCTGTTTGAATTCTGGAAGTCACTCATTTGTAAGGGAAAATGTTAGCATTTCATGGGTAAGAAAAAGCATTTTCATGCATCAGGGTGAAAACAGAGAATGAGAGTAGAACTTAAAGAGAGGCCATGCTGAGGTCATCCATAACATCTCAGGCCATCTTCAGTCACCTTGACTTTTGTCCGGCCCCTGGACTTTGATGATTCAGGAAGAGAGAATGAGATTGATGACTTTATGCACCTTTGCTCACTGAATCCAATTCATGACATTAGCCCATAGCATTGGTTCTCATCAAAAACAAAGAATGAACAAGTGCATTCCACTCCTTTTTTACATGAAAAAAACTGAGCTTCTTTGATGCCTCATGCCTTGGCCTGCTCACATCCCCAACTAGTGAGTAGAAGGGCCAGACTGGGAGCCCAGGTCTCTGCCTCTACATTCTATGCTCTTGCCATCTTGTCCTACACCCGAATTTGCATTGATTCCCTCCTCCCTCTGCTGATTTCTGTTTTCTAGTAAGCCCTTGGTGGAGACCTTCTAACTCATTTTCATATGCAAATTCAGGTTGGCAAACTCCTATTTTGTTTCTCCAAACTCCCTGGTGAGAAATATGAATTTGTCAACTTAATGTAATAATAATAATTACCAACTGTCTCTGTCTGAAAACTGTGGTTCTATGTCACTGCTGAATAAGTATGGGCATTTTTACTCAATGAACATTCGTAGATTCATGTCAAATCCAAACAACTTTCTTCTTATGGAGAAGCAGTAGTGAATACATTAAAGAGAGCTCTATCTTCAAAGACCCTGGGCAAGTGCTCTATGAATGATCATTTCCTCATGAGGTCATTGGCTGGCCAGTGCGTCCATCCCCTCTCTTTCTCTCAGTCATCTCTTCCATTAGAATGTGAGATCCTTGAGGACAGGGTCTGGGGCTCCTAGTTCTTCATGTCCAGTATAAAGAGAAGGACCTGTCAAGGCAGTCACTTAGCCACTAATGAGTCTGTTTAGGGATGCCATTGTTTACATAGCTTGATTAAAATATGGTAACGCCATATCCCTGATCCTAACCTTGTCCCTCATCCAGTTAATTTTTTAAAGGTGAGCATATAAACATAAGAGCAAAAGAACAGATTCCCCTTGTGTGTGAAAGGTTCAGGGCAGGCACCTTTTTATGTAGCAGGAAATCTTCCTAAATCACTGCTCCCTTCATATTGCCATCCTGCTAAAGAGTAACAGATATGTGGCTGGCAAACCCTCCGGGCGCTGTGTAGCTCTTTGTGAAAAGCACGTTAAAGCAGCAGCTCATATTTCGAGCCTGCGTTCACTATCTGATTTTCATTCTGTCAAATCCATCCAGAGACACACTGCCTGCAATCCCCTTTGGAAAGGTATGGAAATAGAATTTATGTCACAGCAGGTGAGAGGGTGTAATTAGACTACATGACTTTGGGTTAAACGTGAAATCCAGCTTGGAAGTGAAGTCTGAGAAGGAGCAGGAGGGCTCCGTGTCTAGGGAATGCTGTGGCAGAAAAAAAGTGGCTGGGGAAAGCAATGGGTACAGAGGGAAGGAGAACAAGAAAGTCTTTCTGACGATGAAATGGGCTGAGACAAGCAAGAGCAATATGGTTCCATTTTGTTCCATTTCTTTTAGTAAGTCAATGACATGGCAGGTGTTTTCCAATTCAGAAACAATTGGAGGTAACAACAAAGCAGAAAAGTGCCATTTAAGCATGACAACACACTTAACTAGGAAAATAAACAATCCTTTCCTGTTTGGAAGAATTCTCATTTTCTCATTTAAATATTTCCTACTTCTCCCAATACAAAATTCAATTTCAAGAATAAAGGTTATATAAAGCACTGGTCTTGGTAATCAATTTGATTCTGAAATGAGAAACAAAAACTAGGTGAATGTATTAAAATATGTTAATTTGTATGTTTGCATAATGACATAATGTGTTTTTAATGTACTTAGACAAATTGGAAACAACCGGCATTAACAGCACATCATGGATGTTGTTCATCCACGTGTCCGGTGCAAATAATTTACATGTAGTCATTATGCTTCTTGGAGTGCCTTTGTAATGAAGCAAGAACCACATCCATTCATCTTAAAAACCATCTAGAGGAAGCCCTGATACGAGATTGATCGACCTTCCAGTGCCTGAAGGAGATACCCAAAATTCAGGCTTTTATTAAAAACCCCTCCGCTCCCAGCCCAGGTTTCAGTAAATCAATCCATGGACGAGTCTTTAGAAAAGCTATTGCCTTGAAGAGGTCACTCACCAAGTCCATCAGCTCCATGGAGCGGGCGTGTAGATTTCCAAGCAGAATAACATGGATAACACCATTCCTCCAAGTCATCTATGTAAAATATGATTTTCTTAATAGAGGAAGGCAAGATATTGATAATTGAATCAAGTTTTCATAATGAAACTGTCCTACACTCAAGAGTGCCATGAATCATTCATACTCAGTGGCTTGAGGCACACAGTGAAAAATGGCAGCCCACTATTATAGGTTTTCTTTAGCCAGAGTTGGTTCTTCTAGTCATTTGATTTCATTTATCAGCAGTGACTTTAGTCATGATGGAAAGTGCTGGGGAAACTGAGAAACTGCTGCGGGCCCCACTTTATGAAGAGGCAATGAAGTGATCCCTGACAGGAGACAGCTCGGGAGTGCTAGAATGGACCGAATGCTGGGCCCGGAAACAGAATGTCTCTGGAGGACCCCCAGGGCAACTTGTGCATCATCATGACAGCAGGTCAAGCATTAGGTGATCCTGGATACTAGGGAAAGCTCATCAATCACCTGATCTAGTCAGTTTAGCAACTTAAGCTTTAGATATTGATCACAGATTTCAGGACAAGAAAGGCGACATGCTCTAATACAAGTGGAGAAAACTGAGGGCCAGTAAAGAGAAAGAAGTGACTCAAAGTCCCACAGATAAACAGTGGAAAAAATAGCTTTTCATCTGCAGGGATAAGGTCACAAGGTCAAGAGCAAGTGAAGGGGAAGAGCTCAAGGTCACATTTATGTGGCACCACAAGTCACTTGATTTGGGACCTCCAGACTCCCAGCTGAAATTATTGCCTCCATTTCATGCGCAAGGAAGCCAAAGCCCAGAGGAAGAGAAGTGTCTTGCCCAAAGTCCCATGGATGAATCTTTATAAATCCATTTCTCATCTTCGTTTTTAATTGCTATTTCTCCTGGGCATTGTCTTACTCGATTTCTGCTGTATCCCAGCAAATGCTGTTTCTAGCATTTTGCTTTAGCATCTAAGGGAAGAATAACCATTGGCCTCCATGTGTATCTCCTGAGCTCAGGCTGCTCAGGCCAGGGGCTTTCTTGGAATTTCTTAACGAGGAAGAGAGGGTATCACGCACCCAACTTAAGCAGGATAACATCCCAAGTAGCAGAGACTTCTAATGGAAAGAAATGGAACTCAAGCAAGGGACAGGCTAAAAAGGGTGGTCAAAGGGAACTGTGATGCAAAGGAAAGATCACTTCAAAATGAGGTCCTTTGGCAGAAGTCTAAAATGCTCCCTCCATAAAATTAACCACTGGTAGGAGCAGCAGGTTCCTGGCTGTGTCCATAAGAATGCTGGAGCTGCCAGAGTCTATCCCTGATACCAGAATATTCATCTAGAAGATAGGGGGTCACAGAAGATGGCTGAATGAGGGTCCTTCCAGCTCTAGATTCATGCTCAACTGCGTTCAGAATGGAGTTCCTTGCTTTCCATATCTGTACAGCTCATGATTCCCTGTCCTCAGAGACAAGTGGTGAGAATACAAAACGCCAAACTGTTCTAGAAAGCTCGCAATGCTTTTTAAGTAAGTGCTGTTTTTTTAAAAGAAAATATATGTCAATTCTAAGTTAGCCTGTGTGTTTCATCCCTAGAGTTGGCTAAATAAGTGTGCAATTGATTTTAATTTAATATTCATGGTGCATTATGGCTGCCAGGGAATAAGAGTTGTTTAAAGGGAGGATGCATGAGCTAAGCTGAAACTTTCCCTGAGAGTTATTGCAAAGGGTGCTGGTCTTCTGGGATATCAACAAGACTAAGGATGGATGAGCCCTTTAAGATTTATAGGATCAGAAAGAGAGGAGGGAGAAGGGAACGAAAGAGGGAGGGGAAAAAAGAAAAAGGGAGGGAGGGAAGGGAGATTAAAAGGAGAGGACTAAAAAAGGAAAGAGGGAAAGAGGGGAAGGAAGAAAGGATGAAAGAAAAAAAAGAGGAAGCAAAAAGTGAGAGTTATCCAAGTGACCCTATAAAACTTCCTTACAGAAGCCTCGCTTACACAGAGAAATAAGCAAAATCTCTTCTATGTCCCATGCTCTCAATTTGAATAAATTAATGAAGTCTCAACAAGCCTCATGATTCAGGAAATGAGTTCAGGCACATTGGTCTGTCTTCAGCACCCTGATGGAAAGAGAGGAAAGGGGATTTGGGGAGCTAAATTGGACAGCTGGCAGTAGGATGAATGAGGCACTAAAGCCATGAGTTCTGAGTTTGATTCCCACCTTAGGCATCCACTTGTTTTGATATCATGAGATCATGAGATCTCTGGGAACCTCAGTCTCATCATCTCTAAGATGGACACAGCTATGCTTCCTCTCTCTGATTCACAGCGCTATGGGGAAGGAGCCACCCAGAGCAATAAGAATTACGAATTCATAAAGTCCTTAGAAATTAGTAAGAGAAGGAGATTCTCTCAAATTCTCACAAGGAGCCTAATTACACTTATTTTACATATTGAATTATGGGAATTGAAGGAACCACACTGACTTCATCTTGTGAGTCAATTCTGGAGCTAGGTCGATTCCCTTTCTATTCAATTATGGGTCTAATACAAATCCTATCCTGTGGGAAAAGTTTATTCAATTGTGGGAAATGGGAGCAAACGTCATTACCTTGTTTCAACCTAGCCCAGTGTGGCTGGGAAACTGGATCACCTCTACTTGCCAATTAGAGAGGTTTAACTAAGGACTCTAGTTATGCTGAAAGCCTGCCATGCCCAAAGACTGGGGAGTCCATGAGTTTTTTCACACTTGTATATCTCAAGCAAGTCGCATATCTTATCTGAAAACTGGCTCCATACTGACATATGATCAGTTATTGTTTCCACGTTGCTTTGATTGTTCACAGACAATTGCAGAGGAGGGGGATGTCTTTTTCTGAATCCAGGGATTCATATCTCTTCATTCCTCCTTCTAGTTTGGCAAGTCCCTAAACTTTCCTCCACTTAGAAATCAGGTTGCCTAATTTTATGTCCTGGTTAATTATTCCCCTTAAAGTAACCAATCTTAATGTATGTATATAAATCTGTCTCATCCCCCAAAATCCAAACCTAAGCTGAGGAGGCCTGGTCCTGCTTTGTTAGACAAATGGCACATACTTCATAAATCAAAATTTATATACATATACATGTATATAAATTTATATACATATATATGTATAAAATTCTAAGTTAGCCTGTGTGTTTCATCCCTAGAGTTGGCTAAATAAGTGTGTAATAGGGTTTTAATTTAACATTCATATATATATAATATCAGTATATATATATATATATGTGTGTGTTTATTTGCATGAGAATATTTAAATATGTTTTATATACATATTTTATAAAGTATGTTTATACACATACACATATGTATCTAGGTGTGCACGTGTATTTTTACATAAATGCTTTTATTTAATTGTCCATATTATTTATATATCATAAATAAAAGCATTCATGTAACATGCATTATATATATCCATATACATGATATGGATGGAGATGAGAGAGAGAATGAAACTAAAGGTAAATATACTGATAATAGTGAGGGATAATTAAAAAAAAATTTTAAATTCCATATGGAAACTACAAAAATCACACCCATATAATGTTGGAGCAACTAGCCCTAAATAAAACTCTGGCAACCTCAGAGATACCATTTGGGTGACAGTATGTGCAATGATGTCTCTTTACCATGGCATCACTGTAAGAGAGCGGGTGATATCATTTAAAAAACATCCCATCGCATTTCTAATGGTTGTCTAAGAGGATCCTGAAAGCCTTTTGCTTTTTCAAGGGCAGTGACAGATGACAAAAGGATTGAAGAGAAGGCTAAAAATCACGCTGTTTTTAGACTGTTTATAAATATTAAAGAGTTGTCATTTTAAATGAAAGTTTATCCAGTGACATGTGAACTGAGACCTAAGAAGAGTATGATGTCTTCAAAATTCTCTATGAATATGTTTTAAAAATAAAAAGATTTTTTTTATTTTTTTTAAATTTTAATTGTTATTTTATTGTCTCTAATTTTTAAGGAGGAAATAAATATCCTTTAGAAAATCAGCTTGGAAATCAGTGAAATAGCAGACTATGCATGGAAGTCTCAGTTTATCTGAAAATGCCAGAATATTATAACAATTTTTTTATTATAGCTTTAATAAAAAACTTTTTTTAAAAATGCCCATCATGAGAGTCTCACTATCAATAAAAGCAGGAGATAAAAGGGAACTGGAGCTCAGTGGAAAGACATTAAGAAGTCCCCCACGTGGAGGCAAATATAGACATTGACTTCCTCCCGTACAGAGATGTTCAGTCACCCTGTAAGGCGATACTCACTATCACCATTTGCAATATTGACAACCATGTGCATAATGAAAACTTATGAGCCAACTTCAGTTGCAGGAGGTGAGAAATTCTCTGAAGAATGTGATGAGTCTCCAAATCAATTCAGAAAATAATGTGATACTCAACAACTTCAATGTCAATATTAGGCCTAGAGGAAAATGGGGGGAAATGTATTAAAACAGGATCTAGGAATAATCACAGGTTGCATGAACAACCGATAGAGCTGGTCCATCAATACAGATATCTTGGAAATTGAGAATGACCAAAAAGCTGCTCCTAGAATTGAATAGAAGAAAGAAGGGAGGCCGGATGCTCTTTGAGAGCTGGACAATTCTTTTAAAAACCCTGAATTTGAAGGAAAGAACTAAAAAGTTCTTATGAGTACAGGAGGTATAGTATGACTAATAAGGAAACTTGAAAAAGAACAAGAGCAAAAGAATTATTCACTTAATTTATTAACATTTATTAAGGTAAATCAATACTTAATAAGCACCCACTATGTGCTAGGCACTGGACTAATTACTGGGGATTATTTTCTAGAAAGTTAAGATGGGTTAGAGACATTTAGAAAGAAGGGGGAATGTCAAGGGGACAACCAAAATGTGAATTGGGAGAGAGAAGGAGACAGGGAGGTCTCTATAATATTGGAGAAATCCACTTGGTGAATTCCTGTTCCAAAAGAAACAAGAGTTATGCAGATGGAGTAGATTGGGGCAATCTTTGTGTTCCTTGCTACTGCAAGGAACAGTCACACGTTTAGTCCACGTACCCAGTGGCATACAGCAGGCTACAGGCCAAACTGCCAAATGTCAGTGGGCCAGATACAGTTTGGACCAGAAAGCAGTCCGAGAAGCACAAAGGGCAGGCCGGTCTATCCAACTATTTCCATGACTGTGCATAAAGCGGTACTGCCATCGCGGTGGCCACCATTTCGAGTGATTGACCCTTAAGTGAGGATTCATTAAGACAGGGCCCTGTTCCAGTTTTACTCACATGAGTTCGCTTTGTGCCTTAGGCCTTATCACTTCACATGAATCCACAGGAAGCCCTGAGTCACCAAGTGTCCAGGACAGAGAGAAATATTTACCAAGCACTGAAAGCTTCGATAATAACTACAAAATAGGCCACAGTGAAGGTGTTGCTCTCTGGGCTTTGTGTTTTTGTGTTCCTGCTTTTAAGTGACTTTCCTGAACAACTTGTTTTCCATGATAAGATTCTCTCAGTGGGGAGGAGATGCAAGTTCAGTTAGCTGGAAGATCAAGGGGGGAGCTTCTTTGTCATATACTTTCCTTTTCTTCCCTATTCTGCTGTTTTTTAATGGCATCAAAGTAATAGCACTTTTGTGAATGCAGAAAGGAAAACATTGATACCTGATCTCGGAAGCTGCAGTTATTTTAAATGGCAGACAGCTCGGTGAAAGTGAATGGCTCATGTGCACAATAGCTCAGGACAATGCGAGTTAAGCGATGATTCAGGAACAGCAGCGTCACGATAGCGGGGGAGCCGGAGGAAAGAAGAATTCTGGACCTGCTGAAGCAGAATGTTCAGACGCGGCATTCAAAGGCAGCCAATGCAGCTCTTGGAATCAGGGAACTGATGGTAAAGGAGGCATTAACTCATTCCTGGCCCGTGGGGCATCGATGCTGGGCCTGGGGAAGGGTAGAAAGTCAGACCCAGAAATTCAGCCAGGGAGCTTCTGGAGAAGTGGCCAGGACATCTGCAGAGAGCAGTGGAGACACTGGTCACATCCTTCCCTCTCCAGCAGCTCAAGTCCCCCCTGTAAGCACCCAAGAGAAGATGCTAGAGCCCCCAGCTACAGGGAGCAGGGAGAATATGGGCCCTCAAAAGATAGGCCCAGCCAGAGCAACAGGACCTGCCCTCCTCTATAAGTCCGGCTCACCTGGACATTTGATCACCTGCAGGCAATTTATGAGAGACACAGAATTTAAGCTGTAAGGAACCAGAGAAGCCTTCTTGTCCAACTCCTCATATTGCAGATCTGGGAACAGAGGCCTGAAGAGGGCTCATGTCCCACAAATAATTGGGTCAGCACCAAGGCTAGCATTCAAACCTTCCCCCATCTCGGCCATGAGGAGCTCTATAGCTCCTGGTTGGTTTCCTCCAGAGTGAACTTGGTCCTGTTTCTGCCCATCTCCCCACCTGAAGAACACCTGAATGCTGGATGCCTCAACATTCTTTCTTGGCAAAGGCTCCTGCTTCAAACCCCAGTGTGGGATCTTTCTGATTGCTTGTTACTTGTGCTTTTTGCTTCCTTTATACTGAAAAGTCTTATGTGGCCTTGTTATCTTGAACAATAGGAGATTCTTCTGGTCAAAAGCCCAGAAGTAGAAACTAAAACCGATGCTTTATGAAGGAGAGGACAGAGTCCCAGACCCAACCTTAGATCTTGCTTTGTATTTCAGCCTTGATGCTCTTTAGCTGTGTGGTTCCAGTTCTTCAAGAATTGATTTCCACATCTGTGAAATGGGAGATGATTATAATGCTTCCAGTATTTCTCTTAGAGGATTATTGTAAATCTGTAAATCTGAAGGGCATTATGGAACCCCCACACCTGCCACATGTCAAACCACAGATCCAAGGCACTTACATGTCCCGAACATGCAGTCACTATCTATTCATTTTGGTTTTCTGCCATGCCTAGAGTTAGCTCTTGGCTATCAATGAAGGCTTAAACAAGGCATCTGGTTTTCTTCCTAACATTTTCTTGATTCCCCTGCTGCATTTCTAACATCCTTGCCTGATGTCCTAGCTATTGTTTTGTCACCATTTCCCATGAGAGAGAAGGCACTGGATATTGGACTCAGTTAATCCCCTGTTAATTTCAATAGGAGCTGTGAGGATGCATTTGACAGCAGGATCAAGGGTGAGAGAGTCTCTTCTAATTTCCCAGTGCATTTTCCTGCTGCTACTGGAATCATTGTTCCAGTGAGAAGCACTAAGTTGGACTCATACAGATGTCTCAAGGGTTGTTTTGCATCCACTTCACTTTCAAACATAATCAGAGAACCAAATTAGATGTGGTATTATCTTTCTCCTTCCTTAATACTATTATGTATTTTTGTTAACAGGGTTTGAAATGGCTTCTTTTTGTTTGCCCCATTTTAGAAACCTAGTTTTAGAAGGAAGTACAAAGTTTGAGTGTTGATTTCGGCAGCATCCTCAACTAGATTTCTCAGGAAAAAGAAAACTATTAGGAAACTTAGTCATTTGTAATAAAATTATGTTAGTGACTACTTGGTGAGATTGCTTCAGAACCAAAGCTTTGAAGCCTGTCACAGGTCTTAAAAATAAAATTGCTTGAGTAGCTGAGGAGAACTGTATTAAAATGCAAATTTCCAGCTGTTAATATTTCTTCAAAAACCAATAATCCCTCAAGGCCACCAATATGTCATAATACTTAATGGAAAAATATCCCTTAGGCAGAATGGCCTTTCTAAGTTGACTTTTGATTAAACTTAAAATACTATATAGCAAAAAACTTAAAATCAAAAAGGGGCATAAATATAGTGCCCAACGAAAATGTCATCTGGTGGGCAACTGGATGGGAGGAAGGAGGAAGAAGGGACACATTTAATATGACTAATTTAGGAATCATTTCCTAGCCTTCTTGAAGATTATCCAAGACCATAATTGGCCATGGAAAGTTTAGGGCTCACTTGCAGTCACGACTAAATGGATCATTGGTCTAGAATAAGAAGGGACTGCAGAGAACAGGTAATCCAAGTCCCTCCATTTACAGATGAGAAAACTGAGGTCGAGAGAGGGAAAAATGTATTTAAGGTAATGTAGGTTCCAACAGAGGCAGAATTTTAATTTAGGGTCTTTGACTCCACTCCAGTGCTCTGAAGCATCATGGGACTTCACTCAGCAATCAGAGGAAGAAAACCTTTTGGCTAAGGATGATCTTCTGAAAAAAGTAACCAATGATTGACATAGGGATTAATGAATGAATAACCACTTTCCATTACTCTGTCAAAGTAGCTCCCCTGGTGCTATCCTTGCTCTCTAAGTCAGGCCATTGTATGGACTCTCTCTGCACCTTCTTCAGCTCTCCCTCTTAGAAGCCCTGAAAAGGAAGATAGTTAAGATACTTCAAACTTGAATAGCTTGGTGAAAACTTGAAAGTTAAAGGACCCTTTTAACTGAGAAAGAAAAATATAGTTAGTTTCCTGCAATGTTATATGTAAGTCTATAGTCAGATGATGCAGTAGATAAGACTGTTGTACTTGGAGTAAGAGAACACCTGAGTCCAAATCCCACCCCACGCAGTTACTAGGCACATGATCCTGAGCACATCATTTATTCTACCTGCTTCAGTATCCTCATCCATAAAATTCAAAATAAAATAGCATCTAATTCACAGAGCCTTCGTGAGGCTTAAATGAGAATCTCATAAAATGCCCCAAATTTTATTATCTTTTTTATTAATTTTTTTTAATTTTCAAAACATATGCATGGATAATTTTCCAACATTAATCCCTGCAAAATCTTGTATTCCAATTCTCCCCTTTCCCTCCCCTAGATGGCAACTAATCCAATATATGTTAAACAGGGTAAAAATATGTTAAATCCAATAAATGCATACATATTTATATAATTATCTTTCTGCATAAGAAAAATCAAATTAGAAAGAAAAAATGAGAAAATAAATAAAATGCAAACAAATAACAACAAAAAGACTGAATATATTATATTGTGATTCCTCAGTTCTCATAATCCTCTCTCTGGTTATAGATGGTTCTCTTTATCACAAGATCATTGGAACTGGCCTGAATCATCTCATTGTTGAAAAGAGATACATCCATCAGAATTGATCATCATATAATCTTTTTGTTGTCATATACAATGGTCTCCTGGTTCTGCTCATTTCACTCAGCATCAGTTCATGTAAGTCTCTCCAGGCCACTCTGAAATCATCCTGCTGGTCATTTCTTACTGAACAATATTATTCCACATATACCACAACTTATTCAGCCATTCTCCAATTAATGGGCATCCATTCAGTTTTCAGTTTCTAGCCACTATGAAAAGGGCTGTACAAATATCTTTGCACATGTGGGTCCCTTTCCCTCCTTTAAGATCTCTTTGGGATATAAACCCAGAAGAAACACTGTTGGTTCGAAGAGTATATACAATTTGAGAACCCTCTGGGCATAGTTCCAAATTGCTCTCCAGAATGGTTGGATCCGTTCACAACTCCACCAACAATGTAATATTTTGCCAATTTTCCCACAACCCCTCCAACACTCATCATTATTTTTTCCTGTCATCTTAGCCAATCTGAGAGGAGTATAATGATAGCTCAGAATTGTCTTAATTTGCATTTCCCTGATCTTTAGTGATTTAGAGCATCTTTTCATTTGACTAGAAATGGTTTTAATTTCTTCATCTGAAAATCTCCCGTTCATATCCTTTGACCATTTGTCAATTGGAGAAAAGTTTGAATTCTTACAAATTTGAGTCAATTCTCTATTTATTATACAAATGAAACCTTTGTCAGAACTTTTGAATGTAAAAATGTTTTCTCAGTTTATTGCTTCCCTTCTGATTTTGTCTGTATTAGATTTGTTTGTACAAAAACTTATTAGCTTAATATAATCAAAATTATCTACTTGGTGTTCAATTATGAGTTCCAGTTCTTCTTTGGCCACAATTTCTTCCTTCTCCACATATCTGAGAGGTAAACTATCCTTTGTTCTTCTAACTTGCGTATAATACTACTCTTTATGTCTAAATCATAAACCCATTTCAACCTTATTTTGTTATAGGATGTTAGGTGTGTCAATGCTTAGTTTCTGTTATATTAGTTTCCGATTTTCCCAGAAGTTTTTGTCAAATAGTGAGTTTTTATCCCAAAAGCTAGGGTTTGGGGATTTCTCAAACATTATATTATTATAGTCATTGACTATTTTGTCTTGTGATCCTAACCTATTCCAATGATCAACTACACTATTTCTTAGTCAGTGCCAAATGGTTTTGATGACAACTGCTCTGTAATATAGTTTCAGGTCTGACACAGGTAGACCACTTTCATCTGCATGGTTTTTTTCATTAATTCACTTGAAAGTCTTCAAATTTTGTTCTCCCATATGAAATTTGATATTAATTTTCTAGCTCGTAAAATAATTTCTTGGAAGTTTGATTGGTATGGCACTGAATAAGTAGATTAATTTAGGTAGTATTATCATTTTTATCATATTCACTCAGCTTACCCATGAGCACTTGATATTCTTCCAATTAATTAGATCTGGCTTTATTTGTGTGGAAAGTGTTTGGTAAATGTATTCATATAGTTCCTGGTTTTGTCTTGGCAGGTAGACTCCCAAATATTTTATATTATCAACAATTATTTTAAATGGAATTTTTCTTTGTATCTCTTGCTGCTCAACTTTGTTGGTAATATATAAAAACTGTGATTTATGTGGATTTATTTTGTATCCTGAGACTTTGTTAAACTTGTGAATTGTTTCTAATAGTTTTTTAATTGATTTGCTAATGTTCTCTAAGTATACGATCATATCATCTGTAAAGAGTGATAATTTCATCTCCTCATTATTACTCTCATTTCTTTAATTTCTTTTTCTTCTCTCATTGATAACACTAACATTTCTAATACAATATTGAATAATAATGGTGATAGTGGGCAACCTTGTTTCATCCCTGATGATATTGGGAATGGTTCTAGTTTGTTCCTATTACATATGATGCTTACTGATGGTTTTAAATAGAGGCTACTGATCATTTAAGGGAAAGTCCATTTATTTCTAAACTGACTAGTGTTTGTATTAGGAATGGGTGTTGAATTTTTATCAAATGCTTTTTCTGCATCTTTTGAGATAATCATGATTTTTGTTGGTTTGGTTATTAATATAGTCAATTATGCTCATTGTTTTCTTAATGTTGAACCAGCCTTGCATTCCTAATATAAATGCAACTTGGTCATAGTGTATTATTCTGGGGATAACTAATTGTAATCTCTTAGCTAATATTTTATTTAAGATTTTTGCGGCAATGTTCATTAGGGAGATTAGTCTATAATATTCTTTCTCTGTTTTCATCCTACCTGGTTTAGGTATCAGCACCATATCTGTGTCATAAAAGGAATTTGGTAGGATATTGTTATTATTATCATGATTATGACAAGAGACAAAGCTAGCACATTTCTATGAATTGATGACATTCATGGTTGACTTGTCATAAATTTGTTAATCCTGGATTTGAGTCCTATGACTTGAAGATATACTTCAAAACTTTGCTGAAGTTTGCTCCCATCACCTTTTCCTCATTACCATCATATTTTGATGCTAAGAGAAACTCAGTCCATTCATGTCCAATGTGATGCAAACAACAGATACAAAGAGAGAAAACTGATTTGTTTTTCTGGAGGCTTTTGTCCTCAGATCAAGTCACCACCAGCAACTTCTTTCATGGCAACAACATCTTCCCAATTAAAGGGATTCATTATACTCTCTGCCATCATTAAAGCGGGGATAGAAACAGTACCACCATCTTTAAACATGGAGACTCTAAACAACATAGAGCATCCTTATACATTAAAGAAAACATTACAAATTGACAAGGTGAGTCCTGGGAGCATAGGCTCAAATTACTTGGGGACTTTAGGGACATCTGGGTTTGGAAGGATAGTCTCTGGAGATTTATGATACCCTCAAGGCATGCCCTTCTCTAGGAAACCTCCCTCCAAACCTAGTGGCCAAGCACTATATAGTTTACAATCTGCATTTTACTGGATAGCAGATACTAATTAGTATTTCTATGTGGAGAGGGAGTCCTCCCTAGTGCTGACCCACTGTAAGCTGTTCCATTCTTAGGATGTCTCTGGAAAAGTAAGAAGGTAGACTGAAGGGAAAATATGGGACCAAAGTGCATGGGACCTTGATGAATCATCTTTCTCTAGATATCTAAAAAGGGAAAAGCTCTTTTCTTGAGAGTCAATTCTCCTAAAACTCTTAGGCAAACTTCTCTGTGTAAGAGCAATCTCTTTGGGTGAAGCCTAGTCTCCAAGTGGTATTTTGGGCATCTCCAAATTAAAGCAATTCTTAAAGATAGACCAAGACCTCAAATTTTAATCAGAAGATATGTTTAGTATTCTTAAGAGGATGTCAATAAATATATCTATCCATGACAGTGATGTTGATGGTGATGATGACGATGTTAAAAAGCAACATTTCTATAGTCTTTAAGTTTTGCAAAGAAATCTACAAATATAATCTCATTTGATGCTCACAACAAGAGTAGTCAATGGGAGATACCATCTCCATTTTGTGGATGAGGAAATAGGCAAAAGAAAATTAAGTGACTTGTTTGGGGTCACACAATTAAAAAGTGTCTAGGACAGAATTTGAATTCAAGCCCAACACTATCTACCAAACCATATAAGAAGATGTACTCACACTTCAGATGGTCTTTAGGTAAAGGTAAGTTTGTATTTTGTTTATTTCTAAGATAGAGAAACAACTATTTTTTTTCTTGAAGAAAGAACTTCTATAGATGGAAAAATCTTAGATCATGAGCCACTGGAGAGGAGAAACTGTTTTTTTCACCCTTTTTTATCCCCATCATTTAGCATAGTGCCTGGCACAAGGGAGGAACATAATAAATGCTTATTGGCTGACTGAAATCAGATAAATAAGAGAAAGAAAAATGTTGTTAGCACTAGTTCAGAGAGGAAATTTGGATCAAGGGTACAAATGGAAAGTTGCCTTGCCAAAAAGAGAGGGTTATATCATATTCTCAACTTGGGAAAGGGCTAAAAACATGTAAAGTTTTATAAACATGGAAATAGGGATCTGAGGGAATTAATTCAATTCATCAAGCATTTATTATGCCAATTATTTTATGTAAAGACATTGTTCCAGGCTCAATGGAATTTGTATTAAAAAAGGAATGAAGGAGGCTTCTAGTTGTTGGAAATGGGGATAGAATATGAACAAATAAGGAAAGCCACAGCTTTTTGAAGAGAGGTGAATGCTAAAAACAAGAGAGGATGAGAAAGCGGATGTCAAATAAGCCTTTCAATGAAGTGGTGCCTGAGATGAACCTTGAAGGAAAATTGGGTTTCGTAAAGGGAAAAATAACTTTAGCATATCAGAAATAAGACCAATTGAATGAAAAGAGTTGTGTGGTTAAGATCAAAGGAGCTGATGGGTTCAAGTACAAGAAGAGTATCATCAAAAGCTCACCAATGAGGACTTTTGAGTCTGTGAAGTTGATGACAGGAGTGAAGAAGAAAATAGTAGACTAGGTATCAAAATCCTAAAAATAGTTTGGTCTCTTATAAGTTTGTAATTGACAATAAGAAAGATCAATAAAATTATAAAAGTGAAGAAAGCTGTCCTAGCCTTGCTAGAACTCAAACTATTATTATAAAATATTAATTATCAAAATAATGTGCTACTGACTTAGTGGAATACATTGAGCATACCATATATTGTATTAAATGATAATAGTAACCTAGTATATGATAAAGCCAAATATCCAGCCTTTAGGGATAAAGACTTTTTCTTTGACAAAAACTGCTAGGAAAAATGGGGGAAAAATTGGCAGAAACTAGGTATAAAATAGCATTTCACACCCTATATCAAGATAAGGTCAGAATAGCTACATGATTTATACATAAAAGTTGATATATGAGCAAATAAGGGCCACATTTATCAGTCAGATATATGAAAAAAGGAAAAATTTGGGACCAAACAAGGTAGAGAGAAAATTATGAAATGTAAAATAGATACTTTTGATTATATAATTTTTAAATGCACAAACAAAATCAATGCAAACAAAATTAGAAGGAAAGCAAAAAGTTGGTTTGGGGATTATAGCAAATATTTCAGGCAAAGGCCTCCTTCCTCAAATTTATAAAGAATGGAGTCAAATTTATAAGAATACAACTCATTCCCCAAATGGTTAAAGGATATCAAGTTTTCAACATTTTTACATTCAAAAGTTCTGATAAAGGATTCATTTACAAAATGTTAAAGACCATGCCTAAGTGAAGGGGCAGGTCAATTCTCCAAGAGCCTCTGCAACTATGGATCATAACATTTGAAGGGGTTGCAAAGCAGCTTTCCTGATGCAGGTGTTTCTTGTGGATTGGGAACAAAATAAATTGGAGGCAAGAGGGAAGAGGAGAGAGGTGAAAGAATAACAATTGCTTCTCAGTCTTGTTGTATTATCATTATCCTCTCACATAAAGTTAGACCTCCAGCAGCCACTGGCAGGTGGCTCCCATATCACAACACCAAAATATATAGAGAATTGAGTCAAATTCATAAGATATCAAGCCCTTCTCCAATTGATAAATGGTCAAAGAATATGAACAGACAATTTTCAGACAAAGAAATTGAAACTATTTCTAGTCATATAGTCTAGTTCAATTCACTATTGATCAGAGAAATGCAAATTAAGACAATTCTGAGATACACTACACACCTATCAGATTGGCTAAGATGACAGGAAAATATAATGATGAATGTTGAAGGGGATGTGGGAAAACTGGGACACTGATGCATTGTTGGTGGAGTTGTGAATGGATTCAACCACTCTGGAGAGCAGTTTGGAATTATGCTGAAAAAGTTATCAAACTGTGCATACCCTTTGACTCGGCAGTGTTACAATTGGGCTTATATCCCAAAGAGATCTTAAAGGAGGAAAAGGGATCCACATGTGCAAAACCATTTGTAGCAGCCCTTTTCATGGTGGCAAGAAAATAGAAACTGAATGGTTGCCCATAAATTGGAGAATGGCTGAATAAGTTATGGTAAATGAATGTTATGAAATATTATTGTTTGGTTAGAAACAATCAGAAGGATAATTTCAGAGAGGCCTGGAGAGACTTAAAGGAACTGATGCTGAGTGAAATAAGCAGAACCAGGAGGTCATTGTACATGGCAACAAGACAGTATGATGACCGGTTCTGATGAACATGGCTCTCTTCAACAATGAGTTGATTCAAACCAGTTCCACTTGTCCAGTAATGAAGAGAGCTCATCTACACCCAGAGAGAGGACTATGTAAACTGAGTGTGGACCACAAAATAGCATTCTCACTCTTTCTGTTATCATTTGTTTGCATTTTTGTTTTCCTTCTCAGGTTTTTTTTTTTCCTTTCTAGATCCAACTTTTCTTGTGCAGTAAGATAACTATATAGATATGTATACATATATTGGATTTAACATATAATTAACATTTTTAACATTATTGGAGTATCTGCCTTCTAGGGGAGGTGGTGGGGGGAAGGAGGGGAAAATTTAGAACAGAAAGTTTTGCAAGGATCAATATTGAAAAAATTACCCATGCATGTGTTTTTTAAATAAAAAGATATAATAATAAATTTTTAAAAGGATGTGAAGTTTTCAGATAAAGAAATCAAAACTACTTATAGCCATATAAAATAATACTCTAAATCACTATTGTTAAGAGCAATACAAATTAAAACAACCCTGAGATATCAACTCACAACTAACAGATTGCCTAATCTTATATTAAACAAAAAGTAAAGTGATAAATGTCGAAGAGGATTTGAGAAAATTAGTACACTATTGGATTGTTGTTGGAGTTGTAAATTGATCTAACCATTCTAGAGAGCAATTTGGAACTATGACCAAAAGGGCTATAAAAGTATACATAACCTTTGACCCAATAATACCACTTATAGGTCTGTATCCCCAAGAGATCAATGAAAAGAGAAAAGGAGCTATATATACAAAAATATTTATAGCAGCTCTTTTTATGGTGGCAAGAAATCAGAAATAGAGGGAAAGCCCATCAACTGGGGGATGAATGAACAAGTTGTATATTATTGTGATGGAATATTATTATACTATAAGAAATGACAATCAGGATGATTTCAGAAAAACATGGGAAAACTTACATAAACTTCACACAAAGCGACATGAACATAATCAAGAAGATATTATAATAGCATAGGAATAGCAGTATTATAAGAATGACTAACTGTGAAAGACTCAGCTAGTCTGATAAAAAAAAATGACTCAAAATTCTGAAGGACCCATACTGAACATACTATTCATCTCCAGAGAAAGAACTTATATTGTCTGAATACAGGCTGAAGCATACTATTTTTCTCTTTCTTTTTTCATTCTTCTTGTTATTTGAGTCTTGTAGAAAATGACTAATATAGAAATGTTTTACATGATTGCATATAAATAACCTGTATTAGATTGCTTGCCATCTCAGGGAAGGAAGAAAGGAGGAAGGGA
Source organism: Sminthopsis crassicaudata (assembly GCF_048593235.1). NCBI lineage: Eukaryota > Metazoa > Chordata > Mammalia > Dasyuromorphia > Dasyuridae > Sminthopsis > Sminthopsis crassicaudata. The sequence goes on along the minus strand of NC_133621.1, from coordinate 1,586,445 downwards.
GAAAAGGATGTTATTTGGAACTCAAGATTTTAAAAACAAAAGTATCTTAACATGTAATTGAGAAGAAACTAAGTATTAGGTTAAAATATATTTGTAGTCCTAGCGGTGTGACCCTGGGCAAGTCACTTAACCTCAATTGCCTCAGCAAAAAAAAATAATAATAATATATATATATATATGTGTGTGTGTGTGTGTGTGTGTGTGTGTGTATGTATGTATGTATATTTGACTAGCAAGAATTTGTAAAATAGGGAGTCTGTCATGTGACCAAAACATACCATGTAGGAGAACAAAGTGGGACTTTCTCCAGTTCTGTGAAAACAGCAAGTGGAAAAATCATTGGACTATTGCATCATTTTTAGTCTGCCAATCTACCAAGAATGAGGGTTTTAATGGGCACAGTGGAAAAAGTAGAAGAGGTGGTTCAAGTCAGGGAACAGGCAAGCTATTATTTATTAGTGGGGATGAACATTCATGTATAGAGGAGAGGGAAGAACTAGAGATCACAGCAGAAAAAGGGTGGTGCACAGAGTAGTTGGTACACGGCAGCATCCGTTTTAAGTGACTGGATGATTAACTGCAGGTCAACTGCAATTTTCTTACTGCCTCTTCTCCACTAGAATTGGGCCCTTTGGAGGTGATGGTACGGACCTGCAAAGAGCTGAGCTGATCACCACTGGGGTAAAGCTTGTCCAGTTAGAGTAGGTCTACACATGCTCACCATAGCCATGACTCAGCCCAGCCAGGAGTCGAGCAGACACACAAAGAGAGCTGCCCCTTCTCACTTTAACCTACCATTCCAGAGTGGCTTTGAAAGCACCTTTTCCACATCAGCCAAGTTTTTAGCTGCCTTATAGGAAAGATTTCTTTCTTCCTTTTTCTATTCCTGTAGCTTGCTGAGTAGCCTCATGCCTGCCAGGATTCTTTAGTCCTGAACTAATTGGCAAAAATCCTCCTGGGAAGATGGATTTCTGGCATTTTAATGTCTCAGAATATGCCTGTGATCTAGTCTCTAGAAGGGCTGTCGGACACAAGTGACTCATGTTCGGTTTGTCAAACAGTATAATTAATGGAAAACTCGATTGCAGGGTGAGATTTTTTTGCCAAGGGCCTCCCAATGTTCATATATTAGCATCTGTGTGGATTTCATTTCATTTGGGGGGAGGGATATTATTATTTGCTCAGAACATTTAATCTTTTAGACATTCAAGCTAGAATATCATTCTTTATTTCCAAAATTGTTCTCTCAAAGATGCTATTTCCTCAAAGTCATATTAAATCCTAGAGCTAGGGAGAAAAGGCACTGATCTAATTAATTTAATTTGCTCTGTTTATGTCTCCCTCCCAACCCCCTGACTATATTTTGTGCCACCTCTATTACAAAGAGATTAGTCTATAGATATGAGGGATACATACGTATGCAAAATTAAACTTGAGTTTTGACATAGAAAGCCCACAAACGCTCCCCCTTCATGCATATTGAATCCTGCTAGCTCTGGGAGATGGATGGTGACAATGGGAATCAGGGAAAACAGTTCAAAGTTTGGCGACATAAAGAGGTTCAAAGACTTGAAGTCTGATTGAAGATTAATAAGCTACTTTTGTCAGCAAGTTGGGCTTCACTGGAAAAAATAAACTGACTGATGGAAGGGTATGACCCCATACTCTCCCCTCCTTCCCTTGCTTATGCTTTTTATCTTCTCCCTTCTCTTCTTTGGGGTCCACTTTTGCTTTGGTCCTGTTTTTTGTCTGGGAAAAAAATAGTTCTTTCCAATTCATGCAGTTCTATGAAATGCTGAGAGTCATTTCCGTTAGAGTTGGGGTTCAGCCTTTTTAGGTTCCTCCCAAAGACAAAATGGAACCAGGTACTGGAGATGCTAAGCAGCTAGGTGGGTTTGCTAGTCTAAGTAGGCGGTTCCTTACAAGCTAATAGGACAATCAATCCGGGGCTCCTGGGACAAGCCTATTGGGGTAAAACTCCTTCTGTTCCTTATGAAAGCTCAGAAACCATTAACTCTTTATTTCTCAATGAAAAAAAAAATCCGCTGGCTTCTCTCTGGAGTCCTTGCACTATATTCATACTATCTGACCTTCACAGCCAGGGTCTCCTTCCCAAAGATCTTTTCTTGAATACCCTTTAGAACAAAATGATTTTAGCATAAGAAAACACAAAGCTCATTTAAGAAAATTGTTCTAGTCTTAATAATGTGCTATAATTGAGCATAGTTCAATCTGAGGAGGCAGAGGTGCAGGCAAGCAGGGCAGGACAGGGAGAGCCAGATGCTCTTAGCTCACATGAGCAGGGCTTATTATTTTACTTTCATGTATCTATAATAGGGTTTTTTAATCCAAAAAAATGACATTTCAACATCTGGAATCATGGCGCAGATATAGTTCAACATTTAGTATTAAAGTGTACTTTGGGATACAGGTGCAATAAAACTGGTGTTTTGAACATCATTATAAAGGAGCCCTCCACCTTAGTTTCCTTAAGATGGATTCCATTGGAATTAAAACAACCCACAAATTACTAGGCTTATTGTGATGACTTTGTCTTTCCAAATTGCTCCTGGGCTGGAGCAAGAGCCGCAACATCCCTGAACCTGAAACCCAGCGAATATGCAATCAACCAAGTAGGGCCTTTTAATGTAGCTATATCAGAGTGAAGCTGGTAGATATTGGATCTTGCCTAAATATGATTTTATTCCAGATGATCCATCATGGGCAATGAAGAAACTATTCTAGAATTCCTTTGGAGTAGTGTGACTGTGGAGCAAACATTATAAATCATTTCCCTCGTGCTTAGGTCATTAAAGAGTAAAATCAGGGAGCTACTGTTGATGGAGATAATATTGTAGTTTGTCATGAAGTGAAAACACTTTCTCTTTTTCCAATGATTTCATTTCCTAAGAGGCTTATCCCAGAGGGTCACAGCCAGTCTTTTTAATGCCCTTCAGAGTTTTTAAATAGCCCACCCAACCCCAGTTTCATCTTTGGCTGAAATATCTGTAGCCTCTCGATGGCAGAGTTAGTCTCTCTAAGGAATACTCAAATCTTACTGTTGTTTCTATATGTTAGGACTGATTTATGGCATCCAGAAGCTTAATCAAAGTTTCCCCCCAGTTGCTTAATTTTTAAAGCCAAATTGCTTCTTCCTACTTATTTATTCTAGAATACAATTTATCTTTGGCTTCAGCTTAGCCTTTTCTCTGTGGGGGAAAAAAATTGCGTTGCTAGAACATAAAAGCTTACAGTTTTTACAAAGGTGGTTGGCAAAGTGCCTCAAACCTACACACAGAGATACACCTACATACATACACACAGATGCATACATGTACACATGTTTGCACACATACATGCATGGCCTTAGACACTTAAGTTCACTTTTTAGGATCAAAGTCAACAATTCCCCTTTGTTTGATTTAGGTCTCTTTGCACACTATAGGAGAAAATGGTTAAAAGTCCAGAGGATTCACATTTTAATTTATGTTATTTTTTTGGTGATAACATTAAAAAAAAACCTTTTTTTAATATTTGAAACTACTTGAAGGCAAAGGAAATAGTGTACTTAAGGGGCCTAGTCCCAGACCTGGAGAGCAGGCTAGACCTCCAGTTTGTGTCATTCCCTCAAGCATTCCCTCCTTAGTTTTAATTTTCTTCTCAGGAAAATCAGGACTAGAATGAAATCCTTAGCTACCTCCCAAAGCAAACCTGAATATACAATGAGATAACAGCAGTGTAAAAGTCAATAATGTAAAATAGAAGAATGGAAGAAAATAAGCTTTCATTAAATTAGCCATGTGTGTGCCAGACACCGAAGAGGAAACAAAAGGCAGCCCCTGCCTTCAAGGAGTTTACATTCTATTAGGTGAAGAAAACACTTCAAAGAGACCTGAAAAGAAGGTAAAAGGGGGCTGGGACTTAGTTTTGAAGTTCAAAAGCCAGGAATACAGTCTACTGAGGGACTGAATGGCAGCCCAATCCCTCTACAAAATGGAGGCACCAGCCAGAATTAACATGAGAGGAGGATAGACATTTCAGTGGGAAGTTGTATAATGAGAAGACCATAGGAATGATTATATATTGCTGAGTGAGAATTCCAGACTGTGAGGAAGTTCCAGGATGAGAGCCAGAATAGCCAGAAAGAGAAGGGAGAAAACAAAAATAATGATTTAAAAAAGCAAAATATTCTTTTCAATCTGTGACAAATTATTCACAGTTCTCATAGGATGCTTTACATGGAGGAAATTCCAGCAGGTAAAGCTAATGCTGAACTGACTGACCCCTTGACCATCCAAAGTATGCCATTCTTCTCTTTGTATCATGGCTTTTATAGCTTTCCAATCATAAAAGAATTGGTTGAGAACTCTGCAATTAAGACATCAACTTAAAAAGGCCAACATTTCCCACTACATCCCTAGCCATCTTTAGTCTTCCTGATTTATATCTGGCCAGTGAACCCATGACTCCAGAGGACAAAGGGAGGTCTGTGACTTTACTCAGCTCTCATTCATTCAATCCAATTCACTTGTATGTCATGGCATCAGGTCCCTGAGTCATGGTCCTCTTTGGGAAGGAAGGACAAGCAACAACAACATAGTGATCAAATGATGGCCCAACAACAACAGGATTCTGTTTGGATCCTGATGCTCGAAAGACATTAGGAGATGTGACTGAAATTGGGAATGATAAGGATGGAAAGGATGTGCTCTAAAGATGAAGGTGCCACAAAAACAAAAGAAGTCCATTTCACCAGGCAAAAGGGTCCTCTCCTCTAAACTTCTCATTGGTTTACTGGAGCCCTAACCCTACTGGTTTTAAAAGGAGATATAGGGTGCCAATCGGTGTAAACATTAAAGGAACTAAGAAGAAAAAGACAGTAATTGAAACAATTGCTCCTTTCAAGAAGTTTACATTCTAGTAAGGACAGCAAGGACACAGACAGTTGGGAGTGCCAATAATATTTTTTCCTAGAAAAATTTGAAAAGTAATTTAATTTTTCAAAACAATCTGAATTATGGAAAAGTCTAAAAAAGTAAAGAGAATCTAAGAGGGTGATCAGTTGATTAATATTTTGACCCCAAATACCATTGCTAGTTCTACATCCCAACAAGATCAAACAAAAGGGAAAATGACCTATATGTACAAAAAATGTTATGGCAACTTTTTTGTGGTGGCTAAGAATTGGAAATTGAAGGGATGTCCATCAACTGGAGGACAAGTTGTAACATGTGGTTGTCATGGAATACTATTGTGCTAAATGATGATTTCTGGAAAACCTAAGAAGACACTTATGAACTGATACAGAATGAAGTGAGCAAAACCAGGAGAACAATGTACACAATAAAATCAATATTGTATAGCTTAACTACTCAGTTTAATACAATGATCCAGCAAAATTCCAAAAGATCTATAATGAAAACTGTTATCCACCCCCAGAGAGAGTCCAAAAGAACTAGTGAAAATAGAAGCATATTTTTCACTTTACTTTTCTTTCAATATGGCCAATATGGAAAAAATGTTTTACATGACTTCACATGTATAATTAATATCATATTCCTTCCCTTCTCAATAGTAGGAGGGAAGGGAAGTGCTAGCGGAAGAAAGAGAACTTGGAGCTCAAAATGTTAAAAAAAAATGTTAAAATTATTTGTTTTTAAGTGGCTGGGGCCTAGGTAATCAGGTTTTAATGTGACTTTACAAAGCTTTATGGTAGGTAGCACTGATTGTGCAAATATATTTGGAGGAAGCAGACTGAGTATAAGTAATTGAAAGAGTTTCTTTTCATTCATGGAGACCAGAATTGGAAACTTAGAATGAAGACATGACAATTAAAAGTCACAAGATGCAACTTCCATACTCAATGACCAGACAGATAACTTTCCAGAAAGCTCAAGAAGCAGAAGAAGCCAAAACAACTCCACATCGCCCCACAAGTCCCCACAGAATGTGTCCCAGACAATGGTTGGTTCTTCTTGTTTATGCTGGATCAGGATCCCAAGCCTCTATGTCAATAATCCTCTGGCCCTTTGTATGATCTTGGTCAAGTCATTTCAAGTGTTGGGCTCCAAATTTCTTCATCAGCTGAATGAGTGGGACAGACTAGATAATTTTTGAGTTCCCTTCTTACCCTGTATTTATGATCCTAGTAGCTAGAAGCAGGAAGCCAAATAGAATGACAGGAAGTATATTCCTAGTTTAATTAATGAACTGGCCAAGATGGAAAGATGTAGCTCAGGCTTTTTAATATTATATTTGCACAATAAATGTTTAAGTATTTAAATGGAATCCTGCCCATTTTAAGGACAAATTCAAAATTTTACATCTTTAAGCCAAAGTGTCTTTGGCATAATTTGGGATAAGATTGATGGAAATATTAAATCTATGGGTGGAGGGTATTAAGGTGAATAATATAGACTAGGCCCTTGACTTAATTAAGCTAGATTGATTTTATCATAAAATCTCCAGGGCAGTTCAATTACAAGCTAGGAATATGAAGCTTACGACAGTGGCCTAAGCAGCGGAGATTGATGATGATCTCTAGCAGCGTACAAGGAAATTTAACTCAAAGTTCCCAAGCTCACTGGGAATGCCAGATAGAAATGAAAGGCAAATGGGGACGAATATAGCTTTAAGGAAAAATGGACTTCCATAACCAACAAAAATAAGGACATCTCTAATAGCAGGTCCCCTTTAATGAAGGAGCCAAGGTCTAGGAAGTCAGGATTCCTGACATGGAAGGCAACTCTCTAACAGAAGATAGCAGTGAAAGTTCCTTTTTCGTACAAGGTATAGTGGACGGTAAAGACAAAAGAAATAATTGTTAGCCAACATTGACTGACTACTATAAAGATTATGGGGTAGAGCCTACATGGATGTATCGGGAGTTTGGATTCAAAGCTCATTGCAGATGGGGCTCATATAACCACAGCAAACTCATTTCTCTCAGAATTTTCTCATCTGAAGAAATGAGAGGCCATTAACATGACCCACCTTGTAGAGTTGCAGTGAAGAAAGGACTTTGCAAACCATAAAGCCGTATTAGGGAACCTTTAGCAGTGAGATGGGTAATATATAAATGGCATATAGCAGACCAGTGGGGTAAAGATAAAAGCCTACTGGGAAGATGTCATCTATCGCCCTATTTTTCCTGGTTTACTCAGACTTTCAGGTATGTAAATACAAATTATCTTCTAAGGCAGCACACTGTAATCATTGGGATTGGGACCAGTGGTATTAGTAGCAGAGATTTATAGTGATTTTCATCAGCATTCAGGGAAATTTAAATAGATCATGAGAGCAGCATCACAGAATGAGGCATTGGAAGGATCAGTGGCCTCTAGTCTAACTTATAGACAGGAATCCAACTATAACATAACCAAGCAGCAGCTGTCCATTCTTTTTTGAACAAGCAAGGGGCATCAAGATCCTTCTAAACTGCTGGACAGCTCAAGTGTAAACTAAGCATCTCCTGCAATGGAACTTACATTTATTTGCTGCTTCATAATTTCTTCTCCCTGGTCCTGATTCTCATGCTACCCCATATATATCTCAGTCTCTACATCCCTTCTTCTTCCTCCCAACTGAGCACAATCTTTGCCCTCGAAGAGATTGTGGACATCACAGGAGCTGCCCTTCAAAGAAGCCATCTACTACTGAATGGATCCAGTCTCCTCAGTCCAGTTTCCCTCCTGGAAGGTTGCAAAAGAGGAAGAAAGTGGAATATAGAAAACTAAGTCCAGGAATATAGCACATGCCCTATTATGGCTAGTTCTAGGATCCCAGCATAGTGGTGGGGTGTGAGCTCCCAGCCTCAGCCCAGGCTGAATCTCTCAGCCCATCCTGTGCATCTCCTGGAGCTCCTAACATTATTCACAGGAAATGATGCTATTAAAACACTCTTCCTTCCCTCCCCTTATCCATTTATCCTTCTTATTTGTAACAACTACTTTATCCCATTTATGTCCTTCTATTCACATTGTAGCAGGGCCCATCTGGATTTCACTTGATTCAACAAACATTCTCAGGCACTTTCTAAGTGTGAAACTGTACCAAGCATTTAGGCATAATTTTTTTTTCAAATGGCAGTTTCTCCACTCAAGGATTATCCATTTTACTGGGTACTTTCTTCATAAATCCTGCACATACCAAGTGGCTGAACTATAACCAGCACAGAATGAGCCCCCTTTGCTGATAACATGACAGAAAAATTAGAGAAGCAGTATTTCTGGGTAATTAATAAGCAGTTTATTAATTAGACTAGCAAATAATCAATAAATTGATGGGGGGCAGTTTCTTTCAACACTCAAAGACAAACCATGGATATCATCAAATACTGAAGTACTTTCAGAAAAGTGGGTTCCTACATATCGAACCATACACAAACACTCTGTCTCTCTGTCTCTCTGTGTCTTTCTCTGTCTGTCTCTCTCTCACACTCTGCCTCTGCCTCTCCTTCTCTCTCTCTCTCTCTTCTTCCCTCCATCCCCCTCTCAAGAAAGACATCTCCACCTAGACTATGTAAGTTGAACAATGGAGGTTTTGAAGGCCGAATGCTTTAGGGCTGGAATTTACCTACATTAGATTCTCTTTTACACTTTAATAAGAAATAAACTCTTTAATAAAAAATAAACTTGTTTATTTAATGAGAAATAAATTGGATGTGGTGTTTTGAGGAAACCTCCAAGTTTGAGGAAAATGTCTCTGAAGGATTAGACCAATCTCAATCTTAGCCTTTTCCTTCCTAAGAATTCAGCTTTGAATGAGGAAGTAAGAAGCAAAAAAACTTTGGATCCCAATATTAAAACTTGGTTATTAATAATAATTACTTTTTTTTGTATCCTGTATGAAGCATACATTGGTGCTCAGCCATTCTGAGGAAAGGAACATGGATGGATTGGAACCCCAAGACAAATTTGCCAAGCATCCTTCCCTAACATCTATCTCAAATTCCAACCTGAAGTTATTAATAAAAAAAATAACTTGGTTCTTTCAAATCTCTGTTCCTCTGCCTCTATTCCTTCCCTTTATTGGCTAGTCAGTAATAAATATGATTACTCTGTTCTAGGTCCTATTGAACAAGCTTTGTCATAGAAGTAATATTGGGAATAGATTCAGAGCTGAATGGGTTGATATAGACCATCTAGTCCAATCTTTTTGATATGAAAATGAAGACACCAGAAGTGGTAATATAAAAGAAATATGAAGTATATTTGGGAGAGCATAATTATAAAAGAATATTATAAAATAATGATAGGGCATAGCTTCAAGGGGAAATATAGCCGTAATCCTAAGTTCTAAGGTTCCATGACCTTAAAGTGCTATTGTTCTAACAATGTATCTGTCAAGGATTCTAAAGGCTTCTGGCCTTTAAGATAGTCCTACAAACATTGCTGACTGTCAGATAGATTATCTGCTGGTCAGTGATAACCAATTTCCCAAGAAAATTGTAAATAGATGATCCTTCAAACCTGCCTGTGTGCCATAAAATTAGCAAATAAATAACATGAAATTCTGGTCTCTCTTTGTCCTATAAATCTAACTTCCTTTTCTTGGTTCTTTGCTAAATCTTTTTGGAACTTAGCCTGCTTCAATTGGTGTTATAACTACAATAAACTTTTTCCCTTGGCTTGGAGATGGGTTCAAGCCTGAATATTTTTTGGAGACACCTTGCCACATCAATTCACAACCCTATACTTTCGGGGGCTTCTTCTGAACTTCAACAATAGTATTGACCCAACTTGTAGCATAAAGAAATTATGTCAGAGATATCCATCACAACATTTATTTACATGAAATAGCTCATAGACTCAAGCAAATACAACGAAGCAAGGCAGAGTCATATAGATTGAATAATTTGCTTTTGGGGGCAAATATGGCTTTTATAACTCAGAAGGAGGAGGGGAAAATAAAAGCAGGATCTAGGTAGTAACAAAGATGTGTATTGAGATTCTGAGGATATTTTAAAGATAGTTTAGGAGAGATAGGGGGGTAGAGTCAAGATGGCAGAGAGTAGACAGGACTTTACCTGAATTCTTCCCATCTTCCCTCAGAATCAACACTAGATCAAACCTCTGAATAGATTTTGGAGTGATAGAACCCACAAATATTTGTAGTATAACAAATGTCCTGTAGTAGATTTATTGGAAGAAGATATCTTCAGGAAAGGTCTGTCTCAATCAGGCAGGGGGGACAGAGTCCAGTATAGAGAATTCTCAGGGAATCTAGTAACAGGCTATTAGCCAAAATGCAGCAGTATTGGCTATTCTGGCCTGGTTAAGAAGCCAATGGATCAGCAGACTGACTTTTGAGACCTCCAATGCAACTAGAGAAGGCAAACAGTGAGCTATGAACCACAGCATAACACACAGGACTTAGACATGTCCCTCCAACATAGAAAGGAAGCCAGCAGCATGAAATCCCTGTCACCCTGTAGAGGAAGCGTGGGACAATATTCCCTTTTTCCTAAAAGCAGACTTCAACCTTTAAAAATGAGCGAAAAAAAAAAAAAAAAAAAAAAAAAAAGCCAAAAGAACTCTGACCATAAATGGTTATTATGGAGACAGGGAAGAACAGGCCTCAAATCCTGAGGACACTAAAGGCAAAATGTCTCCAGATGAAGCTTCAAAGAGTGATATCAATTGGTTTTCAACTCAAAAGTCTCTCTTGGAAGGATTCAAAAAAGATCTCAAAAGAGCATTAGAAGAAAAATGGGGAAAGGAAATAAAAGCTTTGCACTCCAGAAATCATATTCCAGATCCTTTGATCTTTTAAAGAGGGAGCTGCTAAAATCTGGATAATCCTGATTGTAGCTCATCAATATTTGAATTGTTTCAGGGGGAGAGTTTGATATTCAATGAAATAGGGGATTTTCAATTATTTTTAATGAAAAGTCTAGAGCTGAACAGAAAATTTAATTTTCAAATAGAGAACTCAAAAGAAGCATAAAAAGGTAAAAAGGGAAGAAAAATAAACTATGTTTTTTAAATGTTAAAATGTTTACATTCCTATGTGGGAAGATGATCTATGGAACTCTTAAGAATTCTATATTTGTTAGAGATATACTATGACTTTATTATGATAATATAAAATAGAAATTAGAGGTGGAAAGGAAATTGTACTGGAAGAAGAGAAAAGAGAAGTAAAAGGGGGTAAATTACATCACATGAAGAAGCAATGAGAGCTATTACAACTGAGGGAAAGAAGGGAGGAGGATGAACACTGATTGAACCTTAATCTCATTGGATTTGACTCAAAGAAGGACTATTATAAATATTTATTTTAGTACAGAAACCTGTCTCACTTTATAGGGAAGTAGGAAGGGAAAGAGGAGAGGAAAGGAAAGGGAGAGGCTAAGAGAAGGGAAAAGGAATAAGAAAGGGAGGAGGTTCTGAAAAAGAAGAGGGCAGATTGAGGGAGATGGTGGTCAGAAGCAAAACACAGGAGAGGAGGGAAAGGCAAGAAGGAAATAAAAAAGGCTAACAGGGAAAATAGAATGGCAGGAACTAGTCATTTCAATTGTGAATGTCAATGGGATGAACTCTTCCATAAAATGCAAGCAGATGGCAGACTTGATTAAAAGCCAAAATCCTACAATATGTTGTTTACAAGAAATATATTTGAAGCAGTGTGATACATGCAGAGTAAAGGTAAAAGGCTGGAGCAGAATCTATTATGTTTCAACTGAAGTAAAACTAAGCAGTGGTAGCAATCCTGATCTCAGATCAAACAAAAACAAAAATAGATTTAATTAAAAGAGATAAGGAAGAAAACTACATCTTGCTAAAAGGTTACATAGATAATCAATATTAAACATATATGCATCAAATGGTATGGGATGCAAAATCCTAGAGGAGAAGTTAAGAGAGTTGCAACAAAACTATACTAGTGGGAGGTCTCAACCTTACGCTATCAGAACTAAATAAATTGAACCACAAAATAAGCAAGAAAGAAGGTAATAAGGCAAATGGAATTTTGGAAAGTTAGGTATGATAGGCTTTTAGAGAAAATTGAATTGGACAAAAAGGAATATACTTTTTTCTTGGCAGTACATGGAATATACACAAAAAATGACTATGGGTTAGGGCATAAAACTTCAAAATCAAACGTAGAAAGACAGAAATAGTATATGCATCTTTTCCAAATAATAATGCAATAAAAATTACATGGAATAAAAGGACAAGGAAAAATAGATAAAAAATCAATTGAAACTAAATAATCTAATCCTAAAGAGAGGGCAAAACAAAAAGTCATAGAAACAACTGATAATCCAAAAGAATGACAATAAAGACACAACATACCAAAATTTATGAGATGCAAAGTAGTTCTTAGGGAAAGTTTTTTATCTCTAGATGCTTACTTGAATAAAATAGAGGAAAAAAAGATCAATGAATTGGGCATGCATCTAAAAAATCTAGGAAAACAATAAAAATACTTAAATATTAAATTTGAAATTCTGAAAATAAAATGCAAGATTAATAAAATTGAAAATAAGAAATCTATTGAACTAATAAACAAAACTAAGAGTTTGTTTTTGCAAAAGCTAACAAAATAGACAGACCTTTAGTTAATTTGGTTAACAAAGGAAAGAAGAAAATCAAATTGCCCATATCAAAAATGAAAATGGTAAACTTACCACAAATGGAGAGGAAATTAAAGCAATAATTAGGAGCTATTTTGTTCAATTATGTTCAATAGGAGGTATATGTTCAATTTATGCCAATAAAATTCATAATTTAAGTGAAATGGATGTTTACAAAAATATAGATTGCCCAGATTAACAGAGGAAGAGCTCTATTACTTGAATAGTCCTATTTTAGAAAAAAAAATTGAACAAGCTATTAATAAACTTCCTAAGAAAAAATCTCCAGGGCCAGATGGCTTTACAAGCAAATTCTACCAAACATTTAAAAAACATTTAATTCCAATAATATGCAAACTATTTGGAAAAATAGGGAAATGAGTTCTAGCAAATTCTTTTTATGACACAGACATAGTGCTGATGCCTAAACCAGATAGGATCAAAACAGAGAAAGAAAATTTTATACCATTTTCCCTAAGGAATATTAATGCAAAAACCTGAAATAAAATTTTAGCAAAAAGATTACAACAATTTATCACCAGGACAATACACTATGACCAATTAGGATTTATACCAGAAATGAAGAGCTGGTTCAATAGTAGGAAAATAATTAGCATAATTGACTATATCAATAACCAAACTAACAAAAATCATATGATTATCTCAATAAATGCAGAAAAAAGCATTTGTCAAATGCTTTTGACAAAATCTAACACCCATTCCTATTAAAAATCCTCTAGAGCATAGAAATAAATGTAGTTTTTATTAAAATGATCAGTAGCACCTATGTAAAACCATCAGAAAGCATCATATATAATAGGGATAAACTAGAAACATTCCCAAAACAATGAGGGATGAAACAAGGTTGCCCACTATCACCATCATTATTCAATACTGTATTAGAAATGTTAGCTTTATCAATAAGAGAAGAAAAAGAAATTAAAGCAATGAGAGTAGTAATGAGAAAATGAAATTATCACTCTTTGCAGATGATATGATGGTATGCTTAGAGAAACCTGGAGAAATAATTTAAAAACTACTAGAAACGATTTACAATATTAGCAAAGTATACATAAATCTCCATAAATCATTGACATTTCTATATGTTACCAACAAAGTCCATAAGCAAGAGACACAAAGAAAAATTACATTTAAAATAACTGTAGATAATATAAAATATTTAGGAGTCTACCTGCCAAGATAAAGCCAGATATTATATGAATAAAATTACAAAACATTTTCCATACAAAAATATACATATATATGAACAATTGGAAGAAAATCAAGTTCTCAAGAGTAGGCAGAGTTAACATTAAAAAAAATGACAATTCTACTTAAATTAATATACTTATTCAATGCAATACCAAGCACACTGCCAAGAAATTACTTTACAGAATGAGAAAAATAATAACAAAATTCATCTGGAGGAACAAAAGGTCAAGAATTTCAAGGGAATTAAAGAAACAATTCAACTTAAGGTGGACTGGCTGTAGCAGACCTAAAACTATATTATAAAGCAGTGGTCACCAAAACCATTTGGTACTGGCTATGAAACAGAATAATAGATCAGTGGAATAGGTTAGGATCATAATTTACAATAGGATTATATTGTTCTATTACTGTAGGAATCTAGTGTTTGATAAACCAAGGACTCTAGCTTCTGGGATAAGAACTTACTATTTGATAAAAAAAACTATTGGGGAAATTGGAAAACAGTATGGCAGAAAGTAGACATTAACCAACATCTAACAACTTATGCTAAGATAAGGTTAAAATGAATTCATGACTCACATCTGTAGAGAAGGAAGGAATTTATGATCAACGAGAAACTGGAGAACATTATGAAATGCAAAATGAACAATTTTGACTACATTAAGTTAAAAAAATTGTACAAACAAAACTAATGCAGATAAGATTAGAAGGGAAATCAGAAAACTGGGGGGGAAATTTTATATCCAAGTATTCTGATAAAGGCCTCATTTCTAAAATATATAGAGCATTGACTCAAATTTCTAAGAACAAAAGTCATTCTCCAATTGATAAATGGTTAAAGGATATGAACAGATAATTTTCAGATGAAGAAATCAAAATCATTTCTAGCCACATGGAAAAATGTTCTAAATCACAGCTGCTTAGAGAAATGCAAATGAAGACACCTCTGAGGTACCACTACATGCCTCTCAGATTGGCTAAAATGACAGGAAAAGATAACTATAAATGTGGAAGGGATGTGGGAAAACTGAGACATTAATACATTTTTGGTGGAATTTTGAAGTGATCCAATCATTCTGGAGAGTAATTTGGAACTATGACCAAGGGACTAACAAAATATGCATACTCTTTGATCCAGCAGTGTTTCTATTGGCTTATATTCATAGAAGAAAAAGGGACACACATGTACAAACTTGTTTGTAGCAGCCTTTTTTGTAGTGGCAAGAAACTGGAAACTGAGTAAATGCCCATCAATTGAAGAATGGCTGAATAAGTTATGTATATGAATGTTATTGAATATTATTGTTCTATAAGAAAGGTTCAACAGGATGACTTCGGAAAGGCCTGGAGAGACTAACGTGAAATGATGCTAAGTGAAATGAGCAGAAGCAAGAGATCATTATACACAGCAACAAGATTATACAATGATCAATTCTGATGGATGAGGCTCTTTCCAACAATGAGATGATTCAGGCCAATTCTAATAGATTTGTGTTGGAGAGAGTCATCTGTATCCAGAAAAAGGACTGTCAGGACTGAATGTGGATCACTACACAGTGTTTTCATTTTTTTGTTTTTGTTTGCTTTTTTCTTTCTATTTTTTTT
This sequence comes from Sminthopsis crassicaudata, assembly GCF_048593235.1. Classification (NCBI taxonomy): domain Eukaryota; kingdom Metazoa; phylum Chordata; class Mammalia; order Dasyuromorphia; family Dasyuridae; genus Sminthopsis; species Sminthopsis crassicaudata. The sequence goes on along the minus strand of NC_133621.1, from coordinate 1,571,048 downwards.
TCCTTTTTGATCTGATTTTTCTTTTCAGCTTGATAAATGTGAATATATGTACAGAAGTAATGTGTTTGTTTAATATATATTGGATTGCTTGCTATCTAAGGGAGGGAGAAAAATTTGGAACACAAGGTTTTACAAGGGTGAATGCTGAAAACAATCTTTTTTTTTAAATATTTTATTTTGAAAATAAAAGGCTATTAATAAAAAAGAAAATAGAAATAGAATTTTTAAAAAAGACAGTCTGGGAAGATTGAGTTCCCATCCAGTTTGTCTCAAATATGATAACAAGACAGTCTCAGAGGTTGAAGACAGGATGAATGGATTAACAATGGACTCCAGCTTCCCCTCTTTCAACACAAACAGGACAGTTTGGGAGAAGTGATTGGATTATATGACTAATAATAGGAACAGAAAGGGCTCCTCCCAGAAACTCCTGAGAATAAGCTGGTGTAGCATAGACTGAGCCACAGTTCCCATCATTTCCGAGGTACTGATGTGGAAACTCGTACTCTTGGCCCAAATGTGGTAACATTTCCAAGATCACACAGGTAGGAAGAAGAGCCAGGAATCAAAGCCGGATTATCAGGCTGCCAAACCTGAGCACTCTCGCTGTATCTGTACTGTCAAAGTATCTGTGATGGACCAGACTCCCCATCTCTGCTGCCGCCAGATGGTACAAAGTGAGCAAGGTCCTCCTGCTGAACAGCCTTTTTAGGAATGGATTTCTGGCTTGGAGGCCAGTCCCATGAGTAACTCCTTTAGTCATCCACGGTTCTAGAGGCATGGTGCTTTCTCCTGGGGTAACCAAGAGGTGGGCTCAGACAGAGATTATATGGGAAGGGATTTATGTCGTCTCCCCTGCTCCCATTCCTGATCTTCAACAATTCCTGCACTAATAATATAATTCTTAAGGTAGAGAAGGGAGAAAAAATAGGAAATATTCCTCCTAAGTGTCTTCCCCATTCAGCATCTGTGCTTAATTCCCCTCTCCTCAAGTCCTTGAAAGTGGCACCTCATTTTTCATTTCCTCACCCTTGCTCTCTTTCCCAATTCCCTTTAACACGGCCCTCCTTCCACTCTTGGGACTGCCTTGCAGACACTACCACCAGCCTAGCACTCTAGAAAGGTTTGGAGGAAGTTTGGAATGATGAGATGTTCGTTGAAATTTTGAAATGTGAGCTGACATTTTAGGAGGAAGCAAAGTAGAGGGAACTACAAAATATCAGATGCTATTGAATCTGGCCATACATCCCCTTCATTAGAGGCCAGCAATTGTTTTCTGCAGGTGTACATGGGAGCACTACAGATTTGCCTTTTCAGGTTCCCTGTCCTGCGCTCACATCATGTTGACTTCCCTTCTTCAAACAGCAGCTATTGTACCCATTCCTGTCACTTCACTTGGCAACACATTTGGTGTATTTTCTCAACACTGTTTCCAAGACCCAATTGGGTTTGGCAGTGAAATAGCATTTATTCACAAGACTCGACTCTTCCTACTGAAGGAGGGCAATTAAGGTAGAACTATTTCAAAGAGGTGGAAAACAAGAACTAATCCATACTTATCTTTGGGTCTGAATACACACTGTTATTCTAAAGCTCCATTTAATTTTACAACATGTCAAGCAAAATGATGCAGTTACACATCTCTGTAATAACTTTTAGTGGATATACCATTTGAAGCAATACTTGAAAAACTATAAAAGCTAGGGACAGATTTGTGGTCTGTTGATATTTCATAACTTGTTGAGATCATCACCCAGTCATTCCTCTTTCTTTCCCTGTTGTTCAGTCATTTTATTCCCGTCTGACACTTTGTGACCCCATTTGGAGTATTCTTGGTAAAAGACACGGGAGTGGTTTGCTATTTCTTTCTCCAGCTTATTTTACATAGGAGGAAACTTAGGGGGAAAAGCATTAAAGTGACTCACCCAGGGTCATACAGCTAATAAATATAATAAAAACGGATTTAAACTTAGAAAGATGAATCTTCCTGATTTCAATCCCACTGCTTTATCCATTTCTACTTAGTGGCTGTTCTTTCCTTCTGGTCACAGGCAGGCAAAGAATCCTTAATCCCCACTAAGAATAGTACTTCTGCCTATGTCTTTGATCTCCTTAGTTCTTACTTATGACATCAATCCAGCAATCATCCCCTATTACAAATCTTTTTCACTCCATCAGCCATACCAAGTTCATTCCTCTCTGCCTAAAAACATATCCCATCGTAAATATACTACCCTCGTCTTCTAAAAGCTTCTGTGGCTCCTTTTTGCTTCTCAAAAAAACCACTTTTTTTTTTAATTTAATCTCTTTCATCAAGTCGGCTCTATATGATATTTTATTTATCACTTAGTATTTTATTTTGGTATTCACAAAGCCAGCTGTTAAATCAACATTGCTGACAGGGCAGCCAAGAAATCCAAGGCTGATATGTTTACTTTTTGCGTGGTTTGCTTACTCACTAACTCCCAAGACCTACAGAAAACTGTCAAATATAACACCATCCTACAGTTAATTGCATCCATAATGTATATTATTACTTGAATAATAACACAAAGATGTCATTATCAATGTGATCGATGGCCATTGAAGGAATCCGACATGTAAATTCTGGAGACCGGAAGACTCACTGGATCTGACAACCATCATCAGGGTTTGAAGGGCTGTCAGACTGAGAAGCCATTGATCTCATTCTGCTTGGCCCCAGAAGGCAGAGCCAGAAGCTGGGAGTTTCCCAGAGGTGTATCCAGGTTCAATGTCAGGAAAACTGCCAAGTAATTAGCGTTATCCTGAAGGAGAATTGGGAAGGAACAGTCCTTGCTGATAGTCCTCCTGGTACCCTGAACCACTTTGTTTGGGCTGATGTGAGGAGATGCTCATTCAGTCCTGAATTGCCCCCCAAGGCCTCTGTGGCCACTTCCAAAGCTAATCCTACGTGGTCCCGTGATCACGTCTCTAAGTCACTTTAAGAGTGGGCTTGGTGATCTTGAGACCGCCATGGCAGTTTCCCCATAAAGGAGGTTGTAACTTACAGAATCTACGCCTGGAAACCGTGGTTAAAAGATTAGACTTGAAGATTTTAAGACTATCGTGACAGTTTTCACTTAAGGGAAACTGCAAGCTTATAGAACATACTCATGGAAAACTATTGACAATCACATCTTTCGAAGGCTGATACAGCCATATCTCTCAAATAATGTTTTATCTACCACCAGCTTGTTTTCTTTCCTGATATCAAACCCCTCAAAAAACCATTCTGCTTTGACCCCTATCAAATAATTTGGCGAGCTCCAGGAGACCAAAATGACCTTAGAAGATGCTCACTCTCAGAAGAGCACACTGGTACGTGCCCTACCCTCCACCAGAAGTGCCCCTTCCTGCTACATGGGCCCATTTTTGTTGGTCCCATTTCCCCTCCCTCCCTGGCTCTCATTTCCCCTCTTCACTGCTTGTGATTAGGCTGTGCTTTGGACTGACTCCCATTGCTTTACATATTATTCTCAGTGCCTGACTTCATTAAGGATTTCTCCATACAGGCACACACACACACACACACACACACACACACTCACACACACACACATACACACTCACACACACACACACACACTCACACTCACCCCTCTGGATGCTCCGTGAGTCTTTTCTTAGACATAAACCAACTGCCTGTCCAAGGGGACAGGCTGGGGGACTATGGCCTATGGCCTTCTGGGAGCCACTGCCTTGGGCCAGAGAACTGTTGTCAAACAACAGGCACACAGCAAGCAGGGCCTCAGACATCAGTCAGACTAGTTGGGGGCTACACAATGAGATGGAAAATGGGGGACTTAGTTGTTGGGCCTGAGAATGGATAATGGAGAGTCATCACGGATTTTGTAGTTGACTTTTAAGAGAGGCCAGATTCTCATCTGCTTATGATCCTGAAAATCCTAAAGTGACCAAGAAAACAAAACAAAACTCTTTCCCCTGCAATTATATAATTCTGAGGAAGTCATGGAATACGAAGCACTTGCTCAGAAGCCAAGGTTTGGTGCTTACCCCACTAGATCATCTCAACCAGAAATGGAGCTGGTTTGAGATCCCCAGGCCATACCTACTGACACTTATTTATAGACGTGTCTCATCTAGTTCTTCTTCATCCTCCCTTCCCCCTTTCCAGTCTTCCCTGGTGACGAGGGAATCAAAAGAATGGGGCCTGGAGGCCCAGTCACCAGTCACTGGACCCATCAGCTGGAAGCTTATGAGACGTGCAGACGTGCGGATCAGACAGAAACAAAGGCTGGGTTCATTTTAATCCTTGCTGTGGAAGTTGTTATAAAGTCAGAAAGCAAATAAGAATAACCCGGGGTGATGTTTACCCTGAGAAAGATGCTCAAACACCGGGCTGGGAGTCATGTCCTGGGTCACTCTGGTGACTGCCCAACGCTCACTCGTGTGGTAAACCAAGAGCTGCCCGGAGCCCTCATGTCCGGGCCCACCGTGGCTGTTGAGAAGAAGCACGATCAGCTCTTGCCAAATAAAAGAACATGCTTCAAACCAAGATTAGTCCCACCAGGCCTAGGGGAGGGGAATGCAAAGAGTCCATCAGCCGCCAGTGACCAGGCTACCTCTGGACACTCCCCTGGTCTACCTTCCTCGTGGCCTGGGAAGATTCTCTTTCGGTGCAAACTCCAACTGCCCACTGTACCGACGAGGCAGCTTCTCTGGCCGGCAGGCCCGTGTCTCCCCACTTACTTCTGAAGTCCCCCTTGGTTAGCCAGCAGAGCAGTCCTACACATATCAATCCCCTGTGAAAGCCCCTGCCATTCCAGGAAGCGCGAGGTGGGGACGTGGGGGAGAAGCAAATAACTCTTCCGGTTGGCAAATTGGTCAAACCACCGGGGAGAGAAACCTAGCTTGTGTGCAAACCGAATTCTAGGGAAGGCCCATTTCTTCCTGCTTCCTGAGAGAGCCGCATTGTACAGAAGATGCAGGGAGACCGCAAGCTGTCATTAGGCAGCATTGGGACATTTGAGAGCACAGCGAGCCCTGACTTACACATAGCTAACCCCCCTCCAGAGGGATGGCTTCTTGGCAGAGGATTCGGCAGGAACAAAGAGATGCTCAGGGGCCAGCATGGAGCTCAGAGAAGAGGAGAAGCGGCTCCTTTTCCTGTCCCTCCCATCCCCTTGGGAATCACCACTTGTGCCAGCCAGAGAACTCCCACATCCTGAGCGTGGATGGGAGCATGGGGCAATCACTTGACCCCTCCATGGGCCGCCTAGATAATTCCAGCTGCTTGATGGAAAACAGGGTATTTTCTTCCAAACTGCCATCCTTCTCCATGGATCCCAGCTTAGGCACTGGGATCTCAGAGCACTAGCTCTGCCTCCCGGCACCTTGCTAAAGCCTTTGGTTGCAGGATCTACCTCTACCAAAGCTACTATGAAAATCAAAAAGAGGAGGGGAAGGGAGTCCTAGAGGATTGTTTTGGACATTCGGGGACTGCTGCAAGCAGAGCAGTTATAGATGGGGAAGCCAGAGCAAAGGCAATGTGCACAGTACTGGGCCATGAGTATGAAGTGGGTCCCAGCAAAATGAGGCATTTGTCTTAGCTCTTGCTCTGTTTCCTGGGCTCCTTGTCTGCCCTCCACTCTCCAGCCAGTCAGTTAGTCCAGTGTCCCTGCTGCCCCTCAACCGCCAACGGTCCCACAGACCCCACAGGGCACCCTTGTAAATGAGCTGCCCCAAGCTTCTTTGTGGTTCCCAGCATTTTCAGGCACTATTCTTCTCCCCAAGTGAAAATGAGTCCTCCTCTCTCCCCTCAGAGCCAAAATCTACTGGTCCGAGGGATGACAGCTTTTCTTGATAATCTCATTACCGTGGGTGAAAAAGGATCACAGGCAGACTTTCCCTCCCCCCACACACACATACACACCCCTAAGACACCAAGGTGACTTAGAAACTTTGAGTTAGAAGAATCCGTAGAGATGCATAAGAGGAAACTGAGGTATAAGAAGGTCAAGCAATGTGGCTCCCAGTCCCCTGGGAAGTCAGGGGCAGATCTGAGACTAGACTTGGTTACTTGGTCCCCTGGACAATCGATTCCCTCAAATTTACCTCTGCGGGAGAGGCTGGTACTCCACATGGAGAATGGTACCCTGGTGGGTAATTTTCCCTGATAGGGAATTGCTTTATTGGCAGAAGGTCCATCAACGAACCTTCTCATCCTTTAGCTATTTTCTCCTCTCCTCTCCCCAATGACTCACCTATCCCCAGGAGGCACCTGGATCTAGTCTAGAGCTGCCCCACATAAGAGTTTTCTGAAAAGACACTTGGGAGGGACTGGTAGAGTCCATCAGCAGCCCCCAAGCAGGTCTGTGCATCCTGGAAAGAGGTGTACACAGAAGTCCACTGTCGCCAACCCTCCGCTTCTGGATATCTGCTTGAATGCCCCATGAGCTCTTTGGCTGACCCCAGACCGGAAAATATTTTGTTACTCAATATTTAGTGAAAGGCAAACTTTTGAAAGGCAAAAGCCCTCCTTCATTTATTAGTTGGATCTAGAAAAATTCTTGCTTGGAATTGAGTCAGTTTTAGCAGAAGCAGATCATATAATCTGTCCCAGGACAAGTATGAGGTGGGGAAGGAGTGAACATTTCCGTAGCCCCTATTTCTCTACACCAAGAATTGCATTTAGTGCTTTTGCAAATATTAACTCACCTAATCCTCACCACAACCCAGGGAGGCATATATATTTTTTTTATTTTCCCTATTTCATAGTTGAGGAAATGGAGGCAAAAAAGGGAATATATTTTTATTTTCCCTATTTCATAGTTGAGGAAATGGAGGCAAAAAAGGATAATGAATTACACAGGGGTGGGGATGGCGTACACAGCTAGTGTCTGAGGCTGGATTTGAACTCGGGAACCCTCTCTCTACTGTAAGACTCAAACAGAAAAGGTTGGGGCAGGAGAGAGAGGAAGTCAGGATCCCAAATATATATGTCAGGGATCCACAGAACATGGCTGCTCATAAAATTTTACATGAAGGGCAGCTACGTGGTGCAGGACTCGCCCTGGAATCAAAAGGACCACATTCAGATATGGCCTCAGATACAGTACTAGCTATGGCACTGAATAGCCCCACCAAGAAACAATAAGAAAATTTTAAAAATAATAATAATATATGTAAGGAGAGGATTTGAAAGTCAAAGCAACAGACCTGGACCAAGACATGGATAACCAATGGAAGAAGCACACTTAATACCATTAGTGGGAGACAATTTGACATCGTGGATGTCAGCCACCCAAGGAGACCAAGCTGAAGGGGCAAGATGGGGAGAATTAAGCAGCCTTCTAACTTTTGTCTGCCTCATTCTCAAATTCACAGACCATTTGTCATCCAAACTGTCCCCAAAATGTTTTTATTTACAATTTATGACAAGTTTATGTAACAACTCTCTGAATCGCACATGGTTAAGGAGTAGAGTCAGTTAACATTTGGGGAGTTTTCTGTTTTCATCTGAGGTAGCTGGCATAGCGATACGCAATTCTGATACACGGTTTCCGTGTTTGCCACAATACTTCACTGTAATTTCACAAGGCTGTGTTAAAGCAGATTCCATGTGGAAGCAAAGAGAATTGCCTCCATATTGGCTTGTAATGGAAGGGGGATAAAAGAATAATTGGTTCCAACCAGCAGTTTCATTATTGTGGGTATTTAAGGTTGGAACATCCATGACTATGGGAGAAACAAAAGGCTCACACATGTTACATATTATTCCCTGTGGATCTGTGAAATACACAAATTCAACATATGATTACATATGTAATCCACACAAAATCAACATTGTAATCCACACAAAATCAACCTTGATGATTACAGTTGCAAAAGGCTTACTTAAGACAAAGTCAACTTACTCTGGAGCAGGGCAGAAACGATTCACACGCCATTATTTGTAAAATCACCCCCTGTTCACTTTCATTATTTTTACTACACTCATTTGATTTGTGTTTAAATGGTTTAGGTAACCTAAGAACAAATGTACACGATTCAGTAAAAATGAATTGCTTCGTATTTATGAAGTCACCGCCTATCAAGCACAGCAGTAAAACAAAACCAAAAAAGTCTTTCATTCTTTTTAGGATTTTTTTTGTTTTTGTTTTTGTGATTTTCTTTAAATATTTGCTTACCATGTGAGGACTATAAAAATAGTTAACAGAGAAATAGTTTGAAATAATGGTTAGCTTTGTTTAATACCAAGTGAAATTTTCATGAACAATTCAAACCTAATTGTTAAGAACATATGTATTAAGTTGATGTAAGTGGAATCAAAGTTTTATGAATGGACTTTTCAACTACTTTCTTGACAGCTTTTCATGTAAATCAAATCTTTAATTCTGAAATTTCACTAAAGGAAACTGTACATTTTGAAGATTTACTTCCCACTTGGTAGCTATATATTGGCTTTTAAAAAAATTCAGCATAAAATTATCAAATGGCAAATGTTCCATGAGTTCCATATTGTTCCAAACATTGCTCCCCTCTCCACCACTTGACTTTCAGTTTCTCTTTTAAAACAAACCGTGGTAGTCTGAGTAAGTTTTCCACTTAAAATTTTGGTATGGCTTTTTCTCATTTTCCGAAGCTGTAAGTCTCATAGTCTGTGGTGACACTGATTAACTATCAGGCTTGTGCTTCCACAGTCCCTTTCTAAAAGATGGTGTTACTATTCTCATAGCTGCTTTGGATTTTCGTCCCAGGTATGTCTGTTCACCTTTTCTCCTTCCGTCTAGTCATCAAGCACACTCCTACTCTGGTGGGAAGGAGGGATGGGACGTATGTACAGAAAGATAATTTATTTCTGGTTTCAGGGTCTGAGATGCCTTTCTTCCTTTGCTTGCAGGCCACAAACTTCTTGTCTTGTTGCTATTCCCTCTAGGAAATCTTGCCTTCATTTAGTGAGATAGCAGCTTTTTCATAAAGCTCATGCTAATCCCTATCCTGAATGGTCAGTTACTGTCTGCCTCCAATCCAATCCTCTCACCAAATGATGGCGGGGCTAAATTATACCCAAAGCTCATAAAGTAACCTCTTCCCCTCATTGCCTGGGGGAAAACATCAAACACAAAATGCCATTTAAAAAGAGAAGTCTATTGGTTGTTGTTTATTATAGAATGTATTAAAGAGGGGAACAATAGTTGTTTTTTGTTTGTTTCTTTTATCCTGTATGTTCTACTGTCCTCTATGTACTATACATTTATATAGTTTTAGATACAGTATTTATATTTGCTTATATTTATATACAGTAAATACTCAATGAATATTGATGATGGGAAAATAAAACAAATGAACTGAGCACATTTTCGTGGAGTCACGTGTGTTTTGCTTATAAAAAGGAATGACCATGACTTTTCTGAATCATCCCTTGTCCCGTGCCTTCCTATTTATTTTACATTGCTGGAAACATTCCCCTTTGGATTTTATTGATTAGGACCAGTTACTGCAGGGAGGGGGACTAGTCACACACCCCATGTCTCCACCCTCTTCCCTTGCTTTAGGAAATACCCTCTCAGAGGGGAAGAACTTCCAATTCCACCCACCATTTCTAGCCACTTTTTACAGCTGATCAGTTGAAGGAGGCTAAATAAATGCCGGGTTTTATATAAAAAATCATTTCTATTTTGCTTGCCAGCACAATGTTCATATTTTCACAGTATAATCTCAAAGGCTTGACTCTCCAGCAGTGGGAATACATATGCTATGTGGACCAAACCTGTGTAACAGAAAGATTGTGGGTCATCAGGGTCCTATCACCCAGGCTAAATGAATAACAATAAATCATAGCCCGAGCGCCAAAGATCAAAACTAGGAAGAATTATCCCTTGAGAACTACCAAAGAACCAATAGATTTCTACCAGAGCCCATTCTGCCAGAGCAGCTAAGGCCACAGAAAACAAAAGCTCAAGACTTTCAGAAAACACTAGCTGGAACCAAATAATTTGGTGCCATGAAAGGAGCAAAAGAGACAGAGAAGGACCCATCAAAATGGGAGGAGGAGAAACAGGAGCGGTTGTGTCCCCCCAAACACCCCGAGCATCTTCTATAACCCCTACCTCTCCCTTTCGTATCCCCCCCCCCCCAGGGAGTCCGCAATGCCATCCCACGGTCATTTCTTCAATAGACACTTTGTGAGTCTGTAGTTAAAAATTTACTAAATAAGTGATAAGTGACATGGTTAAGGATGAGTTTGAGACCCTTTAAGATGAGAAGACAGCTGCCAAATTACCTTAGAATGTGTACACTTAATTCAGCTAGGTTTTAGTGGCAATCATTTTAGCATATTTTCATTTCCTGGAAAAGTAGGAATTTCCATATGGTCTAGATGATAAGTCTCTATTAAGCAGACTCTTGATTAACAAATGCATCCTTTTCTTCTTACAATTACAGGTAACACAGCTTATGGCAATTTTTTAAAAATGAAGTAACTTGGTTTATTTATGGTTTCTGCAAGAAACAAGTGATCTACCCAGGACCAGTAGTGGACCTATCTGAATGCATAGACATGGAAATGAGCCTTTTATTTCCTTTCCTGACACTCAAGGTCTCTACCTCATTGCCCCACTTGGCTGAGGATGATGAAATTAATAAATGTCTTTAACATTGCATGTTCCTCTTTTCCATGTTCCCCTTCTCTCATCATGCAAAATACATACAAACATGGTGGGAAATTTCTCTTTTGGAGAGAAGCTCCTATTAATCCATTAAGCATGTGTACTCGGTGCTTGCAGTAACCTTTTACCCACTTCTTGTTTGAGGGTGATTTTTATCAATTTATCAGCAAAACAGCTCAATGTCTTGTTTTTGTGGCAATTCTTTAAACTGTTAATATAGAAAGCGATTATCAGAAAATATGACAAATATTAGGAAAACAGACATCCAAAATCTGATGGCAAATAATGTAGGAAAAAGGAGAGGATAAGTCAAGATACTTCACATCCCATCAAAAATTTGAATCTGGAGAATCGCCCTGAAGCAAGTGAACATTTCTTTTTAAATTAGTTATAATATTCCCTCTATATTTTTCCTTGGCCAAGTGAAATATATTCAGATCCTTCAATCTGTACATAAGTTTCATGTATTCCTTCCTATCCTCCAGCTGAACTTCTCTAGATAAGTACAATTTTGGCAATGTCAATCCTGAAAATGTGATGGACAGATCTGAACATTATATTGAAGATGTGTTCCAATAAAGGCACAGGAAAACTGGATTACAACAATTCTGGATATTATCCTTTTCCTAATTCAGTCTAAATATCACATTTCATCATTGTATTTTTTGCTACATCATCATTTTTATATATACCTTTAATCATCAGATCATAGCATTTATTACTGTTTGTTCTTTTTATTCCCATCCATCTCTTGGATAATAGGATTTAGATAGGAAAAGTTAAGACAGTAAAAGTTTAGATAACAAAAGCTTGGACAGACAATTTTGCAGGCAATTGTGAGTCAGAGCTGATATAATGGGAGTGCAATGTAGTGTTGTTCCTTCCCTAAAAGTTAGCAAATAAAATGATGGAGAAAATGAGCCTAATTACATGGGCTCAGAAGCCAGGAAATGAAAGTTACAAGGGCACAAACTCTTGAATGAGATATATAATCACTCAAAAGAAGTTGGCTTAATTATCAACACAAGAAAAACCCAGTAGATGAAAAATATGTATTATTTCCAGGAGAGTGTTTATCTGTAAAGGGCTAGAACTAAGCAAATGCACTTGGATAATGGAGCCCGTGAGACTAATTGCCAATTGGACAATTCTCTATTAACATGTTTGAAGAATGACCCTCCCCAACTATTCTGTGCCGGTTCGATTGGTGGGTGTGGACAAAGAAGGGGAAGGGACATGAGTGGGTGGAGTAGGAGGAAGAAATGGAGACATTCTCCTGGCCGTGGAGAGAGAGGAAGGAGCTGTGGCGATTGCTGGATCTAATCTCCTGACCAAGACCGCAAAAGACAAAGAATAAAGAGTTTTGATTATCCTGACTCCGGCTGATTTCTAGGAAGACAGAGTTCCAGTATTTAGCCATTGGTCTCCTTAAGACTCAAATCTATGAATGACAGCAAAAAGTGATCTTGGGGTTACTCAAACCATAACAACAGTCCTTTGACCTAGAAAATCAAAAAGGTGTAATATAAACCATTTGACATCCAAGGATAAGCCTAGTCAAGATACTTCACATCCCATCAAAAATATGAATCTGGTGAATCACCCTGAAGCAAGTGAACATTTCTTTTTAAATTAGTTATAATATTCCCTCTATATTTTTCAATTCAACAAGATTTATCTCTCAAAAGTTGCCCAACAGGTGATGACTTCGTTGGACTTCTCATGAAACCATTTACAATTATATGGAGGAACTGTACATTATTTTTAAATATGTGTAATAGATAGATTAAACAAGAGAACTGTGTATACTGGAGGGAGGTTCTAAGACTTTAATTCCCATATCCCACATAGGGCTTCTAGAACAACCTCCATCTTTGAAAACAAGCATATTTTAAATTAAGTTAGCCATTTCTGACTAACAACTCTGGAGAACTGTTCCTTGCCATGTCCATGAAACTTTTATTATTGTTTCCTCCGCATCTCACCGTTTTCTTCTATCCTTTCTATCCATTTCTTTCTATCTTTTCTTCCCATTCTTGAGTGAAAATATTTTTACTTTTCCTGAATTTTACCTCCAAATTTATCTGTTCTTTGAATAATTATTTTGTATAACCCTCTTCCTTAGATTATAAGCTCCTTGATAACAGAGCCTATATTCTACTTGGTCTGTGCCTATGATGATCTAAGAGAATTTTTTTAATTAAGTAGGCATTTAACAAAATACCTTAATCAGTTCAAAAAAATGTAAATCTGGCAAGGGGATAATAGCTATAATGACAGCTGACATTTATATAACATGCTTTGCAAATATTATTCTGCTATTTTTATGGCAATCTCTGGAAGTAGGTTCTGTCATCTCAACTGAAGCAGGCAGAGGTTATATAATATGTGCAGGTCACACAGCCAGGTTAGTGTCTGAGGCTAGATTTGAATCCAGGATTTTTTGAGTTCTAGGACTTCCAGACTCTGAATCTACTGTTCTATCCACTGCACTGTCATGGATTTAGAATTGAGAAGGAACCTCATGATCACCTAATGCAATGGCTTCATTCTACACATAAAAAGCCCAAAGTGCATGGAGCTAAAATGGGCTGCTGAGTCGACCCCATTCAAAAGGGGCAGAAAAGTGGCTCATACTCAGAGGTCCCATGCACACCTCCGCTTTTCATGCCACATTGTTCCCCTTCCCCGTAGACCATTGAAGGATTTTTCATTCCCAGCCCTTGCTTCCCCAAAATTTTGAGCAGCATTTGGGAGCATATTTTTGTGGCCAAAATGTATTCATTGTAATAGATGCACACATCTCTGTACATACATACACACAAAGAAATATACCTTTTGTCCAGGCACGAGGGGGTATTTGATTAAATTAAAGATTGGCTCATTTAAATCAAAGAGAGAGACTACTCCCTTATTCCTAGATGGATAATAAATCAGTCTACTGAATTCATTCAGCTGGGGAGGTCAGAGAGTCAACTACTTGAGAGGATTTCAGAAGGGGGATGAATAATTTCATGCCCAATAATCACATTGGTAGCTCTCCTGCTGAGATAATAGCCCCATGCTGGGTGTCGAGACACATGCTGTTCAACAGCAGGGTTGAGGAAGACTCCCAGGGCAGGGATGTCCAAGTAGGGTTTGGTAGTGCGGTGGGGAAGGGACATTGTCTTACTTTCCAAGCATCAGGCATTTTCCTGTGCGAGCAACATGCCGGCAGAAGGCATCCTCAAGGGAGACTACATTAAAGGGCCAGCTTCTCCCCTCCCCGGCCCCTGAACACCTTCTGAATGAGATCTCATCTCTCAGAAGCCAAGTCCTATAAGCCCACCTAATCCTTCCATTTGTCAGGGGATCTGAGATCTCGGGGCTCAGGACAGTCCTGCTGATTGATTGGCTGAGATAGATCATTAACTCCACATCTTCTCGCTTTGTGCAGTTGTTGCCCAAGCCTTTCCATAAATCCTCCCCGAAAGGATCCACACAGTGGACTGGAAGCTGACTCTCTTGTTTGGCGGTCACCCGGACAGACCTTTCTCCTGTAGCTTGCTGAGTAGTTACAGCACCTATGTCCGGCCATGTGGGCCTTAGGTAATTCCTCACACCGAGTTTATCATTAGTACTACTGACTCACACCTGTCCAGATGTTCCCAGCGACCTTTGGTTTCCTTCTTGTATGATTTAATTGGCCAGGAGCCTTCCCAGAGGATGAACCCTGAGTATATGATCTATTGATCATCCAAAAACTCCCAACCTTTAGTTTGATCCTGTTTTGGTTAAAATAAAGGTTCAGATCTGACTGAAGTCAGTCAACAAAGGACCCACCACGTCCCAGGGATTGGGCTAAGTTCTGGGGAGGCAATGGAAGGCAAAAACGGGGTTCTTGCCCTCAAGGATCTCACCTTCCATTGGAGAAGACAACTGGTCAATTGCTAATTACATCAAAGATATATTCAGAGCAAATGAAAGTCATCTGAGTGCAGATGACCATCGAAGTAGGAGGTTGGGAAAGGCCTCCTGCAAGAGGCAGGGTTTGAACTGAGTGTTGAGGGAAGTTGGGATAACTAAGAAGCAGAGTTCCCAGGCACAGTCCTCTAGATTTCTACCGGATAACCCAACTGGGCCCTGGAATAGTTCATCACTAGGCCAGAAATGACTCAGAGCCTTGTCTTCAGTGAGCTTTTGGGGGCCAATAGTGTATCATTGCCTTCACTTCAGAGACCGGAAGGTTAGACTCCAGGGAGGTGGTGAGCTGCCCACCTTCAGACAGTAACAAACGCTTATGTTGGCATTCAGGCCCCTGGCTCACTCCCTTCTCTGGACCCCCGCAGCCTCCGGGCAGCCTCTGCAGCCTGGTTCCCCCTGGGCCATCATCAGATCTGACTCCTGGGTGCTGTCATGGGTCTGTCGTCTCTGGGCTAAGGCAACTCCCTCCATTAGGGCCTAGTCATTCAGGCCTCCTCATGCTGGGCAGTCCCGCTCCCGGGCCCGAGGCCTGGCCTGCAGAACGCACTGAAGCCTCCAGCGTCCAAGAACCATTCACTACTTTTGAGTTGGCAGCCATCAACTTGCCCAAGAGTTTCCCATGGGGAAATTGAATTCATTTAAAATTGCAACTAGGACAAAACACTGAAGAATCCACTCTGGTGACCAGGTCGGCCTTGTCAGGAAGCTCCCAGGATGATTTATTTCTTCTGAATATATGATTGGGAAGGAGGGGGAGTCAGGTGCCGGTTGCGCCAGTAGCCATTGGCAGAGCTCTAGGAAGGAGGAGTGGAGGCTGAATACTCCATCCCAGGGTCACACAAGTGCACTCCATCCATCACTTTTCTGACCAATCCATTCATTTACAATTTATTTTCTCTTTAACAGGAAATAATTTTTCCTCTACCAGAGTTCCCCTTCATGCCGCATCACGACCTAGAGCTGACCTTGGGCTCTAAGGCTATGCCCACAGAATATGAGCTCTGACAGAGCCTTCCAAGATGTAGTGGCTATGAGGATGGGCCAGGAAACAGCCCATGGGTCTGTCCGTGGCAGTCTGGCCACCTTCAAAGCCTCCAGTGGCAGATGGGTGTGGATGACGTTTTCTTTGAACCAAATAACTCATAAAGGGCTTTCCTCAGTCATGGAAAGGCTACCCACACTAGCAAAATTAGGGAGCCCACAAGATGAAGTATGGTCCAACATGCTTCATAAAATAATCAATCCAGATACTGCTTCCAGACTATATAGGAAGAATTATAAAGTTGTATTTTGTTGTCATCCTTTTTCAAGGGTGATTGCACTTTAAACAACTGGTCAGTCAACAGGGACAAAAAGACCTTTAATGCTGGATATGAAAGCAGAGAGCCTCACTTGGAGATAGTTTATCTGATACAATCAGACACCATAGACCACTTCCAGGAAGATCTCAAATTTCTCAAACCTTTCAGCCAGCCAATTGGCACTACCTACAAATGAATAAGATGAACAACTTGGTTAGTCAAAGAAAGTCCCTTCCATAGACAAGGAATTAACTCTCTTTGGTCCAAAGTAATCCATAAAGGGAGTACCTCAACTCCCATAAAAACCAGGGAATGGAAGCCCATGCCATTGAGCCCCATCTCCAAGGCCAGACTCATTCCCCAAGTCACTGCCTAAATTTAGCAGATCTTTACTTTCCATTCCTCCCCTACAAGGAGAAGCTCATGTTCTGGTCCCAAAAGTCAGTAGCCTGAAGGGATGCTCTTTCTGCCCAAGCTCCTTTCCGCCAGGCCTTCAAGTTAATGAGAGTTATCTCTTGTGTTTTTGCATAAGCACATAGGGGAAAGTTTCCTCTGGTGTTAGGTCAAGATTTTACTGTCCTGTTGTCAAATTTGTTGAAAAAAGAATATGGCTCCCAAGGGTCCCAGTGTGTATGGAGAGCCAATCACATATTCCATCTCCACAAACCACATGAGCTCGAAATAAAAGACAAGTTCTAGTTTACAAGCATGAAGCTTGTAAACCCACAGACTGAGGCTGAGCCTGCTGACTGTGTTCTTACCACTCCTGCTTTGGTCACCAAAGAGTATTACATATTTATTCTCTGATAAAGTAAGACCTGTAATTGAATTAGCCATTTGAAGGAGGGAGTGTTGGATGGAAATGCAATGTTCATTAGTATCTCCCATCAGTCCCTTGTTCTCTCTTAGAATAAATGCATCTAGTTATCCCTTGTTAAATTCATCATTTTCCACTAGAAGAGTGATAGGGTTGGTCAAAGGTAATGGCAAAAGAGCATTACACAATTAACACCGTGTGAAATGAACTAAAACGCAGCCTGGATGGATGGCTTCCAGCGGGAAACACTTACTTCAGGCTGCACACGTGAAGGGGCATCCTGGAGACAAGCTCCCATTTCTGTCTGCAGTATGGATTGGTGGAAGTGTGCCGTCTCTGTGGCATCAAGCACAGCTGCGAATGGGATCCTTAGAATGATCACTAATGATTCGTGTGCTGAACAGCCTAGACCAAGGAGGGAAGAGTTCCAGGATCTATCATCCCTTCGGTGGGCAGAGCTGATGCTCTCCACCCCAGAGCCATCCCCTTAGCACTCTTCCTGTCCAGAAAAGGTGGAGGTTGTAGGTGCGATGGCTGGAGAAGAGTCTCAAACAAGCCCAAACCCAGTCTGACCTGCCTATTTTCCAATTTCCCTAGGAAAATTTGGCAGGACATGAAAATCACCTTAATTCCACACAGACAGTGATGGGCTGAGGGCCTCTTGCTCAGTATTGAGCCAGGAAACTCCCAGCACATTATCAGCTCTTGTATCACCTTCCATTCGTTTGTTTGTCAGTATTTATCTCTGTGTTCATAACAGGTTCACTGGCTTTTATTTTGACAGCAGCAACAGCGGCCATTCAGAGAAAAGCGATGCAAAATTATGATGATCCAAGAACCCAGGTGAGAGTTTAGAATACATTGAGCTGATCATGATCAGTACCTTGGGATCTCCTTGAAAACTTCAAGGGAGTTTAGTCATCAGGTCACAAGTCTAGAAGAGAGAAAGCTGCCATTGAGCTAATACAGCTAGAGTCATTGTCAGGGATTTCACCTGAAAGAGCCCTTCAAAATGATTGTGATAAGGTCACAGACTGGAAGAGCTTGAGGTACCATGGAGAACATCAAATACAGAAGAAGCTGGAGCCTGGAGAAATGAATTGCCCCAGCTTATATAACTTCTAAATGGCTGAGCAACAATGTAAAGCCAGGTCTTTTGTTTTTATTTTTATCAATTTTCAGGTAGTCCAATAATTCTTAGATTGTCATTCCTGAATCGATTTTCCAGGTCAATGGTTTTTCAATGAGGTATTTTATATTTTCTTCTCTTTTTTCATTTTTTAGCTTGTTTGACTGATTCTTGATATCTCATTGCGTCATTCACATCCATTTGTCAAATTCTAATTTTTGTTAGCTTTTTTACCTCCTTTTGCATTTGACCAATTGTACTTTTAAAGTTGTTTTATTTTTTTCATTTCACCAATTCTATTTTCCAAAGAGTTGTTTTCTTTTTCCGTTTCTCCAAATCTATTTTTGAGAAATGGTTTTCTTCAGAATATATTTTTTCCATTTCATCAAATGTATTTTTAAGTAATCATTTTCCTCAGACAATTTCTATGTTTTCTTTTCCAACCTCTCCTGCAAAGTTCTCATTTCCTTTCCCCATTTTTCTTCTAGCTCTCCTTCAAGATCCTTTTTGAATTCCTCTGAGAGCCTTTTGAGTTGAAGACCAACTCATATCACCCTTTGAAGCTTCATCTGGAAATGTTTTTCCTTTAATGTTCTCAGGATTTGAGTTCTGTTTTCTGTCTCCATAATAACTATCTATGGTCAGAATTCTTTTTGCCTTTTTGCTCATTTTTAAAAGTTGAAACTGCTGCTAAGGCACAGAGAAAATTGTCCCAAGCTTCCTTGACAGGGCGCCAGTGGGTTACGCATTGACTGTACTGGGAAAGTGGTGCTTCCAGCTTCCTTCCCAGCTTCCTGGGCTTGGCCAAGTCCCTCCTGTTATGCTGGGGTCCAGGGGCTCACTATTGCCCTTTTATAGTTGTGTTGGATATCCCATAACTACATTACTGATCAGGACAGAGAAGCCAAGGGCGCTGAATTTTGACTAATAGCCTCCCACTAGATTCCCTGGCAGCCTCTCTGCCCTGAGCCACCCTGTGCTCCTGCATCCCATTCCCTCCTTTCCCCTCTACTCCACCCCACTGAGACAGCAGGTCTTCTAATCCTAAATCCAGTGTCTGCCTACTCTACCTTACCAACTCACTGAACAATTGTATAAACTAAACATAGAAAGCCCCAGTCAGAGGAGTCCCAGTATCTAATCTAACAGAACTAGGTTTTTTTTCTTTTTTTCTTCCTCATTAAATTGTAAGCTCTCAGAGGACAAGGACTATTTTTTGTCTTTTTTTTCCTATACCTAGCACTTTGTATAGTGTCTGTCACATAGTAAGTGCTTAGTAAATGCTTATTAACTGGATGTAGACCATACTACTGCTTCAGCAGTGACCCACAATCTTTAATTAATAACTGCAACACAAGGATGAGCAGAACTTTGCAGAGTTCTAAACTCTGTGTAGACTCACCAGAGCCACCAGAAGGTATAGAGTGGGAAAATGGATACCATGGTGGCTTCTGTCTCTATTTCCCAAGACCACACCAAGCTTTACTGACAGGAGAACAGAACTCCATATTTGTCTCTAAATTAGCTGAAAAACCCTTTGGTCAAATCCAGTATACTAAGGTTATTAAGAGCCATCTCAGTATCAATTTCTGTCCTTGGTTCCCAAACTTAAAAACAAGTTATCTGCAAGTTAAATGAAAAGCCAAGCCACTTTCGATCTGCAATGGGTCTCAGTACCTATTCTCCTGAATTTATCAAGCCATTTCTAAACAGAGTCAGAGGCATTGTAGCCCATTGCCAGCTCATGAACCTTCTGTTGCTTGGACAACAAAGAAATCTGAAACCCTCTTTCTCCACCAATCAATTTGTTATCTCTTTGGCAGTCACTATAAGTTCTATAAACTCTTCAAACATTAGAAAAAAAAAAAGAACTAAAGATTTTGTAGATGGATCTTTCTCCATTCCCCAAATTATAGAAGCAAAAGTGAAAGCAGAGTACAGATTTTCAATATTATGTTTTATTTTCAGTGAATCTCTATTTAAATGATGCTCTGCGACCCAGAATGATTTCAATTTGAAGGGTTTTGATGCTCAAGACAGTGGGAGAGAGACAGAGACAAAGAAAGAGGACAAATTGAAGAGTTCAGTTGACGGCCAATAAGTAGGGATCATATCATTCAAAAATCCCTGCTAAACTCAGGTGCACTTGAGTGAGCCTGTTGTATAATATTTACCAAATTTCCAAATATATCTGTAAGAAGATCATAAGCAGAAAAGTGCCTCATTACTACACAGTTTGTGTCTATCAAAAAAAAATTAGAGATCATGAGCCACTGGCAGATATCAGGGGAAAAAAGTTCCTATAATCCCTCTTATATTACTCTGCATTTCTATCACTTGTGATGAAAAATGACAATGATATTCAAAAGAACAGATGAAGGCATTCTAAAATGAGGGCTGGGGAGAAGAAAGAAGAGAAAGAGGAAAAGGAAAAAGGCAAGAAAGAAGAAAAGGAAGGAAGGAAGGAAGAAAAGGAAGGAAGAAAAGGAAGGAAGGAAGGAAGGAAGGAAGGAAGGAAGGAAGGAAGGAAGGAAGGAAGGAAGGAAGGAAGGAAGGAAGGAAGGAAGGAAGGAAGGAAGGAAGGAAGGAAGGAAGGAAGGAAGGAAGGAAGGAAGGAAGGAAGGAAGGAAGGAAGGAAGGAAGGAAGGAAGGAAGGAAGGAAGGAAGGAAGGAAGGAAGGAAGGAAGGAAGGAAGGAAGGAGAGATTCCCTATTACTGTGAAGCATACCACTATCTTCCAGGCACCCAGACTCCCAAACTCAATGTCATCCTCGATTCTTCATCTCTTCTTATCTCCCCATAACCAATAAATTGTCAAGTCTTGTCATATCTACTCCCAGAATGTTTCTTATCTATTCCCCTTCTTCTCATCTGACATTGCACACTCAAAACATCACACCTGGATTACTACAACAAATAGCATTGTCGATTGATTTCCCCACCTCAATTCTCTTCTCACCCCAAGCCATCCTTCATTCAGCTGGCAAACTGATCTTCCTAAAATCCATACCTCCTTCTCATCCAAAAAAATTCTAGTATCTCCCTATCACCTTCAAGATAAATTATAAAATCACTTGCTTTAAAATGACCCCTTTTGATCTTTCCAATCTTCTCATATCTTAGCCCAGGCTTTCCCTACAAACTCCTCAATTCAAGGACAATAGCCTCCTTCTGGTCCTGACATATGATACTCCATCACCCAACTCCAAATGTTTTTATTGCCTGTCCTCCATACCTGAAATGTTCTCCCTCCTTAAATCTATATGCTGGCTTCCTTGGTCTCCTTCAAGTCTCACCTAAAGTCCCACCTTCTATAAGTTTTCCTTGGTTTCCCTTGACCTTCATGTCTCCAATTTGTGATCTTCTCCAATTTATTTGATAAATGTCTTGTTTATACATAGTTATTTACCTGTTTTCTCCTCTATTATACCATGAGCTCTTCTGGAGCAGGAACAGGTTTTTGTTTTGTTTTGTTTTGTTTTGTTTTGTTTTTTTGCTGAGGCAATTGAGGTTAAGTGACTTGCCCAGAGTCATACAGCTAGGAAGTGTTAAGTATCTAAGACCAGATTTGAACTCAGGTCCTCCTGACTTCAAGGCTGGTGCTCTATCCACTGAGCCACCTAGCTGCCCCTTGTTTTTTTTTCTAAACCCACCACTGAGCATAGTGCCTGGCAATCAGCAGGCATTTAGTTGCTTGACTTGGGGAGGCAAGATTACACAGGGGATCTTTGTCATCATCCTTTTAAAATCAATGTTAAAAAGAAAAAAGAAGGGAAAAGCTGATAATGTCAATTTGCCTATAGGAAATGGGACAACAGTTTGTTTTTATTCAGATAATTATGGATCTGCTACCCCTATTGATAATGAAGTGGATCATCAAGAATAAATGTGAATGATATACAAAATTGTCTACTGTGATCTCCAAAGCAATCCTGTGTTGTGGAAGTAGGTGCACAGCCCAGAAGCCATGTCAGCTTTCTCCGCTTGCATGTCCCAGCACCCCTCTTAAATCCTCAGATGAATCTGTGATCTCATCAATTATAGAGATGCAGACCACCATTCTTTATTTATGTGACCTTTGACTATGACCTCCCAAAAATTTACCACGGGGAGCATATCCTCTGCACAGTAACCCGAACATAAAACCCACTAGAGACGTAGTACTGGTTCTTTGTCTCAATTTTACAGATGAGGAAACAGACGTAGGGGGCTTAGGCCACCTTCCCCCAGTCACAGAGAAAATAACTGTCCAAGCTGGGGCTACAATCGCCCCCCAATTCCATGCGAGGGTCTTCCTTGAGCAGTCTTGAAGGTGGGATGACAGCGTGGCTTCAGACTGCTGTTCATCAAGCTCCGGTGGGTAGCAGACATAGCCCATATCGCTTCCTTCAGAGCTCACGCTCTCTACTGGACTGGGTGAAATGCTGGGGATCCCCAAGGATGATCCAGTCCCTGCCCTCAAGAATGATGCAGGCAGACACACACACCCATAAGGCACAGTTAGATAAGGAGTTCAGCTTAGTGACTGCCATGTGGGGAGACAGAAAAAAGATTTATGGATATGGAGAAGGAAAAGGAAGAGGAGGAGGAGGAGGAGGAGGAAAAGAAGGAAGAAAAGGAGAACAAGGAAGAGGAGGAGATGACTTTCAGCATGGCATTCATCCCAGGATACTTCTTGGGTAAATGGAGATCCCTCTCCTATGTGATCCGGATTTCTACATCATTTGATCCTCCACTTACTGAGTTAGAATTGGATGGATCAGGATGCCTGGAGCCTCCTTGGTCTCCCTAACTGATGACCCAGGGAAGAGGGGGTCACTCCTACTTGAGAATTTTGACCTGAATGTGAACAAAAATGTAATAACTGGCCTAACACACACCCACTGTTCTGAGAACTCTAGGCTTATTTACAAAGACTAAACCCAGGGCATCTGGGTGGCACAGTGGATAGAGCACTAGTCCTGAGTTCAAATCTGGCCTCAGACAGTTAACACTTCTAGCTGTGTGACCATGGGCAAGTCACTTAACTGCCTCGGCAAAAACAAAACAAAACGAAACAAAAACAAACAAACAAAAATCAAGAATAAGCCCAGCCTGGTCCCTGCCTTCAGTGCCTGGTGCCCATACAGATGTGGGCACTCACCCAAGCCCCCAGAGAAGGAAGGGGCTCTCACCCCAGAGAGGTAGAAGTCAAAAGCTGGCAGAGCAGGAGTCCTCCACATGCTGTCATTGGAACTAGATTGCTGGCCATGGTGGTCATGAGAGCATTTCTGCCTGATCCTCTATTGCTCTTGTCCTTGGGTTTGCTTGCTTCAACACTACCTGGCAAGCATTGTGCTAGCTCTCGGGGCCACCCTACAAAGCTGGACGCTCTTTAATTGCTCATTAATTGAGATTTGTGACAGCCCAGATCTGGAGTCAGGAAGATCCGAGTTCAAATCCAACCATGGATACTTGCTAGCAGTGTGCCCCTAAGCAAGTTATTTAACCCTTTTGCCCCAGTTTTCTCAAATATAAAATGAACTGGGGAAAGAAGTAGCCAGTCACTTGGGCACCTTTGCCATGAAGATTCAGACATGACTGAAAAGTGACCGAACAATGACAAATGTTGAAGATTCCCTGCCAAGGAATCAGTGCAGATTTACCCCCATTCCTGCTCTCAGGCTCATCACCTCACTTATGTTCTATCCCATTCCCACTATCAAGCTCATCACCTCACCTCTGTTCTGTCTCACACCACGTCAAAGCCCCATCCTTACCTCTTGGTGAATTTGACTTCAAAGCTCCTCTTTTTCTTAAAAAGCTTTCATTTATTCTTCCTTCTAAAAATAAAGTAAAAGCTAATTACTAGAAATGGAAGAAATGTATATTTGGCTGGGGATAAGCAAAGGACTAAGTGAAGTTGGTCAGATTGAAGAAAGGAAGTGGAGTCACCCTCACCCCAGTGTTAACTGATAGCAGATTTCCAAAGGGAGCTTTTGTTCTTCCTCCTTCTCGGCCTTTCGAAAACAGCCCATCTCCACAAGCCCCTCACACCAGATGCCGGTGGATGGCCAGACTGGCAGGTGAAAGGGGAGCTCTCCAGTGAAGGAGCCGTTTCCAACTCCCAAACAGCCAGGTGTATGGGGACAGGGGGAATCAAAGCTTGTTAAGGAGGCAAGCCAAAAATCCCAGGAATTTGCAAGCGGAACAGGTGAAAATGTAACTGGTGATAATTGAAAGCTAATTATCTTCAGCATGCAATTGCCAGCCAGGTGTTCTGAGTCACATAAAAGGCAAAATTGGGAAGAAGTAAAGATGTTTGCTTTTGGCAGAGATGAGAGAAATTGGAGTTTTCTGACTGGGGCTTCAATCTTAGAAAATGAGAAGCCTGATTTCTTCACCTTGAAACTGTTCCTGGAAGGCCTGGAATCAGGAAGTGCATTAAGATTGAGTCTATGGTCAAAGGTGCACCTTGGAGGCTGTGTCTGAGAGAGGCAGGCAAGTCAGTAGCAGAGTGAGCCAAGCCAGCTTCAGAGAAGCTGCCCCAGCCCGGTCCGGGCTTCGGTGGGGTAGGGCTAGCCTTCTCTACTCGGTGCTCAGGTAGAGTAGAATAGGTTGAGAGAGAAATGTGGTTTGTCCCCAGAAGAGAGGGATGGAATTTAGCTTCACCTTACAAATTCCAGTAATCCGGATGGAGAAAATGTTTTCCATATTTGCTTTGGCTACAATGCTTTCTGTCCCTTGAATTTATTCATTTTAATTTTAGTCTAGTAACAATATGCTTAGAAAGCCTATGTTGGCTAGTGAATAGAGAGTCAACCTTGAAGTCCATTTGACCTTCTTCAAGTTCCACCCGAGGAACATACTGGTTCCATAGCCCTGAAAAAGTGATTCTCTTTTTAGGGCCTGGCATCTCTAAAATAGAGCTGCTGATTTTCACTGGAAGAAGAAAGAAGAGCAAGGGAAAGAAGAGGGAGCAGGATCTCTTGTTACATTTCTGCTACATTCACAGCAAGTCATGTTTGCAAATGATCCCTTCTCATTCTATGCCATCTAGTGCTATCTCTCCCCCTCCATCAAAGACTTGTGAGAATTATCTGTCAGGATTCATTCAGCATGAGGGAACAACCTCAGGACATAGAGGCAATAACCTCTCCCATAACTTTGGCTAATTGCAGGACACAAAATGAATCCACATAAATCATCAGCATTTTTACATATTATCAACAAAGCCCAGCAACAAGAGATACAAGGAGAAATTCCATTCAAAATAACTGTAGATAATATAAAATATTTGGGATTCTATTTGCCAAGGTAAAGTCAGGAACTATATGAACACAAATAAAGTCAGACCTAATCAATTGGAAAAAATACCAAGTGCTTTTGGATAGGCTGAGTGAATATAATAAAAATGACAATACTGCCTAAATTAATCTACTTAGTGCCATAACAATCAAATCCCCAAGAAATTATTTTACAGAGCTAAAAAAAATAAAATAAAATAACAAAGTTCAACTGGAAGAACAAAAGGTCAGGGGTTTCTAGGGAATTAATGAAAAAAAATGAAGGTGGGCCAGGTGGGCCAGACCTAAAAGTATATCATAAAGCAGCAATCATCAAAACCATTTGGTACTGGCTAAGAAATAGAGTAGTTGATCAGTGGAATAGGTTAGGCTCACAAGGCACAATAGTCAATGACTATAGTAATCTAGTGTTGACTAACCCAAAGACCCCTGGGATAAGAACTCACTATTTCACAAAAATTGCCAGGAATATTGGAAATTAGTATGGTAGAAACTAAGCATTGACCCCACACCTAACACCATATAACAAGATAAGGTTGAAATGGGTTCATGATTTAGACTAAAGACTGCTATTATAAGCAAACTAGAAGAATAAAGGATCAGATCTGTGGAGAAGGAGGGAATTTGTGGCCAAAGAAGAACTAAAGTACATTATGGAATGCAAAATAGATAATTTTTCTTATATTCAGTTAAAAAGTTTTTGTACAAACAAAATCAATGCTGACAAGATTAGAAGGGAAGCAATAAATTAGGAAATTTTTTACATTCAAGGGTTATGATAAACACCTTATTTCTAAAATATAAAGAGAACTGACTCAAATTTATAAGAATTCAAGTCATTCTCCAATTGATAAATGATCAAAAGATATAAATAGGCAGTTTTCATATGAAGAAACTGAAAGTATTTCTAATCATATGAAAAAGTGTTCTAGATCACTATTGATCAGAGAAACCACTACATACACCTCTCAGATTGACTAAGATGACAAGAAAAAATAATGATGAATGTTGGAGGGAATATGGAAATATTGGAACACTAATACATTTTTGGTGGAGTTGTGAATGGATCCAACCATTCTGGAGAGCAGTTTGGAACTATGCTCAAAAAGTTATCCAACAGTGTTACTACTGGGCCTATGTCCCAAAGAGATCTTAAAGGAGGAAAAGGGACCCACATGTGCAAAACTGTTCATGGCAGCCCTCTTTGTAGTGGCCAGAAACTGGAAACTGAATGGATGTTCAACATGGAGAATGGCTGAGCAAGTTATGGTATATGAATGTTATGGAAAGTTTTGGAATGATCAACAGGATATGAAATGATTCTAAGTGAAATGAGTAGAACCAGTCTATCATTGTACATGGCAACAGCAAGATTATATGACGATCAATTCTGTTGGACATGGATGGGCCTTTTCAACAATAAGGTGATTCAGGACAATTCCAATGGTCTTGTGATAGAGAGAGCCATCCTCATCCAGAGTGGGGACTATGGGGACTGAGTGTGGATCATAACATAGTATTTTCACCTTTTTTATTGTTGTTTGCTTGCTCTTATTCTCTACCTCATTTTTTTCTTTTTGATCTGATTTTTTTTTTGTGCAACATGATAATTGTGGAAATATGTCTAGAAGATTTGCACAGGTTTAACATATATTGGATTACATCCATCTAGGGGAAGGGCTGAAGGCAAGGGAGAAAAATTTGGAATACAAGGTTTTGCAAGGGTGAATACTGAAAATTCTCTATGCATATGTTTTGAAAATAAAAAAACTTTAATAAAAAATAAAAGAAATAGCCTCTCCTCCCCTCCATTTTATTGGGTAGCTATTGGGAGCAATGGCTAAAGCACTTAACTTAAAGTCAGCAATTCCTGTGTTGAAATCTAGCCTCAGACATTGTGTGACCCTGGGCAAGACACTTAACTCTGGTTGCCTCAGTTTCCTCATCTGTAAAATGAGCTGGAGAAGGAAGTGGCACTCCTGTATCTTTCCAGTATCTTTGCCAAAAGAATCTCAAACAGCATCATGAGGAGTCATACATGAGGTAAATACCGAACAACAGCATAATAACAATGACCCCCCACATATGTCCTGATCTTTGTTGCAGGGGAGAGACTACTCATCTTTCCTAAGACAGCTCTTATAAAGCCCCAGGGGGCTTTCATCAGAAGAACTGGCTGTGTAATAGTGGGGGTGTCAGGGACCCTGGGCAAGTCCAAAGTGCTCCACGCAGACCTCTGCTCCCACGCCATGTGGTTAAGAGGGGTCGCCCTTAGCACATGCCGACAGCACTTGCAGTCCTTCCAGAACAGAGAAATAACAGTTCTGAGCATATTACCAGGGAGAGTTACTAATAAAACTGGCAGGTGGCCTCTGGAATCCGGGGGCGCACAGTGCCCTGCTCCCCGAACAGCATGGCTTTCTGCTCATGCTGCACGTGTCTTCTGCAAAAAGTCCGAGCTGTGACCGCTCTGGGCATCCACTTGCCCTCCCCAAATTGAGGGATGATTTCTCTAAAGTCCTGTTGAACTCTAAAATCCCATGATCCTAGGGATTTCCCTCCTTCCAACAGGCCATTTTATCTAGTTTGCTTTTTTTCACACACATTTATGTTTTTGTTATTAAGGAGGCAAAGTAATAAACTGTGGGAACAGGTGATAAGAGAGAAGATGTGAATGTGCATAAATGAATCCTGGAGGCCTAGCTGGAGACAAATGTCTGCTTCTGAGTAGGAAGCAGGGGGTGAATAGAGGTTAAGTACTAGGCAGTTTTCAGAATAGATTCACAGAACTGATTCCACTTCTGCTACATGGGCAGAAAAAGCCCATGGTCACAACAGGCAGCTGGCCGAGAAGGGGATAGACAGTCACAAAGCAGCATCTTGCTTTGGTTTTTTAATACTTTTTTTCATCTACGTGTAAGAAAACAAATTTGAACATTAAAATCTTGAGTTGCGAGTTCTTTCCCTTCTCTTCTCTTTCATTGAGAAGGGAAGCAATTTGCTATAGATCTAGATATATGTAGATGACTACACATCATGCCAAACAGAGTTCTCTTTTACTCCTGTTATGAAAGAAACAGAGCAAAAAAGCAAGAAAATTAAGGAATTTTTTAAAGCATGCTTCGAGATTCTTTTCTGGAGGTGGATGGAATTTTCCACCATAAATCCTTCAGAATTCTTTTAGATCACTGTATTGCTAGAATAACTAGTTTATTCACAGTTGACAATCATACAACATTGGTGTGTCCAATTCTCTCCTGGTTCTGTTTACTTCACTATGCATTAGTTTACATAAGTTTTTTGCTGTTTTGTTTTTTTTTTTTTTCTAAGAGGCCATTGGAGTTAAATCACTTGCCCAGGGGCACAACTAATAAACGTTGAGTGTCCAAGACTGGATTTGAACTTAGAACCTCCTGATTTCAAGGCTGATGCTCTATTCATTGAGCCATCCAGCTTCCCCTTCTAGGTTTTGTTTGAAAGCTCCTCAATTCTTATAATACAATAGTATTCTATCGTAACTATATAGCACAATTGATGGATATTTTTGCACCAGGATGTGAAATCAGAAGGCCTGGATTCAAATCCATCCAGGATTGGATGAAATAATACTGGGGAGAAAAGGAAAAGCCTGAATGATGTTGAGCCTCAGTTTTCCAATCCCTAGAATGGGAGGATTAAACTAGGTGGTCTTTAATTCCCTTACAATTCTGAATCTTGTGATCTTTGATGTATACTCTCTCCTATTTTCACATATCACCCGCAAATATGTATCTCTTCAGGACTAAGGAACTAATTATTGAGTCTTTTTGTTTCTCTATTTTTTTAATGTCATGACTTTTTGTGGTATACTCTGAAAGTGAAGGAACAAGAGTCCCATTGGGATTCATGCAACACTCACAAGAAAGAGGGAAAGGGGAAAGGGCAAAGGGTGGGGGCTTGTTTAAATGGAGACCCCAATTAGTATTGGAGAAAAGGATGAAGAAGGAGACTAGGAGGTAATAGGAGTGACAGGAAGGTCTGTGATCATACATCTAAGGTCTTCTCTAAACCTTGAACCTCCCCTAAGGTCTAAATCAAGGTTATTTAGCAGATATTTAAGAGCTAGTTGCATAGAGAACAGAATTATAATCTTAGAATCAAAAAATTGAGTTCTTGGGACACTGATGCATTGTTGGTGGAATTGTGAAAGAATCCAGCCATTCTGGAGAGCAATTTGGAACTATGCCCAAAAAGTTATCAAACTATGCAAATCCTTTGACCCAGCCATACTACTACTGGGCTTATATCCCAAGGAAATACTAAAGAAGGGAAAGGGACCTGTATGTGCCAAAATGTTTGTGGCAGCTCTTTTTGTAGTGGCTAGAAGCTGGAAACTGAGTGGATGTCCATCAGTTGGAGAATGGTTGGGTAAATTATGGTCTATGAAGGTTATGGAATATTATTGTTCTATAAGAAATGACCAGCAGGAGGAATACAGAGAGGCCTGGAGAGACTTAAATCAACTAATGCTGAGTGAAACGAGCAGAACCAGAAGATCATTATACACTTCAACAACAATACTGTATGAGGATGTATTCTGATGGAAGTGGAAATCTTCAACATAAAGAAGATCCAACTCACTTCCAGTTGATCAATGATGGACAAAATCAGCTACACCCAGAGAAGGAACACTGGGAATTGAGTGTAAAATGTTTGCACTACTGTCTTTCTACCCAGGTTACTTATACCTTCTGAATCCAATTCTTCCTGTGCAACAAGAAATCCGGTTCTGCACACATATATTGTATGGAGGATATACTATAACACATTTAACATGTGTGAGAATGCCTGCCATCTAGGGGAGGGGGAGAAGGGAAGGAGGGGAAAATTTGAAACAGAAGTGAGTACAAGGAATAATGTTGTAAAAAAAAATTACCCATGCATATGTACTGTCAAAAAAATTATAATTATAAAATTAATTTTTAAAATTGAGTTCAAAACCCACCTCAGATTCTAGTTATGTAGTCCCAAGCAAATCATTTAAACTCAGTGTTTTCATCTCTAAACTAAATAGAATAATAACACTTTGCAAGTTGGTTGTGAGGATAAAATAGGGAGATAATGTCTAAATGTTAAAAACTTTAAAGAGCTCTGTATTCGTCATCACTACTGTTATTGTCATTGTCATCATCATCATCATCATTATTGAATATTCATATCTTTTGAATAAAATGACAACCAATAATGCACACATAAGAAGCATTTAATAGGTAGCTGAATGGTTTAAAATGTATGTGTCTGATATACATAGGCATATATATGTATATACATGGGCAGCTAGGTAGCATAGTGGGTAGAGTGCTAGGCCTGGACTCAGGAAAATTCAGAACTTAAGTTCAAAGCTATCCTTAGACAAGCTATGTGATCGTGGTCTAGTCACTTAACCCTGTTTATCTCAATTTCCTCATCTGTAAAATGAGCCGGAGAAGGAATGGCGAACCACTTAGTAACTTTGCCAAGAAAACCCCAAATAGAACTGTGAAGAATCAGATGATTGAAAACAGGGAAGAAAAGGGAGAGTTGTAAAAAGAGATGGTTGTGGTCTCACGGGAAGCTCATGGAAAAACTTAAGATTTAAAATTGATGTGCCTAAAATTGATTGAAATCAAGAACAAGACAATAGTTTAGACATTTTTAGCATCTGTGTCTTATAACAATACTATTGGGAATAGAGTTTTTGCTAAGGGAAGCAAAGACAACAAAAATGGCCCTTGTCTTCCTCTACTGTAGAAAAGAAAAGGATCAAAAAAGAGTTAGCATCACTGTTATGGTTGAATGGGATGATGACAAGAGACAACAGAGAGGAGACAGGTTGGTTCAATTTTACTTTTGCTTCTATTTCTTCTAGTGAAGAACAATCTTCAGATTATACATAAATAAATAAAAATAATCAATGGATCTAAAACTTCAAATAAGTGAGAATATGAAAATACCTGACTTCCCTTGGAGCCTTGTGATCCACTTCCACCTCAGCTAATGACAGAAGAATTGCTTGAATCAATAAATAAATCTGAAGTGCAAACTAGTTGTGAATAAATACTATAATAGGATTAAAATCCTTTGATAATGGCATAAAGGCAGATGACATCACACAGGACATTTTGTGACTGGTAGAATGAACCTGACATACCTGTAAGTCTATGTATAAAATAAGGAGCCAGTGGTAAGCTGAGGAAGTGGTGAGCCAATCCAGTTGTGAGAGCCCTGCAGCTCCAAAAAAAGCCCCTGCAAGGCATGATGTTTGTGGAAATATGTCTAGAAGAATTGCACATGTTTAACATATATTGGATCACTGGCCCTTTAGGAGAAGGGTGAGGGACAGGGAGAGAAAAAATTAGAACACAAGGTATTGTAAGGGTGAATGTTGAAAATTATCCATATATATGTGTGTGTGTGTGTGTGTGTGTATATATATGTGTGTATATATATATATATATATATATATATATATATATATATATATATATATATATATATATATATATATATATATATATATATATATATATTCAAAATAAAAAGCTTTAATTTTAAAAAGTCCCTGAAAGGAAATCACTTTGGGAGAGAAGAGCTTTTCTTTCTTTTCACTGCCTACTCCACTAAGCCCTTTATCTGAGAGGCTAGACCAACAAAAGAGAGTGTATCAAGGGAATACACTACCTTCAAATATAGAGATAGAAAAGAATATATCCAAGACACAAAGTGGGACCTTCCTTTGAAGTGGGAACTTACTTCAGGAGTGGGACTTTCTTCAGGAGTGGGTCCTTTCTTCAGGAGTGGGACCTTTCTTCAGGAGTGGGAGCTTCCATCAAGAATGGGATCTGCAGGAGTGCGATCTTCCAGCAGGAGTAGGACCTTTAGAAGTGAAATCTTCCTTCAGGATTAGGAGTTTCCATCAGGAATGAGATCTTCAGGAGTGAGACCATCCTTCCAGACTGGGACCTTCATAAGTGGAACTTCTTGAATGGAAAAGGATGTGGGCTATGGGCAGAAAAAAGGCCTTTCAGCGAAGAGCTGTTGTTCCTTTAACCTTTGGTGTCCGAAGCTTAGCACTTTCCACATTAGAACCTAATCTCCCATAGATGGACCCATTTGTGCTTAGGGGACAGTATGCTCAGCCTTTGAAGGGGAATAGCATTACAGCTGCCATTTTTCCTATACCACCACAACCACTACCTTTGTTACAAATATAATTAAGTCTGCCTGATCATCAATCACATCAGTGAATTCCATAAACAACAATTCTTGAAATGAGTCCCCTCAAAATTACCCCTAGAATTCTGAGAATATATTCAGATGCCTTCTGAGGTCATAAGCAGGAATGCACAGGAGGAAGACCATACACTCTAATGAATTTAAATCATCAGGGCTGGTTAAATTATGATTTCCGATACTAAAGAACCTTGACAGGATTACTGAGTCACTGGCCGATATCACCAGATGATCATAAAGAAAGAGAGCGGTGGCTCAGGACTCGAAAAGGTCAAATGTTGTCACAATTGTCAAAAAAGCTAAAGAAGGTGATGAAGGTTAGAGGCCAATTAGCTTGACTTTGACTTGGAGAATTTCTAACGTGTATTATTAAATAGCTGATTTCTGTACACTTGCCGAAGATCATTAAGAGCCAGCAAGACTTCAGGAGCAGATCTTGCCACTGGAACCCATTTCTTTTGGTGACAGGTGATGAGACTGGGAAATTAGAGGCATTCGGTAGGTATGGGGTTTATCTAGATTTCAGCCCCATGCTTGATAAAGTCCTGCATACTGAGAGCAGAGCTAGAGAGCTGTGAGCAATTGATTGTATAATTGGAAACAGGTGGGTGGTACTTGTTGATTCAATCAATCACTTAATCAATAAACCTTTATTAAAGATCTACAATGTGTATGGTCTGAACCCAAGAGTAGTGATTAATGGCTTAATGGTAAACTTGGAGGGCAAAATAGAGTGGAAAGTCTCGGGGGAAAGCAGAAAAAAGGAAATGGAAGAGAAAAGGTAGAGAGACAGAAATATCCCCCATCCAAAGTCTCAGATTTAGTTTATCCCCAATCCAAAGTCTCAGATTTAGTTTCAGAATACTGTACACTCCAACATTGTTTTGATGGGCCTCCCTATTAAAAATATTAAGCAGCCTTAAAATATCTCCACATCCCAGGTCACTGTTTGGAAAATATTAGTTAATGTCATGAATGGAAGGGGACTGGGGACAATGATTTTATTTTTGCCACTTCAGCTTAACAGCAGTTGTCATGCAATCCCATGACTCACAAATCCCTACTCCTAGGAGGAATCTAT
The DNA here is from genome assembly GCF_048593235.1 of Sminthopsis crassicaudata. Classification (NCBI taxonomy): domain Eukaryota; kingdom Metazoa; phylum Chordata; class Mammalia; order Dasyuromorphia; family Dasyuridae; genus Sminthopsis; species Sminthopsis crassicaudata. Next base: position 1,537,568 of record NC_133621.1, on the reverse strand, counting down.
TCAAGTTCTGCAATGTCTCAGATCTCTCAATTTCTCACCTACCACATCTCCCCAAAGGCCTGATGGGACACTACTCCTTCCCAATCCCCAGCCTTACCCCGGCAATTTGTATTAGACCTGAGCAACCTGACAAAGGACGGATACCTGTTTCAGGAGTCTTCAGAGAGCTGTTTTAGATCCTACACTATCTTCCCTCGCGACATGAAATCTAAAAGTAGGCCTTGGAAGCCCCCTCATGGATCTCCATCTATCACTGCTCCATTTCCCAAATATTCAAAATATGGTTACTGATCTGGAGATTCCGAAATCTCTCCATTCCAGAGCTAAGAAATGTAGCGTTTTATATTGCTGACATCATCACAAGAGAGATATCATTCTCTTCAAGGAAAACAAATCAAAACACAATTACAAAAGAACCACTGGGATCTGTCTGTATTGATAAAACATCATCAGGGGGATGGTAGTAGAAGGATGATAACTCAGGGGTTTGGGATTACATAGGATTAGGGTTCAAGCAACTAACCAACATGGCCCTAGGAAGTCACCAGTGGGATTTGCACTGGTTTGGGTGCTGTGGTGGGTAGTTACTGCTCTGTTTATTCTCTGAGGCAACAAAGGCTTATACTTGAGCATGACTTCATCCTTTGGAGTCTTATATCAGAATCCTCACCATGGAGTGGTCTCATCACATAACTGAAATAAACAGTTTAAGAGAAATGTTAATAATATTTTAATGAGTGGGAGAGAAAATGTCCTTTATGAAGAACAAGTCCTCTGCTCATTAGTTTGAGAATGATAACATTTTAGTTAATTAGCAGCAAAAGTAGAACACCATGAAAAGGTTTTATTTTGCCCAAAGGATGCTGTTACCCTTTTGGAGAGACAATCTTGTATTTATTAGCACATCCTGGCAGGTGCTGGGAACCCAAAACATTACAAAGTTTTCTTAGTCTCAAAAAATACTGTTGCTCACCTTTAATCAGAAGTGCTCTCGCAAGAAAGACTCCTGAACAAAGAAATTAAGCATGAAAAGCAAGAGAACACACATACACATGCTAAGAATTGGAAATCAAAGGGATGTCCATCAATTGGGAAATGGCCAAACGAGCTGGGATATATGATTGCAATGGAATATTATTGTGCTATAAGAATTGACAAACAGTATGATTTCATAAAAACCTGCACAGACTTGCACGAACTGATGCATTGTGAAGCGAACAGAATCGGGAGAACATTGTACACAGTTACAACAAGATTGTTCAGCGAAGAACTGTGAATGACTTGTCTATTCTCAACAATGCAACAATTCAAGACGATACCAGGGACTGCTGGGGAAGCGTGCTATCTGCCTCCAGAGAAAGAACTGATACTATTTTTCACTTTCATTCTCTCATTTCCTCCCCTTTTATTTGAATCTTTTTTTTCAAAATGATTAATATGGAAATGTTTTATATAATTGCACATAGATAATCTATATCTGATTGTTTATCTCTAGCTGATTGTATTCTCAGAGAGGGAAGAGAGTGGAAAGGAAAGATGAATCGAATTTGGAACTAAAAATTTTCATTATGTCTAAAATGTGGAAGGAAGGAAGGAAGGAAGGAAGGAAGGAAGGAAGGAAGGAAGGAAGGAAGGAAGGAAGGAAGGAAGGAAGGAAGGAAGGAAGGAAGGAAGGAAGGAAGGAAGGAAGGAAGGAAGGAAGGAAGGAAGGAAGGAAGGAAGGAAGGAAGGAAGGAAGGAAGGAAGGAAGGAAGGAAGGAAGGAAGGAAGGAAGGAAGGAAGGAAGGAAGGAAGGAAGGAAGGAAGGAAGGAAGGAAGGAAGGAAGGAAGGAAGGAAGGAAGGAAGGAAGGAAGGAAGGAAGGAAGGAAGGAAGGAAGGAAGGAAGGAAGGAAGGAAGGAAGGAAGGAAGGAAGGAAGGAAGGAAGGAAGGAAGGAAGGAAGGAAGGAAGGGCATATACGCAAGATGAGTAAGATGTCCTTTCAAAGAATTCCCTTTCTTAAGAAGTATGAAGATGAAGATTTAAGCATCCTCTGTAAGGAGCAGAGAAATATGTTTTTGTGAGCTAGAAGATGGGGTCATCCTTGCTCTATAGCTTCTTGAAACATTTTAAGTCTTCAAATGACACTTCAAGCTTGAGATAGGAAACAAAGCAAATGGAACCTCAAGAATGGTGCAATCCATGTGTACCTCAGGTACAAAGTCCTTTACTATCCTCTCATGAACACTATCAACTTCCAATCACAGAACAAAATGCTTATTTGCCAATGCAAATAAGTCTGTATATCAAAATGCCCCCAACTGTATGAAGCCCGTATTGCCCTTCAATGCCTTAAAATGACTTTGCTTTTTTAATGGCAAAAATACAATTAATCCAGAGAGAAAAAAGTCTCTGTTTGTGTGTGGTTGCATTTGTGTGCTGCCTGATGTCTCGCTCGTGTCATGGTGCATTTACAAATAGTTGTCCTTCATCTATGTTATTTCCTTACTTCCGATTCCACTTCTGAGACCCCAAATCCTTTAGGGATCTGGGGCAATGATGGCAATGTCTCTATGTTATACTGAGAGTCTCTCTTAATGAAGTGTTTTATATCACATTACATGTATAATATAATTCTCATGTCATTCACAAAATAAGAGACAAGTATTATTATCCAGATTTAACAGGAAATTAAACTTGAAATTTGAGAGGGTAAGTGGTTTGACCCAAATCCAATTTCTAGTAAAAAATGGGAGCCAAGAATCCACCTTTTTTACCAGCTCATGCCACACTTCTCTGCATGGACGCCTGCAGACTTGGCTCAGTCCCTGACCTCATCTCTATCATCACTGTGAGTAGAACCTTGCCCTGCTTTGTCCTCCCATGTTGTTTCTCTGCAAGCCCTACAACAAATACTTCCCTAGAGATGAGTTCCTGCATAGCAGAAGCCTGCCACAAAGTCTTTTCTTATGCTATAAATGTCTCCATGACTCTCTAAGTGTTCATCTTTCATCACTTGATCTTGACTATGTTTTCCAATTTGACATATACTTACTGCTCAGTGGGTACTTTTGCCACCAGTCTTGGTTATCCATATGCACAACTTACTTGATCTAATAGATAGCTTTTCGTCACTTTTGACAGAGTTCAAACTTTAATTCTTCCATGATAATATTGGTCCATAACGTGCCACCACATATCATTACTGGAAGAACATTGATATTAGAAACCCTAGGCCTTTGTGCCCTAGCAGCTTTGGATCATTGATAGTATTGTGAATCTGTTCAGATGTCATCCCACCTGATTTTTCTCAAATGTTTGATTGAAAACATTTCCAGGAGATATCCAAGACAGATGCTGATGGACTACCTCGAAGAACTGCCTTCCGTCTCCATGTCATAGTCACAACAATAAGAATTCTTCATCGTCCATTTGATTTTCCCTGAATGAACTTCAGGGCCAGTCTCTTTTCAATAGCTGTGAATAATTTTCAAGCATTAGCAAGATTTTCACCCACAAACAGTAAATAGAGGATTTCACTATCCACAGGAAAACTCTGCAAAACAATTTGGAAAATCATCACCTCAAGAACAGGGAACCTCCAGCTTTATGCTTGCCTTGTTGTGCACAAGGTAGTACTAACCTCAGCCCAGAGCATTTCATTTCTTACCTGGCTCTCCTGCTTTGGGATTTCTCACTTTTCTACCATGCCTTTATCTGGGTTACCATCCCCCACTTAATCCTCCCACCGCCTCTTTTCACCTTCCTTTTCAGGATTGCTTTCCTGTTTGTGAACACCTTGAGGGAAGAAGCTATCTTTTTCATATTTATAGTTTCAGAAATTGGAACAGGTTGAAACATAGTAGATACTTAATAAATGTTTATTGACTGACCATTGGTGATATGCCATTTCTACTCATACCCATAATGCAGTTGTTAGTTGCCCTTAAAGTGGCCAGCAATTTTGATTCCTCAGAGAATCACATACATCACAGGAATAATATACATGTAGTATTATTGGGTAAATATTGCTGTTGAAACATTATTCGTTTTCTTTCTCTCTCATGTGTCTGTGTGTCTGTCTCTTTGTCTCTTTCTTTCTCTTTCTACTTCTCTGTCTCTGTATATCTATGTCTTTGTCTCTTTAATTCTGAGAAGATTTAAACAGCACTCTGCTAATCATAAAAGGCAATATGGCCCACTCTGCTCTGATACTTCAGTTATGAGCCCAAATCATGATCTAGTGGCAAGGCTTGTTCAAGGTAGATGTGGTAATGGAAGAGTTCAATGCATCCTTTGTTCAATTGCTTATCATTGTCTTAATTATGATGCACTTTAACAAAAGGCATCTTTGTCACTTCCTGCTGCCTTTCTGAAAGCTACCACCAAAAGGACCTTTCCTTATAACAAAGGAGATAGAGTGAAGTCAGGAAAGCCAAAGAAATGCCCAAATGTGTATTCTCTATTTCCCACCTTGAGTTGCTCACCTTTTTTAATCCGAGAATTTAGAAGCATGAGGTTACATTTGTCCTCTGAAGTCACATCAGAATGCTGAATTCTTTTAATATTATTTTCATTTCAATTACTTTGGGAATCATGTTGTTTGAGTTTTGAGACTGTGCACAATGGAAGAGTGACTGATTTGGAATGAAAAGATATGGATTCTGATCCCAATTCTGCTACTTGTTACCTTTGACCCCATACTTTGGTGGTCATTCCATTTTTGTTGAGGCTCTTAATCCATTCTATGAAAGGAAAGGTTTAGATGTACCTTTTAATTCTAAATCTCGGATTCTATGAAACTGAGTTTATTTCATTCTGAATTCAAACACAGGCCCTTGGAACATAATTCCATATATTATCAAGTGGCTGCCAGCCTTTCCAGGTTCTTCCAACTTATTCAGTGCAGTGCTTGGTATCCGTGACCAAGCTTCCTTTTGGAAGTGGATATTGTAACTTCTTTGACAAGTGGCTATGTCTTTTATCCATTTTACCCAGTGTCTGCTCTTTTATCCATTTCTCTTTTCTATATTAATAGCTTATTTAAATAGATCAGATTGAATCATTTAATTACATATCATATCTTCTCAGCTTTATTATTTTTTTTTCCAATTTGGTGCTGATTTGGCTACCTTGCTCTGAGTCAATGATTTCAATGCACACAGATAGTTGATTCAGAAATGATTTGCATATGCACAACCAGTTATTTTGTCTATTAAAATATAATCAGATGACATGATGGTATACTTAGAGAACCCCAAAGACTCTGCTAAAAAGCTATTAGAAATAATTCAGAATTTTAGCAAAGTCGCAGGATACAAAATAAATCCACATAAATCCTCAGGATTTTTATACATTACCAACACAATCCAACAGCAAGAGATACAAAGAGAAATTCCATTCAAAATAACAGTCGATAGTATCAAATATTTGGGAATATATCTACCAAAGGAGAGTCAGGAATTATATGAGCAAAATTACAAAACACTTGCCACAAAAATAAAGTCAGATTTAAATAATTGGAAAGACATTCAATGTTCTTGGATAGGCCGAGCAAATATAATAAAGATGACAATACTCCCCAAACTAATCTATTTATTTAGTGCTATACCAATCAGACTCCCAAGAAACTATTTTAATGACCTAGAAAAAATAACAACAAAATTCATATGGAAGAATAAAAGGTCGAGAATTGCAAGGGAACTAATGAAAAAAAAGTCAGAGGAAGGTGGTCTAAGTGTACCTGATTTAAAGCTATATTATAAAGCAACAGTCATCAAAACCATTTGGTATTGGCTAAGAAATAGACTAGTTGATCAGTGGCATAGGTTAGGTTCACAGGACAAGATAGTGAATAAAAATAGCAATCTAATCTTTGACAAACCCAAAGATCCCAAATTTTGGGATAAGAATTCATTATTTGACAAAAACTGCTGGGAAAACTGGAAATTAGTATGGCAGAAACTAGGCATGGACCCACATTTAACACCACATACTAAGATTAGATCAAAATGGGTCCAAGATTTAGGCATAAAGAACGAAATCATAAATAAATTGGAGGAACATGGGATGGTTTACCTCTCAGACTTGTGGAGGAGGAAGGAGTTTGTGTCCAAGGGAGAACTAGAGACCATTATTGATCACAAAATAGAACATTTTGATTACACCAAATTAAAAAGTTTCTGCACAAACAAAACTAATGCAAACAAGATTAGAAGGGAAGTAACAAATTGGGAAAAAATTTTTACAGTTAAAGGTTCTGATAAAGGCCTCATCTCCAAAATATACAGAGAATTGACTTTAATTTATAGGAAATCAAGCCATTCTCCAATTGATAAATGGTCAAAGGATATGAACAGACAATTTTCAGATGATGAAATTAAAACTATTTCCACTCATATGAAAGAGTGTTCCAAATCACTATTGATCAGAGAAATGCAAATTAAGACAACTCTGAGGTATCATTACACACCTGTCAGATTGGCTAAGATGACAGGAACAAATAACGATGAATGTTGGAGGGGCTGTGGGAAAACTGGGACACTGATGCATTGTTGGTGGAGTTGTGAAAGAATCCAACCATTCTGGAGAGCAATCTGGAATTATGCCCAAAAAGTTATCAAAATGTGCATACCCTTTGACCCAGCCATACTACTACTGGGCTTATACCCCAAGGAACTACTAGAGAAGGGAAAGGGTCCTGTATGTGCCAAAATGTTTGTGGCAGCCCTTTTCATAGTGGCTAGAAGCTGGAAGATGAATGGATGTCCATCAATTGGAGAATGGTTGGGTAAACTATGGTATATGAATGTTATGGAATATTATTGTTCTATAAGAAATGACCAACAGGAGAAATATAGAGAGGCTTGGAGAGACTTACATCAACTGATGCTGAGTGAAACGAGCAGAACCAGAAGATCATTATACACTTCAACAATGATACTGTACGAGGATGTATGCTGATGGAAGTGGATTTCTTCAACATAGAGAAGAACTAATCCAATTCCAATTGATTAATGATGGAAAGAACCAGCTACATCCAGAAAAGGAACAATGGGAAATGAATGTAAACTGTTATTTTTACCTTCTGAATCCAATTCTTCCTGTGCAACAAAAAATTCGGTTCTACACACATATATTGTATCTAAATTATACTGTAATATATTTAACATATATAAGACTGCTTGCCATCTGGGGGAGGGGTTTGGGGGAGGAAGGGAAAAAATCTGAATAGAAGTAAGTGCAAGGGATAATGTTGTAAAAAATTACCCATGCATATGTACTGTCAAAAAAATGTTATAATTATAAAATAAAATTAAAATTAAAAAAAAAAAAAATATAATCAAATTCATTTCTACAATGTTATATGGTTCTTTCCATTTCCACTACTTCTCAATTATCTTCTCAAAAAATTATATAAAGGCATTCTATATGTTCATCATATATTAACATTATAAAATACTAGAAATTTCCAGCTTATTATTTCTGAGGATGGTTTTTAAGATTAATAATGATGTTAATAATAATAGTGATGATTAGGTAAATTTTAATATTTCTGTAGCACATTAAGGATTTCAAAACACTATACATGTAGTATCTTCCTTTATCTTTACAAAAAATTTGGGAGATTAAAGAACTCATATTTTTCCCATTTTACAGATGAGGATATTGGGACTGAGAGGTTATGACTTGAACAGAGTCACAGAGTTAGAAAGTGCCCGAGGCATCACTTGAACTTAACTCTTACTCCCACTAAGTCTCATGCCTTCCATTAAACCCCTTGCTCCTTCTGAGTCTATCAAGTATTGGGGCAAGAGCAAAGAAGAGCAGAGTTGTTTTACTTCCTAGTTAGGTGATCATGGGCATGCCATTGCCCTTCACTGAGCCTCATTTTAATCATCTGAGAAATAAGAACCCACAGGACCAACCCCACAACTTTAGCAAAAGCTGAGTCTATGAACGTCATGTCAAAAAATAAAGACTCCATGAAAAGTCTATTTATTGTTTTCCAACACATTTTCTCCACACTTAATTCTCATATTTGCATAGAAATCATCCATCATTGAAGTTTATGTTAATTAATTTTGGAGGATCGCATGACATTCTTAATAGAATTAATTTTTTCATAGAATTGCTTTATCTCTTAATCTTTTGCAAACAATGTTGGTTCATAGTTACATTTTTCAATGTTTGTCTCAAAGGTTGCAATATGAGTTAAAGTTTGTCTCACAAAAAATGATTAGGGTTAAATGCATGTTGGCTGCTTTACTTCTGACCCCATGATCAAAATCACTTTGATCTATTTTCTTTACCTTTACAAGAAGAACTTGAAAGTCTTTATTCCATTAAGCAACAAGTTCTTTTGTGACTTCTAGTTCCATTATGATAAAAAAAATGTCAATATCTATACATAACTGCAATACTCTGGGTTACTTTCCAAGGATCTCACATTAAAAGGACTACCAGCTACTTTAATGTTTAGAGACAATTTAAACTCTTCATTATTCTTAACTTCTGTCAAGTTTTCCATTACTCCACTACTGTCACTGAAGAAGTACTATGTGTATGTGGATGCACGTTTGTCTTACAAAATCTGACAATGATCCTGAACTGCATTCTGACACAAAAGGCAATCTTTTAACAAAATATTCTCCCAGCTATTTATTCTCTATGGATCTGAATCAGGAGCTACTATCTTAAACGATTTTTGGAAATTCAAGTGACACAAGGCCAACAAAATGTCATCAACTATCTTCCTCAGAAAATGCATGATTGGAAAAGGAGGGGAGGTTGTCAGACACTGAAATCAAAGTGTAATAGATAGATAACCCAAGTGATTCTCTTGCATCCATAGAATACAAAAATACCCAGAAGACTGTTTCTAGTGGGTTGAATGGATCATATTTGGAAGTTTTATGGGAAGACATCGACAAGAACTGAAAAATGTCAGATGTTACCAAAATATTTATATTAGCACTTTTCTTGATAGCAAAGAATTGGAAACAAAAACTAGATGTCCACTAGTTGAGGAGTGACTAAAGAAACTATGGCACATGAATGTAATGGAATATTCCTGTGATGTAAAAAAAGGATAAGTGTGATGAATACAGAGAAGCATCAAAAAATCTACATGCACTGATGCAGAGTAAAGTAGGCAGTGATAAGACAAAAAAAGATCAAAGTGATTACAATTTAAATAGAAATACCAACCACACAGACATGCAAAAATTAAAAGTTAATGCTGCAAAATTATAAAGACCAAGCATAAACCCTGAAGAAGAGGGATGAGAGGATTCTCCCAACACACCTCTTTGTGAAGCTGGGAGGAACATAAGTGTTACATACTGAAAGTATTATCACTAGCAGTACTTAATTTAAAACTCTGTTATAAAGCAGCTGCTACCAAAACTATATGCTACTAGATAAGAAATTCAGTGCAGAATCAGTGGAATCGATTAGATACATATGACAAAATAATCAGTCACTCTTATAATCTAGTGTTTGATAAATCCCAAAACTCCAGCTTTGGGATAAGAACTCACAATTTCACAAAATTTGCTGGGAAACCTGAAAAATATGTCATAAATTCATTATAGACCTATGTCTCACATCCCATACCAAAATAAAGTCCAAATGTGAAGAGTGATACCTTAGGCAAATTAGAGAGGAAGAAATGGTTTACCTATCAGATTGGGAATTCTTTATGGCCAAAAAAGAACTAGAGAATATTTTAAAATGAAGAATGGAAAACCTTTATTATATTAAATTATTATTAATTTATATATAAACATATAAAAATTATATATATATATATAATTAAGGGAATATTATAATTATAAATTAAATTAAAATATTGTGTTTTGCACAAACAAAACTAATGCAGCCAAGATTAGGAAGGAAGCAGAAAGATATGAAACAATTATTCTAACCAATGTTTCTGATAAAGGCCTTAATTTTAAAATATATTTTAAAAATTGAGTCAAATTTATTAGAGCTCAAGTCATTCCTCAATTGATAAATGGTCAAAGAACTTTAACATACAGTTTTCAGATGAAGAAATTAAAGGTATCTGTAGTCACATGGAAAAATGTTCTGAATCACTATTGATCAGAGAAATGAAAATCAAAACAACTCTGAGGTACCACCTCACATCTCTCAGATTGGCTAAAATGACAGGAAAAGATAATGATAAATATTGGAGGGAATGTGGGAAAATTGAGATTCTAATACGTTGTTGGTGAAGTTGTACACTGATCCAACCATTCTGGAAAGCAATTTGGAACTATGCTCAAAAGGCTATAGTATTGTGTAAATTTTTTGATCCAGCAATGCTACTACTGGGTTTGTATCTGAAAGAAATCATAAAAGAGGGAAACGATTTATATGTGCAAAAATTGTTTGTAGCAGCTCTTTTTGTGAGGGCAAAAAAATTGTAAAATGAGTAGCTGCCCATCAATTGAGGAATGACTACATAAGTTATAGTAATAGAATAAAAGTAATAGAATATTATTGTTCAAAATGATGAACAGACTGATTTAGGAAAGGGCTGGGAAGATTTACATGAAATGATGCTGAGAAAAAAACAACAGAACAAGGAAAATATTGTACAAAGCAATAGCAAAATTGTGCAATGATCAGCTATGACAGACTTGGTTATTCTCAGCAGTTCAGTGATCCAACACAATCCCAATAAACTTTAGATGGAAAACATCATCCAAATCCATAGAGAGAGCTATGAAGATTGAGTGTATGTATTGAGCAATACATGCTACATTCACTTTTTTCTGTAAAAAACTAGTTTTTTATATCATAGTTTTTCCCTTTTGTTCTGATTTTTCTCTCTCAAAATGATTCATAAGGAAATATGTAAAAAAATGAATGTACAAATATAACCAAAAATGTTTTATTTACATGTAACTGGGAAAAATTAAACTTTTTAAAAGAAAATGTTATCAAACTTTTTCAATGTATTGCTTTGTTATGCTGGAGGGGGTTTCCTTTTTTTTGTCTTTCAAAATATTATTAGTGACCTATTGAAAGGGAAACAAGAGGATACCAAGGAAAGTAATGATGATATAAAAAAAAATAATAAAACACATCAACAAAACATTTTTAAAAAGAAAAGTATTCAGTGTCCTGGATGAACCATAATCTGCAGAACTTGAGGGGCTAACCTTGTCAGTGGATAATTAAATAATAAAGTACCATTTTAATGTGGCATAATTTATTGACTACCAACTCTAAAAACTAATCACCCATGACCATCTACTTTCAGTTATCTGGGATCATTACTTCATCAAGTCAGTTGTCAAAGAGGAGTTTGTCACATATATTTAGCAAATTCTATGTCTGCTAACAAGCTTCATCCATGAATGAGCAGCTAAGAGGAGCCAAGACCAAAGCACAAGCTTAGAATGTAGGCTATGGAGAAGAAGTAGGAGGGAAAAGCCCCTTGAATTCACTCATACTCTTCATTCTGCTCAGGAGGAAGCTTTTAGAGAGTAAAAACATAGCCAAATCCCTTTCAACTCCCTCTTCTTTACATCCCTTTGATGGGTTCTAGATAATAGCTAACCCTAAGAATTGAAATCCTATCTTGAGATCTTGGTGACTCTACTAGCCACTCTTGATAAGACAACAAACTGAGCTTCAGAATACATTGGTTCTAGGCCCATTTTCTCCATAAATAGTCATGTGATCTTGGAAGCCATATAATCTCGGCTATCTCATTTCCACATCCATAAAATGAAAGTTCGAGATGAGGGAATTACTAATGTACCACCCAACATGAAAATCTGATGATAGGGAAATTAACTCCTACAAGATCCGTGCTGCACTTTTAGGAAATTTGGAATGTGAAGGACTCGCTCATTTCTCCAGAGGTCATATGCATTCATTATTTGGTTTGCAAAATCTGGCATTAATGAAAACCATTAAATATTCCCTTGAAAAGCATAGGCATTATTCATTTCTACACCAAAGAAGCAGGAGAAATGATTAATTGCAATAAGAATCCATATGAAAAACTTGTAGTTCATCCATAGAATTTCCTATATGTTGAGAAAGTATTCTATCCTGAAATAGACTCAGAAAAAATGGAATTTTTTTTAGCAGTAAGTAAACTACTCAGATTTCCGCATCATTATGTGTGGTGGCCCTGCCACCAAGGCTGCTGGATTATAGAAACAAGAGTCTTGACCGGCGGAACCTCTTCCTCTGGGGAGATTTGAGCTTAGGTTTTTGTGATGTCATCCCTCTCTCCCTCAGGACTGAAAAGCTGGGTAGCCATAGGAGTGGCCCCATCTAGAACTTATATATAGACTGTTGCTATGTGTTTCATCATCCTTCAAATGCTCAAAAAGGGAGAATTCCTGTAAAAAGTTAGTCCTTGGTAAAATGGACTTGGGTACGTCATATAATCTCTGCTATCCCATTTTCACATTCATAAATGAGAGTTCCAGATGAAGGAACTACTCATGTACCCCCTACACTGTAACCAGAATACTGTCAATTCAGTTCAAATACACACACACACACACACACACACACACACACACACACACACAATGTACTGCCTGTGAATTATGAAGGTAGCACTCAATGTTTGGACCTCTGTTTCCTCATCTGAAAAATGGGAACAATCATATCTGCAAGTGTTCACTTCGTAGAAATGTGGCAAAGCCCATATGAGATGTTTTTTAGGGATCTTGCAAACCTTAGGGTTCTGTGGATATGTCAATTATTTATAACATGGAGTTGAGATTGCTCTGGAGGCTTCTCTGTCATTTGTTTTGGTTTCTTTGCCAAACCTAGAATTCTCATCTTGCACCCCAGAATCCCTTTCGCCACTTTAGTAGAACTAAGGATCCAGGAAAACTATAACAAAATCTGAAATTTTTCTCTGCCACTTGGTTGGGATAACATGTATGTGTGCATAAATATATGTACATATGTATTATGTGTATATATATTTACACATGCACACACATATTTATATTTATCTATTTACATATAATGAAGGGAATAGTTCACCATTCCATGGGCTGAGTGAATGTTGCATAGGTTCTACCCTGCTCTTGCTTCTTCCATTAATAACAAAATGCATGTCTAGTTCTTCGCACTGGCATTATAGAGCAAACAAGCTATCTTTCTTATCTGAGTCAAAATTTGACCAGGAACAGAAGGCCTTCAAAGTTGCAGGAGAAAGCTGACATTGTGACAGATAGCACTTAATACAGCTGTGACTATGGATGGGTGCATCCCCATGTGACTATGCAGAGACTGAGGAAAGCCTAAGGTCCCCAGAGCTTTCCTGGAGTTAAAAAGAAAAAGTGATTTCTTCTTCTCAAGCCCCAAATATTGACACTACACAGGCAGAGGCTCTCCCATGAAGTAGATGGGATATGTTTCTGGTACTTTCAAGTTTACCAAACACACACAGAAATAAATATTCCATTTCTCTCTTAATATATGTGTATCTCAAAATGTGACATAAATAGCAATTATTTTATCCCTTTTACTGAGGGAAAGTAAGGCTCAGGGAATGTTACAGACCTTTCACACAGGGAATATGTCTTCTGACTCCAAGTGCCCTGTACTCCTTTCATTCTCTGGACAACAATCCCCTCCTGAAATTAAACTATCATCTAATCACTAATATCCTTTTCAGCTCCAAAATGCTTTGACCCTAATTCTCACCAAATACCAGAACAATACAGATGGCCAACTCATTCATCAGGTTCAAGGGAAGTGGATTTTTTAAAAATTATCTTCTTTGTAATTATTCCTTTTGTTTTTATAATACATATATTAGTCAATAGATACCCCCCTTATTTTTCCAGGAAATGGATTATCGCTTGAAACAAAAGTTTTAAAAGAAATAGAGAGAAAAGTAGTTCAACCGAACTAAGAAGCTAAATGTAATAGTATATGCAACATAATGATTCATAGTCCTTCCACCTCTGTAATGAAAAGAAGGAGATATAATTTAAATTACACATCATCTAATTTCAAACAAGTACACAGCTTCACCAACAGTGTAGTAAGGTGCCTGCCTTTCCATTGTTCCTCCAACATGGCCAATTCTCATCTTTTGTCATTTTTGGAAATTTTCTGAGCGTGGGGTAAAAATTTAAAGTTGTTTTAATTTTTATTACTCTTTTTATTGGTGATATGGAATAATCATGGTTCTTAATGGTTTGCAACTCTTCATTTGGAGAATAGATTCTTTGATAATTTATCTATTGCAGAATAGTTCTTGGTTTATATATGTAATATATATTTATATATTAGATATAATCTATAAATTCACATCTCAAATATCAGACCTTTAAAGTGCAATACCGACATGACTGTAATCTCATTAATATGTCTGATATGGGTGTGATCCACATCATGATCCATCCATTCGCTCTCCTGCACAGCTATGAAACTCTTGGGTATGTCCTCCCTTCAGTTCACTCCCTTCAGCACCTTACTGGGGGGGCCTTCCTCACTTCCTGCTAGCTGCATGAAGGAACCTGGAGAGCAATCTGCTCAAACTCTTATCAGAGCTATGCTGGTTACAAAGATTTCCCCCCCAATTGCACACAATCTCTTGAATTTCATGTAATTGAGACTGTCTTTTTTATTTTTATAAACACTTCTAGCCATTGTTTAGTTAAAATTAATGCTGTCTCAAGTTAATCTTAGTTTTCAATGATACCTGATATGGCTTACTTTTTTAAATGATGTGTTCTTATTGAGTATATTGCAGCATATGGCATGAAATCAGTCTAAAACTAATTTTTTTTTGCCAAACTACTTTCCAGTTTTCCCAGAAATTCGTGTTAAATGTGATTTCTTCCACAAGTAATGTATGTTCTCTGATCTATTAAAGATTAGGTTATTGACTTCATTTGCTTCTGATAATTCCTTATCTAGACTGTTCCACTGACCTATTTTTCTATTTTTTAGCCAAAAGATTTTATGATTACTACTTTACCATATAATTTGAAGACTGGAAATGTTCTTTCCTCCTTCAGACCTATCTTTTCTCTTAATGGATTCAGCTGATATTGGGAACAAGAACGTTTCCTGTAATAATGTGGATATATAAGACATTTTGGTCATTGGACAGAGATCTCACTCATAATAGCAACTATTCAGCCATATAATAAAAAAAGTGATTTTTAATGCCCATTATTCCTTTCTGCTCCCTCTATCACTATTCCCTTCCTCTATCACAACGATCTCCTCTGGGAACAGAAGCGAAAAGTGCACTATGAAAGGTCAGGTACATTGTTACTTATTATTTGAATTTTGTGGTCAAAGAACTCATCATCCCATTGGGTCAGTCTGCTGCTTGTGACCATCTCCAAATTTTACTAATAAGTTCCTTGAACAACAGACAGACCAATCTGTTGACGTTCTTTCCAGAAGCCTTTCCAGACTTTGTACTTCACTAGTCTAACCTTAGTCAACTTAGGGTCCCTTTCAAGGCACAATGAGATCTTGAGACATATGAGGAGCTTAGGAAGGAGACTTTTTTATACTTGAGGAAACAATGGTGTCTTATGTGAGCAAGGGATGGTGAGTCATTAGAAGCATTCATTCACTGTTCAACCAATTATCCAAACAATTTTTGATTGCCTATGTGTGTTGTATAGAAAATGCAGGAGATGCAAAGTTTAGATTTCATGCAATCTCTGTCCTCGTGGGGCTCCTAACAATCACTAATGTGCTTCGAGATTCATATTTTAGCTGTGCTCACTAAATCAGAGTTCGAGCATGGATTCAATTTTAACTAAGAACTAAAAAGGCCATGTCAATGTGTATGTCAGTTCTATGGTACAAACCGTGCAGAATGAGAATCTGGGAAAAACAATCAATTTCCTAGGCTGTCAACACTCTCATACTTGCAGAGGAGACGGGGAGAAAACAGGTTTCTGTCGGCTGTGAGGGCTTCCCTAGAGAATCGACAGGCAACTTCACCATCTGGACACTGGGAAAGCATTGCAGCTTTGCCTCCTTCCTTTGCCTCCCCCAGGCAGCACTTTATATTGATGCTGCAATTTTGCAGAAGGATCGGATTCAATTAACAGACTGCTCCACCATGAACTTTTGTGCTCTGTTTGCAACCCCGGCTCATTGTGATCCATTGCAAAGGACAACTTTCCCCGATATAAATGAGAGGGGCTCATTGGCAGCACAAATGGCACCTAAGTCAGCGAAGAATGTGACAGATAGTCTGTTGATTTCCTCCAGGGTCCTTAAGGGAGTAGCCTGTAGAAGGCAAGGAAATTGTCAAGATGGTGAAATCTCAGCAAATTTTGCATTTATGATGGATACCCATTGTTACAGCTGAATCAATAATGCAGCTGTGCATGTTGGTCAGGAAAGAGAGCGACATGGACAAAGGGGAGATGCTGACTCAGGCATTTCGTAGAAACAGAGGAAAGGGAGATTGGTTGGGCACACTTCATTTTATACTCCCATGAATAAGTTCAGTGATTTAATTAGGACCTTCTGCATTGAAGGGAGATGTTAGCCTATGAATATACTTATTGCATCTGACATTCAAATTTATTCCTCAAATGCAAACACATTTTCCACTTATAAGGAACCATAAGCAAGCTAAAAGTACTTAATTAAAGCATCAGCTATAGGAATAGATGCTGAAACAAATATAATGTACAGATTGCTAATCATGTGGATGTAGCCAATGAAAGGCACAAAACTAGATTGTTTTCAAAGTTTGAGAAACTCATGGGTAGGTCCACTTATACTTGGATGTTATTGGATAATATCCAATCAGAAGCCATTTTTTCAAGTGAGAGTCCTGTTAAATACATTCAAGATCTATCCAAGGTGCTGAAGGACTGGCTGGATTAGTGAGGTACATTCTGACCAAAAAAAAATGTTCTTAATGCTCAGGAACAGGAACAGAAGTTAGGTGGGGGAAGTTATTTCATTATGCTGTCCCCAAACTTTCTATCAAATAAGTTTTTACATATAAAATTAAAATTGCCTTTTACTACTACATTGAAAAAAAACTTCATCTACCCTGTATAGAGCTGCTAAAGGTGCCCTGTTGTAGGTATATAAATTGAAATAGGAACTTATTTTTTTAACATCTACATGTTTGTAACTTTCCATCCTCCTCAGAGCTCTCTCTATGATAATGTCAACTCAACCTATCACATGAGTTTAGATATATTGAACTTTACTTGAAGAAGGCCCTTAGCCTAGAGGCATAATGATTTGGTGGCTGAGGTCCCCAAGCTAGCTGGAAAAGATGCATCTGTCACCTTTTCATCTGCTGTCCTCTTCTTTTTTGCAGTCAAGGGAAAAACTCATTAGATGTGAATACAATCTTTTTTCTAAATTATGACATTGTGGATCAGTAGTTAAGTTGATATGTCTCCATAGATACTGGTTTGAAACTGTGGATATTTGTTTTGCAAATGATTTTTGAAGATCTGTCTGTGGGCAGGAATAAAAACAAGGGAAAAACTCTAGAGAAGGTTCCTTTCCTTACTCACCATTTAGAGGAGAAAAGGGGGCATATTCAAGAGATGTTGTGAAGTTGAATTTGATAGACCATGGTTCAAAGGGATAAGTGATAGTGAGGAGTTGAAGCTAAACACCCACATTTCAAGCCTGAAGTACTGAGAAGATGGTAGTGCCCTATACAATAATAAGGATGATAGGATGGGGGTGGGTAGTGTTAGAAGGAAAGATAAGCTTCCTTTTTTGGTAATATTGAGTGTAAAATGTCTACTGGGCTTCTAGTTTAATGGTATAAAGTCAACTGAAGCTGTGAGACTGGAGATCAGCAGAGAGACTGAGGTAGGATAGATTGAAGAATCAGCAGGATAGAAATGGTAATTAAATCCATGGAAGCTGAGAAGATCACCATGTGAGGTAGGAGAGAGGGAGAAGAGAGCTTAAGGTTAGAAGGAAAGTATGACCTGGAGGAAAATCCGGCAAAGCGCACTGAGAATGAGTGGTCAGAGAGAGAAGAGGATAACCAGGAGAGAAAGGTGTCCCCAAAACCTAGAAAGAAGAGAGGATCAAAGAGGACAGAGTAATAAACAATGTCAACGACTGCAGAGAGATCAAGGAGAATATAAGGGTGTAGAAAAAGCAACTAAGGGATCATTAGCAGCTGTGGAGAGGGCAGTTTGGGAGGAACAGTAAGATCAGAGACCAGATGGGGAGGGATTAAGAAGAGAGTGGGAGAAGATGGAGCAGAAGCTCCTATTGCAAATGGACTTTTCAAGAAGTTCAGCTACAAAGTGCAGAGAAGATATAGGATGGTAGCAAGTATGGGAGGATCAAATGAGGGTTTTTCAGGATGGTGGACATGTAGATATATTTGTAGAAGGGAATGAGCCATAGAAAGGGAGTGATTAAAAACAAGAGATAGCATGGGGATGGCAGAAGAAGCAAGGCTTTGAAAGAAACAGGATGGAGTGATATTGCTTGGCTTTTGTGAGGAGGGAGGCCCTACCTCTTAGAGCTTATAAAAGTGCTTTATAAACATGAAAGCTATATGTCCATGCCATTTATTGCTATTTTTCTGGGATTTTTCTAATTTCAAGTAAAAGAAATCTGTTAGAAAACTTGTGTAATGGGAGGGATATCAAACTAGAGATCAGGAAATCAAGATTTAAATACTGGATGTTACACTTAGGAGATCATAGGCGTCACTTTGAAAAATTACTTTGTCTCTTCAGTCTTCAGTTTCCTCCTTTGTAAAATGGGCAGATGGGAGATTTGATGGTCTTCCAAATCCGAAACTTACAATGTTGTGACAAACAAGGTGTGGGACAAGTTGGATAGAATGGACACTTTTTATCCTATAGGTATTGTGCCTGTTCTAGAGCAGAGGGAGATGGACCAGGAAGGCACCAAACCACTGAAGATGATGTGAATAATAAGGGTCCTGTTGTTAAAGGGGAAAAACAAATTCATCTCTAATAAAACTAAGTCAAAGATGAAAAGGATCTTATTTTTCCGAGTGAGATTCTGGCAGCCAGGAGAGCCAAAGCAACTAAAGACAGAGGCAGTAAGTAATCCCTGCAAATCTCCCTGATCTGCTTAGGCTTTTCTGAGAATAATACTCATTTGTTTGCTACAGTTCTGTAAGCAAAATTCCGACCCACGGGGCAGCACAGATGCCTGGACACACATGTCCAGAGGAGTAGGAAGATACCTCCTGAAAGGCCATGCACCCTTGTAGGGGATTCTATTTTCCTTCTGAAAAACCAGGAAAACCTTCCTGAGAGGATCCCAGATGGAAGGTTTCTCCCAAGTGGGAGAAGATTCCCATGAAGGGACGCAGGAACTACTCATAAGTCCATTCAATTTCTGCTTTATCTTGGTTCTTTAAGACTCTTATGTACCTGACTAGTGACTCTGCGGGAGTCTGAACTTTGAGGGTTGTTTTTAAGGGATTTCAAGAAAAAGGACTTAGGGAATCCTGTCATCAGCACTAAAAGGGATTACTAAAGCGAGAGACTGTGGTGGACAAGACAGCTGTTACTAAGGTTGTCATAAGGACTGCATCCTATGGTCCCCAATTTAAAGAATGATGAATTTAGAGAGCACCAAACTCCACTGCAAATCCTTCAGTAATTCAGGAAAAATGTGGAATTCAGTTCTTAATTAATAAGAAAAAATTAATTAATTTAGAAGCTACCAGATGTTCTACTGAAAACAAGCATTTCCACTTTTCCAGGATACTAATAAAATAACAATAATAATACTAGCTAATGTTGATAGAGCTCTGACCATGTGCTAACAACTGTGTGAAACACTAAAATTATTATCTCATTTGATCCCTCACAACAACCCTGGAGATAGATGATATTGTTATCCTTATTTTATAGATGAGGACACTGAGAAAACAATACTTCAGGGAGTTTCCCAGGATTACCCAGTTAGTATCTAATTCCAGGTTGACCTCACGTATTCCTGACTCCAAACCCAGAATTCTATACTCCATCCTCTGCCCAGAGGAGGTTTCATCTTCTTCAACTCAGCTGTATTTTCTGAACTATAAAGTTCTTTCTGCACCCTGATTCTGTCATCTAGAGTATTCTTGTTGATCAGTCATGTCCAGTGTTTTGTGACTTCACTTGGGTTTTCTTGGCAGCTACTGGTATTGAGCACAAATATCCCAATTATAATTTTCATGCCCAGTTATACTTTATTCCTGATTTCAGCCAGGATTGAAGCTATGACCATGTCATTTTCCAAAGGATTTGAGCTATAAGTGAAAATCCCTCGACACAATATTGATCTTATAATTATACTCACTTGAGATCATGAAGCCTTGATTTGGACGGGAGTCCTTTGAGACTAAATACTTCATTCTAAAATGAGAAACTAAGTCCAAGCAGAGTTAGAGTGACTTGACCCAAAGTCCACAGCTTGGGAGCTGCAAAGATAGAATTTTAATCCAAGCTTTCATCTCCAAAGAAAGGGCTCTTTCTATTGTTCTATAATGAATCTAATTCATTGAATGGAAGAAAGTCATTAGGTGCTAGCCTGGGCACTTTATAGAAGGAATAGGCAGTCCAAAAGGTCAAGAATTAGTCATTTTCCTGGGACAAGTGACATTGATGTCTGTCCTTGAACTTGCTTTGGAGTGTGATGGAGAGATAGGGCAGGGATAATGAAGGAGGAAATGATTGGATGGCAGTAATTACCTGCCAACTCTGTTAACTCTCAAGCGTTTGGAGCAAAACTTTTGTTCAAACCATTTTTCCAAAAATGGGAAATCAGAACTTAGAATTTATTTGTCAACCTTTACAGATCAAGAACTCTTTCTACAGCATACCTACAATATGATAAGTGGGTGCCGAGCTGCCATTTAGAACCCCGGAGAGAAGGAAAGCAGCCCATTCCACTTCGGGAGAAGGAAAGTGGCCCATTCCATTTTGGGATAGCCCAGTGGTTGGAATGTTTTCAAAGCAAATTTCCCTGAAACTTAAAATGCTCAAAGGAACCTGCCTAACCTCTTCCTGAAGGGAGACTTTCAATTAAGTAAGTATCCCATATTCTTGGGCTTCTCCTCCCCCAGACTAAACACCCAAGTTACTTTAATCAGCCTTTCCTGGCCTGAATGCTAAGTCCTTCGACTCCCTTGTTTTTCTCCTGGGTATTCTCCAGTTCATCAGGTGCCTCCCTAAATATGGTACCTAGAGCTGAAATGTATTTGACAAATATAGTTTGAACAAAGAAGGCTCCAAATGCACTGCAACTTCTATCTTCTTCCAGCTATACCTCTTTTAAAGCATCTTTTCATGCTCCTAAATTCTGAGTCTTGTTATATGCATTGTCATGTGACTGGCTCATAGTGATCTGTAGATTCACTAAACTGTTTCAATACTGACCTTTTTTAGGCAAACTAGTACCTAACTGTGCCTCTCTTGTGAAGTTGACTTTTTGAGCTCAAACATGGATTTACACTTACCTGCATTGAATTTCATCTTCTTCAATTCAGCTGTATTTTCTGAACTATAAAGTTCTTTTTGCACCCCGATTCTGTCATCTAGGGTATTCTTGTTGATCAGTCATGCCCAATGTTTTGTGACTTCATTTGGGTTTTCTTGGCAGATACTGGAGTACTTTGCTTCTTCTCCAGCTCATTTTACAGATGAAGAAACTGGGGCAAACAGGATGAAGCGACTTGCCCGGGATCACATAGCTAAGAAGTATCTAAAGCAGCTTTCAACTCAGGAAGATGAGCTTTCCTGACTGTAGGCCTCGTACTCTATCCATCCTAGCTGCCACCATCCAATTATACCTTTTGCTTCTTCATAGCATTTGTATTTTATTTAAATCTTTGATAAAAACATTAAATAATAATGAGTCAAACAAAGGTTCCTGGGAAACGTGATGTGATACCCTTCAAAGGTAATATTCAGCTCTTAAATTCTCCAATATTTAAATCTGTAACTTGCATCAATTTAAATATTCCTTCCCACAATGTAAAATTGAAACCCCCCTATGCCTGTCCATCTTTTGGACAGGTTTTCTCCTCCATGATCTCCCATAAGTTTGCCATAAGGAGTCCACCCAACATGCTTCGTCCCTTTCTTTCTCCTGGTACTACTAGGGTAACAGGTGTTCTTTCTGTGTAGCCATCCAATCATTTCTGAGCAAACCTAATTTTACCATCATCTGACACACATCTTTCTACATTTTCCACAACATGGCATAAGAAAATGCATTAAACTTTTTTCAGAGACTTAGGTAAACTGTCACCACAGCATTCCCCTGATCTTCTGTCAAACAAAAGATGAGGAGAATGGAAGATGTCAGTGTGGCTGTTTGGGCTGAAGCTTTGATGACAGTTGTGTTCATTGATTTCTCTTCCCGATGTTCATGAACAATCTCTACTGATACATTCTAAAAATGTTCCGGGAATCGAAGTCACCTTGCTGACCTACAGTGTGCAGGCTCCATGCTTTTTCCTTTTGTGCAGACAGGCAAACCTGTCCTTCTGCAATCCTGTGATACGTCTCCCATTATCCTACTCTCTAAAACAGGGCTTCTTAACCTTTTTGCACTTACAGCCACTGTTTGCCCAAAACAAATGTTTATGTCTCAAATATCTCAAATCTGGACTGAGGTATTTCTGTGTGCATGCAGTACAAAAGTTCTGGATCCCATATGGGTCACAGTGCATGGTTTAAGAAGCTTTGCTTTAAAAGATCAGTGATAATGGTTACACATTCATACGCCTCAGTTCTTTCAGGGCTCAAGGATATGGTTCATCTGAGTTAACTCATTTGAATTCATTAAATCCAGGTCATTCCTATTTTAGTATCCCCATAATTATCTCAAGTATCAACTCCCTGCTTTTCATTTTCATTTTGTTTTGTGTTGTTTTTCTTAAAGGTATTTTTTAAAGTTCTACTCTTTTCAATCTCCTTAGTCTGGAGGAGGGAAGGGGATTCTTAAATATTGGAGTATCACATCCATTCAGATGTTCCCTCCCACAAAGTAAATTGAAATTCATCTGTATCTGCCTGCCCTGTGAGAATCTTGTCTATGTCCTCCCATAAGTCCCCAGAGAAGGTCCATTCAACCTGCAGAAGCTTTCCCTCACTTTCTCTTGACATCACAAGGATACCAGTGTACCACTATCATTGCCTCTGTCATCCCTCACTTCCATTGTGTGGCCAGCCATCTTCTCTGCTAGCATACATTTCTCTGACAACATCCTTCACTCCTATTATGCAATACTCCTCCTTTCTTTTGTGTAATTGTGCTTTCCAACTCAGAATACTTTTGCACGACTTCTCTGTTGATATTTACTGTCAGTTCTGCCGACACTATTACGTTCCTTAATTGGACACCCCAAAGTAACACTGATATATTATCAGTATTAAAAATATGGACCTTTGTTTCTCAAATAAATTTGAGGTCATTAAAAAGGAAGTTCAGTCTGATCTCCCACTTCTGTTTAATTCTGAGCTCAATTTGTCCAGTTATGTTATTTCTCTCATATACATACTGAGGGACAAGCTCTATGAGTTACCTATCCACCTGTGATGGTAGATATGCTCCATTCACTTGACCTTTTCTGGGTGGATGGTCAGGCCAGATTTTTTTAGATAGTTATGGATTTACCCCATATGATTCTGAAATGTTCTGAGACCTTACACAGCCAGCAAGATGTCATACGTGAAATGGAGGATCCACTATCCCGTTTCAACTCAACTCTTATTATCTCAATAAATAACCTTTGGCGAGCTCTATATAAGTCATTTCACCACACTCTGCCTTGGTTTCCTGATTTGCAAAATGAGGGTGTTGGATGACCTAGAAAGTGTCTCCAGATCTAAGTTTAATATTCTGAGTATCTCCCTGTTTTATGCCTGAACTGATGGTCATAACCAGAGGGTCATTGAACAAGATCATCTCTCTCCTATATCCTTCTTGACATATGGATGGCAGACATCTGGATGAAAGAGATTCATTAAAAACATTCTGCTCTGCTAAATCAAACCGTTTCATGGTATGCAAACATTAAGGATAGTATAATTTTATATTTGTATATATTTCAATTAATTATGTAATGGGAAAGCGGCTATGCCCTGCACAGTGTGGTTTGTGAAAGGCTGCCCATTCCCTCTGATTGCCTTCCTGGACGACGGCCTCGGTGCATGCTGAGATGATCTCCACTACAGTTCTTACTCTCATCCCTTTGAAGTACTACTGAGGGTGAAGCTGATTTTTTCCCATCTCTTTAGCATCTTCATTTCCTTTGGATACATTTGAGAACACCTGCTTTCTATCCTTTCCAGTGGTGTCACCTGGACATGCATATCTTTTGGATGTCCTTGCTCTCCCATTCCCCTTACTATCATCTCTGCCTCTTCTATAAAAATATCTGCAGTCTTGATGGAAGGGTCTAAGTGTGTGGACTTATTATGCTTGATGGTGGGGGGAAAAGAAAAAGAGTTGCTATTAACATCAATATACATCTTTTCCATGCTTTTTTTTTTCATTGTTTTGTTCAAAATAGAATCAAACCCAAATTTGAGGAAATCTGTTTTCTCTTTTACTAATTAATGCTTAGTTCACCTTAGTAAAGATCTTACTCTTTTATCCCTTTTTTTTCTCAAGGTAAATTTTGAAAATCATTTTTTTATCCTTAGCTTTGCAGCTTAAATTCATTCCCAGTTTTATGATCCCTGTAAATATTAGATGAATTGATTATGCATTTGCCTTCATCTTCTGTGACCTATCCTGAAGCTCGCTGAGCACATGGAAAGTTCCACCATCATTTTCCCCTTCCTAGTGACCAACACAGCCCTTGTCCCTTAAAAGGCACTTAATGAATGATGGTTGAATGAACCGAATGAAGACTCACACCATTATCACTCTTTTAGGACCACTTCTTCTACTCCTCTTTCTTCCTCATTGAGGCTGTTTCTCTGGGTATCAGAAATTGAACTATCTCCTTAGATTTTGTTTCTCCAGCTAATTTTCTCATAGAATTTTAATCTGTGAAACCTATAGATTCCTTTGGAGAATATTTTATAGCCTACCCCTCTAAGATTGGGAGGATGGCAGCAGTGGTGGGGTATATGAGTCAGATCCCAAAGTTCTCCTTTGATCTCAAAAATTCTAAGATAGAGTCAGTTCTCTGCAAAGCTTCATTTTGTACTAGAGCAATGAAATGCTCCCTCTTGGTGAGCATTAGAGTCACAATAGAAACTCCCCTTGTGGGGTCTTCCACTTTTCAAAGATAAAATTACATTTAACTTAACACAAGAAATGATTGACCATTCTGATACTGGTGTGTATGTATGTACATATATACCTATATGTAAGTACACAAGTGTGTAATAGCCATGATGTATATATACCTTTATATACTCATGCTTCTGCATTGGGTATCCCATCTTCCTGAAAGGCATTTGCATCTCTGCCTCAAAATCCTTCTCTTTCTCTCATAAATAACTCATGAAAACACAAAGATACACAATATACACACATGCGTGTCCATACACATATACATGCATGCAAAATACATGTGCACTGAACATAAATGCACGTGTGTATTGTATGTTTGTATTTCAACTTGTGAATACATATATATATATATATATATATATATATATATATACACACAAACATTTATTATGGATGTGTGTGAATATATATGAGAGAGAAAATTAATAAATTCCTTCAAAGGTCCAAATAAATCACACACACACACACACACACACACCACACACACACACACACACACACACACACACACACACACACACACACCATTGATAACCTACTCTCTGCACCAAGGGTTTATTCGTTTCCTAACTCCTCATCTATTTCCTCCTTCTATCCAGGTGTTTTCTAACAGACCAGTAAGTCAAATCCTCTTCTGTCTGTGCTTCTAAAATTGTCATCCTTCCCCCTGTTTCCTGAACCTCTTCACATGATACATTTTCTTAAGCATAATAAAGCACCTTAATCTACCCACCCATGGCCCCTTTTAATGTCCCATTTCTTTTGAACAGTGTCTGTCCTTTTAGAGAGATGCTTGGGATGAGGACATCACTTTCTTTTGCTTGTCAAAACTTCTGATTGGCACAAATGCTTCTCTCTGGGACCCATCACGCACAGCCTTCTCCTTCCTCCGACTTCCTCAATTCAAAGCCCTTTGGATCAGATTTGCAAGCCTATAAGCAAATTAACTGCTACTAATTCTGATTAGGTGCCCTCCCTCCTGGCCAGTAGCATATTTCTTATATTTGAAGCAGTTGATAACTTCAAATACTACTCTATGAAACCACCTTCCTGGGCAGTTGTTCATTTCTCCAATCTGGATTTTTTTTTTCATCTGACTCCCTAGACCATGACAGATAGCAAGGCTGACCCTTTGGCCCATCCCCTTAAGGTCCTCAGACCCTTCAATCATTTTTGTCACCATACTGCCTTTCTAGACTTCTGTAATCACTTTTGATTAGTCTTGAGTCACTTTTGATTAGTCTTGAGAGATGCATTATCCCAGTTGCCACTGAGAAGATAACAACCAACTGCTTTAATGTCAATCCAAAAATAGCTGCCTTCACCTTTTTCTTTAACAAGGGGTCAGTGGGAATACCTATTCTCTCTTCTTTTCTTCTGACCTACATGGACTCATCTTTCATCCGACAGCATCTCTGTATCTCCATCATTAGTTTTCATAAGAAAGGAAGTCATCTTTTTTCCTTAAGACCAGATCTGATTGTGTGACTTCCCTACTCTCCCAACTCCAGTGGGCTTCGTATTGCCTCTAAAATAAAATAAGGGTGGTTCAGTTTAGCTTTTAAATATATCTGGCCCCAACCAACTTTTTCAGCGCCATGATACATCACTTCCTTTCCAGGAATCCATGATCCAACCAAAACACCCTTCACTGTTCCTAACTGTCCATCACCTGCCTCCAACGCCTTTACGTGGTGCTCCGGTCTGGATGGGGATCATTCCTAGAACCAGGCCAGGCCCCTCTTCATGAGAAAAGCTAAATATAATCCCTTTTTGGGCCTTGAAACTTCTCTCATTGAATAAATGTTCACAAAAGCCTTTGAGATGAATCAGCATGATTTGAATGATGTCAAGAATGAAAGGTCTCACTCCAGTGCAATTGAGACCTGAAACGTGTGCCAGGCTCCTGCCTGCCATTGATTGTGGTCCACAAGGACAAACTGTTTTTTCCAAACTGCCCTTTTACCTGGAAAAGGATGTGAGGAAAGGGAGAAAAATCAAAAAAGAAAGCACGTGTTTTAGGTTTCTGATGTACTTTTAGTCTCTTTTGCATTGAAATGTGGTAAAGTTTTCTTTCTATTTTCTAAGACAAAAAGACGACATTTTCTGAGGATGAACAAGAGTAATTTTAGAAAGCTGTAAATGTCCAGGGATGCAAGGGGATGCCTCCTCTCCCCCAAGAACGTGAGACACCCCATAGGACTGTGAGAATTTAAGCTGGAAGAGATTTTGCCTAAATCTCTCATTTTATAGATGGAGGAAATGAGATTTAAACTAGGGACATGGTCTGTTGAAGATCACACAATCAGAGTCAAGCCCACTCGAAAGCCACTCTACCAGGAAGGCCTTTCTGTAGTCAAAATCAAACTCAGAAAGTGCTGACTTGTGCGTGAGATTCTTTTTTCTCCAGGAGAAGCCCTACCATTGTCTCTGAGCAGAAACAGTAAGAAGACAGGGCCCGGAGCTAGAATCTGGAGCCTTTGGTTTTAGTTTCATTCAACAAAAATACATTTCTCCCCAGGGCCAGGCTCACATCTCTCTCACTTGCCAGTTGTGTGACATTGAGCAAGTCAACGTCACTATACTGGGGCTTCATTCTCTGTAAAATGGGACTCAGCCCATAGGTTTGGTGCTTGAAGGAAATAAGGCAAGCTCCTCGCACAATGACAGAATTGCAGCCGTTAAGTTCCATCTTGCTAAAATATTCCAGAAGAAAATGAGAGCAAGAGGAGACTTCATTCTTCACTCCAGCCTTATTCACCTCCTTGTGGAAGGCTTTGGGTTGGGGGGCTTCCTCTTAGTAGATGTATTGTGATTTATTATCTTTTCTCATTTGTTATTTTTATTTTGTATTTATTATATAAATATATGGTATACATTATATAGTGCACTAGATGGTGTAATGGCTAGAGTACAGGGTCTAGAGTCAGGAAGACCCAAGTTCAAGCCCAGCTTCAGTCACTTCCTAACTGTGTGACTCTGAACAAGTCACCTCACCCTGTTTTCCTCCATTTCCTCATCTGTAAAATGAGCTGGAGAAGGAGACGGCCAACCCCTTCAGTGTCTTTGTCAAGAAAACCCTCAAAAAGAATTGGTCAAAATTGAAACACCTGAAATAAATAATTGTAAGTATCTCTGTTAGAACCTCAGGGATATCCGATGTGTGACCCCATGAGGAAACAGGTTCTACCTCCAAGTCCATTGAGGAAATCTGACTGGCCATTTGTAGAGGGAACTTTTGGTCAAGTATATACAGGGCTGAGGCCCTGACAGTAACTACCATGTGGAAGTCTGGGGTTCTCCTCTTCCCCTGCCCCCAAAATTGTTTCCAGAAGTGAACTTCCCCCTATTTCCTACTTCTGTTTACTTATGGGAATCTGTTGTGCACCATGAAAAATGCCCTGCCACATTTAATGGCAAGGAAAAAGTGTTTTAGAGGCATCCATCCCACTGAGGGACGTAAATCCAGCTGCCAAGTTTTCTGCCGACCTGTCCCACCTTCTCTGGGTTGCGCTGAGTCACCGCCATAGTGGCCGCTGGCCCTATCCCGACTTGGAAAGAAAGAGTAAGCAACAAAAGTATCCCACTCCCCGACACAGACCCAGAATGGGCTTCCAATGCATTAGAGACTTGACCGGTTGTCAATCCAGAAGATACCCAGAGTCCCCGGCCTTCCAAATACCCCCCTCCAATGCATGGCGGCCCAGATGGGCTTCCCCTGGCCCATCCAGCGGCCCAGCGGTCACTCTCCCAGCTCTGGACATGAGCAGGACCGAGAGGAACCATCCCATCTTCTCCCGGGAGCTTAGAAATCACCAGCGACACAGGGCATATTGAAATTGAACTTTACGTATTTTATTTCTATGTACATCTCATCTTCGTCCAGAAATAAAACTCTAACTACAGACAGACCGTAATGCTGCGTATATGTATCGCTTCCAACAATACGTTAGCTGAGTAAGTGCTGGGTACAGAGTTCTGTCTTGCTCGTGGATTTACAGCTACATTGCTAACATGGACTCCGACTCCTCCTCGCTCCCTTTTTCTTTTTTAACCAATAACAAGCAGAGAGACAAGTACAAGTTAATAGTAATAAGCTGCTGAAATAACACGGGATAAACTATGTACAATACAAACCATTCATACAAATGAAGACTAGGATATTGAGTTTGTTACAATGTGTGGAGTAAAGATAAGCCGTCCCTTACAACTTACACGGTGCCCGTCTCTCGGCCGGTCCCCTGGAGATCCAGCGGCTGGGGAGTTCCTAAGCAGACTCGGCCAGGGCCAGGGACGGGGCAAAAGCCGGAAGCCCCCAGCCGCCCACGTGTAAGTTCTAAAGGTTTCCTCATCTTTACAGGGGCTCCTAGGGCCCCCTCGAATGTGCCTACGGGATGCTGGGTGGGTGGGTTCATTTGGGAAGGAGGACTGAGCTCTGGAGACACGCGTCCCAGGGTCACAAGCAGGTAGGCCTATGGTATCGTTACCAGTGCAGCTATCCGAAGCAGGAGCGCGTGAGGGGAGGGATGGATTTACATGGATTCGAGACTCGGAAGGAAATCTCCACCCCAGTGCCCGTCAGAGCCCACTCTGGCTGGCTATTCATTCCCGTTTGCTTTGATCGCTTCTCTAACCCTTCCGACCCAGAGAATTAAAAGACCTCTAACCAGGGATCCCAATAGATGCGAGCCAAAATGTGTGTGTACATGGACATGGATGTCTGTGGGTGTGGATGGTTCTCCTCGGTGACTCGATGTAAAACCTGCGGTGATTCACAACTACACTGAGAAATGGAGCCGATGGGCAGGAATGACACCAGATTGTCCCCCTGGGATCTTGGCAGCCCGTGGACAACAGCAGCAGCGTAGACACAATCCAGGCCCCAGATGTGATCTTCTCCTTGTGTAACAGCCCTGACGTACGAGCTCTTACTCCTCAGGCTTCAGTCTCAGCCCCAGTGGCTCCCGCTCAACCCGAAGGGAAGTAGGGCGTGTCGCTGTGGTAGTTGTAGTCAGGACACACCTTCTGGACTAGTTTGTAATCGGTACTATAAAAGGAAATGTAAATACAGATGACCTTAAAGGGCTTGGAGCAGAGCCAGGACACGTGGCTCTGGGTCTGCTCCTGGTAACAGGTCTTGGAGGGGTCATAGTTACAGAGCGTGTTCTTGGTCGCCTTGTCCACCTTTTCGTACTCGATCCGGCAGTTAAAGGACTTGGAATCTTTGGCATCGATCACCGTCTGCTGGGCCAAGTCGAACTCCACGATCTTGGTGGGGGGCACCAGGCTCACAGAGACGTTGCCTTGCCCGGTGGAATTGTGCCGGAAGTAGACGCTGAAGGTCCCGTTCCCGTGGTCGACGATTTTCCCAGTTATCAACAGGTTGAGCTTCACAGTTTTGATGTTGGAATGAAAATCACCCCAGCCAAACATTTTCTTAAACTTCCCCGTCTTGACGATGGGCCGTCTCTTGGCTCTGGGCCGAGGCTCCTGAAGGTCCGTGGAGTTTCTCAGCCAGTCCCAGAGATCTTGTTCCGAATAAGGTTCTGGGGTGTCGTAGCGCAGGTCCAAGTCCGTGTCATTGTCCTTGCCGCGAAAAGTCTGTGAGAGGAGCCGGCTGATGGACAAGTCTTTGCTGCTTTCTGTCCAGATGTGCTTTAGGGTGGATTTTGTACCTCCGGATTTTAGAAGTTCTGACTTCCCGCCATTTGTGAGATTGGCACATGTGACCTGGTGAGGAAAAGAGAAGAAAGGGGACATTCTTAGCTTTGTAAGAAAAGAACGTGGGTTAGAGAGGAGATACGTGGAGGGGGCCCCCTCCGGAACCACAGACGGAGAATTAAACCCCTGAAGAACCCCGCCGAAAGCATGCATCCAACCAGCAGCCATTCCAGTGGAGGGCAAGAGCCCGTTCCCCCCTCACAGATAGTGCATTGTGATAACTCGGAGAACGGGGGAAAGACAGTGGAGAAGGAAGCCAGGACCAAAGCGGGAGACTGATTTCTACACATGTACTGCCACCTAGTAGGAATAGCACGAGTTACGAGTTGCCAAAGGAGCCAACAGCCCAGTTCCCCCAGAAGCTGAGTAGCATTCATACTCAGCACCACAACCAGCCCGGCTACTTGAGGCAGAAAGACACTATTTGAACCCAGACACACAAGTCTCGCCAATCCGTGAGCAGAGGGGGAAAGGGTTAAAGCCCTTTAGCTCTAACTGTGATTAAAAATAATTGAAGCCGATGGTGGGAGAGAGGGAGGATGGCTGCTTTTACTTGTTTCTACTTGCTCCATGAACAATATAAGCTAGGTAATTTTGTAATGAAGTCCTAGTTTGTCTCAGTAAAAAAAAAAAAAAATTATATATATATATATATATATATATATATATATATATATATATATATATATATATATATATATATATATATATATATATGTATGCATGTATCGCCAACTGTATGTACAACAACGTATCCAGGAATCAAGGAAGTCTAAAACAAACACAGATTGTCTCCTCTGGGAGCCTCTGTTCTGGTCCAAGAGTTGGCCAGAGGCACAAACCTGGCCAAGACCAGAGGCAGCAGAGAGTAAGTGCCAAATGAGAAATCCCTCCTCTTTCCAGAGCTAAGCAGGTGTAGCAAGGTTGTCAAAGACAGAAAGAAAAAGGGCCTCTGTACATCAAAACTGTCCTAGAAGAACCTCGTGAAATACATAGCGGAGAGATGGAAATAAGCAGATGTCGATCAATCAGACGATGGTTAAACAAATCATGGACATGAAGGGAAGGGAATTAACAATGAATGTGAAGCTTTTAGAGAAACTTGGAAAGACTTACATGAAACAACATTAATTGATGCAAAATGAAAAGAAAAAATCACTAAAGCAATGTGCATGATATGTATAACAACAGGATTGGAAGGAAGGAAGGAAGGAAGGAAGGAAGGAAGGAAGGAAGGAAGGAAGGAAGGAAGGAAGGAAGGAAAGGAAAGGAAGGAAAGGAAAGGAAGGAAAGGAAGGAAAGGAAGGAAAGGAAGGAAAGGAAGGAAAGGAAGGAAGGGAAGGAAAGGAAGGGAAGGGAAGGAAGGAAGGAAAGGGAAGGAAGGAAGGAAAGGGAAGGAAGGAAGGAAAGGGAAGGAAGGAAGGAAAGGGAAGGAAGGAAGGGAGGGAGGGAGGGAGGGAGGGAGGGAGGGAGGAAGGAAGGCATAACTATACTGAGTAAAGAAGATATAAGAAAATATATTCTTTGTGGAGATGAATGACTATGGGTGTGGAAAATTGCATGCATTATCAAACTCAGTAAATGGTTAGTTTGGGGGTGATGGGGGTGACAGGGATCATTTTTAGATTATGCTTTCTCAATAATACCCTTATCAATCAGCCGGTTGGTAAAGTGACCTTGCTTCAGTAACTGCTATGCTCCAGGTATGGTTCTAAGCATCAAAGAAAAATACAAGAGAGCCCCTGCCTCCTAGAAGCTCAGCATCTCCTGGGGAGTATGGGAAAGTGATGATTGTCTTTCCTACTGTATAAAGAAATAAGCTCTAAGACAAAGTAAAGGGAGCAGGCCATGGTCCAGACTGAGAGTCCGACTCCAAGATACTTATGTCTGCAGCAAACCCGGTCCCCACATCATACACACAAGCTCCAGGAAAAGCTCCAATGTCTCTTCTGTCATGGACCTGACTTACAGCCTGACAGCCCGGATCAGCTGAACACACATAATATATCAGCTGAGGCTGATGTTGGGCTGAATATTCAGATGTAGCACAGAGCTACAACGGAGTATTTATCACAATAACACTCTCCCTAGGTTTCAGAACCACCCTCTCTCTCCTCATTCTCCTCCTACCTATCTGGCCACTGCCCTGTCTCCTCTTCAGAGTAGCCCCTCTAATGGTAAGTGTTCTCCAGGGCTTTGTCCTGGCTCTTTTCTCTTCTCCTCCTATACTACTTCTCTTGATGATCTCCAGCTTCCATAAATTAAATTGTCTTTTTTTTTTTTGCTGAAGCAATTGGGATTAAGTGACTTGCCCAGGGTCACATAGCTAGGATGCTTTAGATATGATTTGAACTCAGCTCCTCCTAACTTCAGGGCTGGTGCTCCATCCACCGCACCAACTAGCTGTCCCTAATTGTCATCTCTATGCTGCTGATTCTCAAATCTACCTTGGAGGTCTCTGCTGCTCCACAATTTTGTATCTCCAACTGCTGGCAGATATCTCAAACTAGATGTCCAGTAGATTTCTCACAATCAACATATCCAAAGCTAAATTCATTGTCTTTCCCCCTAAATCCATCCACCACCTTCCCTATTACTACAGGGGGGAACCCACCCTTAGAGTCCCTCAGACTCACAAGACTCTTCACTAGCTTCCCCCTCTTCTCCCCAATCCAATCGGTCACCAAGACCTGCAAATTTGAACTTTGCAACACATCTTGCCCCCTTCTCTCCTGTGACTCATACTTGGTATAGGCTCTCATCACCTCACTGACTATTTCAATATTTGTTTATGGTTCCGAGTCCACTTTATCTTCCATTTAGTCAACAAAATGATTTTCCTAAAGCACAGGCACAACTCTGTCATTTACCTATTCAGTGAACAACAGTGACTTCCTATCATCTGTAAGGTCAAACATTAAATTCTCTCTTTGACATTCAAAATTTTTCATAACGTAGCCCCCCAGTACCTCACTCTCTCACCATGTACACTTTGTGGCAGTTAGCTGGTGGTCTGGCTGTTCCATGAACAAGACTCTCCGTCTCTCAACTTTTGGCAACTCCTCCAGTTCTGGCTGTCCCCCACACCTGGAATCCTTTCCCTTCTCAACTCCAGCTACTGACTTCCAAGGCTTCCTTAAAATTTCAACTAAAATTCTCTCTTTTACAGAAAATCTTTCCCACCCTCTCAATTCATGTGCTATCCCTCTCAGAACTGTTTCTTATTTATCCTCTATATAGTTTGCTTATATATGTGTTTGCTTCTGATTCCTTCCCATTCGAATATGACTCCTTGAGGGCAGGACCTGAGTTTTGTTTCTTTTTATATCCCCAGTCTTTTGCACATGTCCCTTATTAGATGTTTAACAAATGTGCATTGACTGACTGTCTTTGTATCCCTTGTGCCCAGCTTATGACAGGTATCTCTGAATGCCTGTTGATTGATTGATTGACTGATCTATGTGAAGAGTGTGTGTGTGTGTGTGTTTACCTCTCTTAAAAGTAAAAAAAGATACCTATTAATTTCTTCCAACCATTTTTTTTCTGTATCTCCGTTACTACTCATTATAGATAATTATAGTGTTGCTTTGGAAATGATATATTTCTTGATTCAAAAGCTTGAATACTTGAGAGCAGATAGATATGTAAATAGCATGATGTGTAAGGATAAGAAATCTCACTCTGGGTGAATAAAGAAGACAAAAAGAACGAGATTGACACAAGCAGGAATACAGGCATTTGGACCAGCTTCCATTGCCTTTGAGAATAATTTACTGTTTAGAGATGGAGTCTTAAACATTGCAGATATTCCTGGTTCTTTTCTAGGTAGTTCCCTTCTCTCCCCGAAGGTTGTAAGCTCCTTAGGGATGTAGGTCAGATAACCTTTCTGTATTTACCTAAGCACCATCCACATAGAACGAGTTAAATTGGATTTTTCACTTGGGTATTTGATGAATAATAGAGAGAGAATAAGGAATGAAATGTAAACCAGGGTTCATTAGGAAAAGATATGCTTCCTTCTCACAGCAACTGGGGATTGGAGGACGGTGGTTCAGTGGGAATATTTTCATAAAGAGTCTGGAAGAAGAATGATATATAAGAAAGCCCTGTTGCAATGCATTCTGCCCTCTGCTCTTCCAGTTGGTCCATTATTGCATCTTTCCAGACACAATTCCATCTTCCTTCCATCTTCCCTTCCATTCACCATTCCCAAGCAGACTTTACCATATTAAGTAGAGACAGCACACCTGGGGAAGAGGTGTTCTGAGGGCCCAAAGGAGCTCTTCCCCACTTCCACATCATCGGCCCACTTTCCTGGATCCACCAAGCATAGCTTAAGGCTCTCTTCTGCAATCCAGATTTCTCTCTCACAAGACTGGTGTTTTACTTGCACTGACAGTAATGGCTTACTTTGTCTTAGTCATGTTGGGAAGCCAAAAGAAGACTTAGCATTTTGGAAAAGCCAAAATGTGTCACTTCTGGATGCTGTAAATAACCTCACGCCTAGAAGAGAGTCACTGCAATAAAGCACTTGAGAAAAAAACAGACACAGAATCGTCATTTAGCCAGCTAAGGACACAGCCTATCAGCACTGGGCTTGTGCTGAGGAGTCCTTAAGAAATACAACTCGAAAATGAGAGCCAGGTCCTACCTATAGAGAATTCATGATATAAAAGTAACTGACAAAGGTGTTCAGATTTTTATTTACACCTTCGAAGCAGCTGTAAGCCAACAAGACGATCTTCCATGAACAAGAGACATACTATAACATTTGTTCCAGTTGCCCTGCCATCAGATGCTCATTTGACTTGTTTTGGAGACTAGAAAGAGAAGCTGAAAACCAAGTTGTTTGATTATTCTGGAAAGAAGCTGAGGTCTTAACTCTTCTAAAGGCTGCTATTGATTGCCAAAGCCTTGTTGGGAGATCCATTCCTACTTGTAAACATCTGTCATTTCAGCAGTGTCGGGGCACTTCATGAGCACAGATCATGACTATCCCCCTTACCAGCTTTGTGGCCTGCCTTCTGGAGTGGCCGAAGGTTTTAAAAACTATAATGGGTGCTGAGCCCTTCCCAACAGAAGCAGCTCTTCAGAAGATGAACTACCCATTGTTGTATGTTTTTCAGGGAACTTTCCAGCTGGAAAAGACCTACGAGGGGATACATTTGCTATAAGGACCTTTGAGAGCCCAAGGCCAACTCCATACTCAGGGGACAACAGAGAATGATATGAGAAGTGAGCTGTTTTCATTTTTTTTCTGTGGCACAAATACTTCAAGCCGTGGAAGCATCTCGTCGGGAAGAAACTGAAGATCATATTAACTAGTCTACAAAGTCAGCATCATTCCCCAGCAAGAAGAGCAAACTTATTGTCACCACTCCATGACTCCATCAGATATAAACATTCTTAAAGGGCTGCAAACATTATAGATCTTGCTCATTGGGGTGCCCTCATCCCCCTGCATGAAGTGTCTCTAGCCTAAGGGTTATAGTAACTGCTTAAACTTTGTGCTTAAATTATTCCAGAATCACAAAATCAGCTAGAGAATTTCTGATTTGGAAGGGACTTTAGAGGCATCTAATTCAACCCACCCCATACCTGAACGCAAAATTCTTCTAAAACTCTAATTTATGAGTTACCAAATCCCTCTCAAACATGTTAGCCTGGAATCATTAACCTTCTCTTTAATTCCTTTTCCTCAGAAAATTATTTCACAACTGCTCATGGTTCTTCACACTTGAAAAATCATGCATTGTGACAGCCATTAAAAAACCCCAACTATTTTTGCTGCAGAGAAATCAAAGTTTTTTCATGCTGGGAAAATAACCTCCCTCCTGCTTGCTCATCTTATAAGTACACACACATCACTTTTGACTCACTTGCACATGAATATTGATAAGTGATTGAGAAGCAGTATTCCCAGTGCCCCATCCTCATCACTTGGACCATTCTCCCCAAATGAAATTACAGCTTACTCTTATTTTTTGCATTATAAAAGGTCAATTCTTATATTAATAAATAGATGAAATGCCATTAAAACAAAAGAAACTCAGTAAAAAAAAAAGTTAATATTTTATGTTATTTCTTTTTAAAATTTATAAGAAATATCTTGTGTGAAGACCCTTGGGCAATAATGAGCAATATATTAAAATAACATTTTAAGAGACTAGTTCCCACGTAAAGACCAAAGCTTCTTCAACATGACTCTTGCATTATGCATTTGCTCATTTTACCTTGCCTGAACAATGTTATATAGTGGTAATATTTGTAAATCAAATGAAAAAAAGTCTTTGGGCACCACCATAGGCAACGGATTCTGTGTCTGATTCCATTGGTAATCTTCAAGGAAAATAAAGAATCTCAGATTGGTAGAGAGATCCCTGGGGTAAGATGCAAGATGTGTTCCCAAATGGGAGAAGACAGATAGCAAGAGGATTTCAGATTAGCAATTATACACGTGGTGGGGAGAGATTGTTCCCTTTTACAGAAACTCTAAAGAGCCTAAAGGTTATCGAAGGAAAAGAATAAACCTTAAAAGCAGGTTGAGGTAAATATTTATGAAAAGAAGAATTGTAAATGTGCAACAACCATGTGAAAAACTGTTCTCTAATCATTAATAATAAAAATACAAATTATAACCTGAGGCTTTGTCTCACATTCAGCAAAATGACCAAGCTGACAAAGGACAGACACAGTCAGTGCTGGAGGGCTGAAGGTAGTCAGTCACATTGCACACTTTGGGCAGAACTGTGAATTGAGATGGCCATTTTTTTTTTTGGGGGGGGGAGAGGGAATGTGGAATGTACCTGGTTCATCCCTGTGATTACAGGTGTAATGGAAGTTTTAAAAGATTGGAGAAGCTTTATGACTTCTTCATTGCCTGAGGCAGAAAAAGTCCAATCCACAACAAGAAGCTGCAGGAGGTTCTAGCAGAACTCCTATTTCTAGGCTGACTATTTTTTTTTAAACCAAATGTTATTGATTGCCATAGTGAATGTAAGCTGAAGCAGGGAGAATGATTTGGTTTTAATTTAATCAGGAATTGTGTCTTTTTCATTTATTGATAAAGGTATTCTGTTGCACTTTCTAATACACAAATTTCTCATGCCATGCTAATCAAGACCCAGAATCAATGGACCAGCATCAATTAAGTCTTGTGCAGATTATCTTTTGACCTAGAAATTCTCCTAGTGAGTATATATGCCAAGGAAATCAAAGGCCAAAAAAAAAAAAAAAAAAGTTCTATTTAGTATACCTTTTGTGTTGGATGGGGTGGGAAATGAAACAAAAATAAGTGCCTAAGATTTAGAGAATAATTGTATATTCAAAGCTCATGAGCTATTATTGCATCACGCTAAACAACACACTAGGAATTTTAAAAAATTAATTGGAATTCCATAAACTGACATCAAATTAAGTAAATCGAACTAGAGCAATGTTGAGAATGGTTACAATCATGTAAATGAAAAGAACATTAAAATCAAGCTAAATGATGAGTATTAATAGTATTGACTCTGGAGAAGAGATGAGAGCCAGCATTAGAGTTCTAGTAGGCAGACTTTCATTTTAATAGATCAGCAGGGGACTATTAGTATAGAACATGTCATACACACATTAGGGCTAAGGTAACTGGTTCCATGTGTGTGTGTGTGTGTGTGTGTGTGTGTGTGTGTGTGTGTGTGTACATGGAATGCCTCCTTCCTTCTACATCCAGGCTGCCCTGGAATCCTTCAAGACAGCTTATCGACTACTCTCCAAAGGAAGAGATTCCCAGTCCCGCTATACTATTAAGTCCCCAAAAAACTGCTTTCCACTCACTGCAGATGTCATACATAAACAAGGTATTTGTACATTATTTCCTCCATTAAATGTGAGCTCCTTGCATGTATGGACCATAGTTTTTGCTTTTCTTCTTTTCTTCATAGCACTTATATGATGACACATACTAAGTATTTAGTGATCAATTCATCCCAGAGTCATAGAAGTACTGCACTAATTAGCCATAGAAGTCATAGAAATATGTGTCCAAATGTATTCCCTAATAGGTTAGGTTTCAAAGGCTAAGGACAAACAGTTCTCAAAAGAAAAATGGCAAATGGCAAACTATGTTAAACCATATGAAAGAATCATCAAATTTACTAAGAATCAGAGATCTATAAATCAAAATCACCCTAATGTTTCATCTCACCCAGCAAACTGGCAAAGAAAAGGAAACATAGGGAGAATCCATGTTGGAAGGGTCTGGGGAAGCACCATGATGCATGGTGGGAGTTATGAATTCTTGCTGTCAGGTTTGAATGGTAATATGAAATTATGCAAGGAAAGTGATTCAGAGAGAATTCTGGGAAGATGGAAGATCGGGTCAGAAAATTCCAAGCTCTTCAGATTTCCCTCACAAACAAGATAACACTGCCTCAGACTGAACAGAGAGTTGTTAAAAAAAAAAATGAGTGGGAGTTGGGGCAGAACAGTGGTCCTCCTGTGATAATAGGAGAAGGGAGGAAGAAAGATATCAGGTTAGAAGTTTGACCCTGGTAAAGTGAAAACACCTCCAGGCTAGTTCTGTGAGCCCTGGAGTAAGCTGGGACAGCCACAGACACAGAAACTACCACTTCCCAGAAAGAGTAGGGAGTAGGGGATCTGAATTTGGGAAGATTGAAGAAACTTCTACTGATAAGGAACACCAGGCTCAAGCTGTGTGCTTGAGATGGCCCTGGGGGAAAAGGAACCAGCACATCCCAAGTGAGTGCAGAAACACTGGGGCAGAAACGCTACTGGAAGTGAACCTTACATGAGGCAGAAGTTCTTAGATTTGGGTTCCGGGTCAGAGCAGAGAACAGAAGGAGGAGCTGAGGCCCCAGGCACCACAGGACAGAACGTGATTTTACCTTTAAAAAATGAACAGGCAACAGAGAAAAATCCAATCACCAGAGTTACTATGGAAAAAGAGAAGACCATCTTCAAAGGAGAACACTGAAGTAAAAAAAAAAAAAAAAAAAAAAAAAGCCTACCCCAAAGAGTAATATGAAATAATCACATGCCCAAAAAAATTCACAAAACTCAAGAAATACTTTAAAATCAATGAGAACAATTGAGGAAAAACTAAAAAAAAAAAAAAAAAGAAAAAAAGAAAAGAAAAGAAAAGAAAAAGAAAATTATGAAAAGTCAATCAACTAGAAAATGAGATCTAAAGTATCATGGTAGAAAATAACTCTTTGAAAATTAGGATTGGGCAAGGGGGGGTAATGAAATTATAAGACAATAATTTTGTTATTATAAGAAATAACAAAACAAAATATAAATAATGAAAAATAGAAGAGAATGTGAGTTGATTGGTTGTTGTCCTTTGCTCTGGAAGAGGACAAAAATAACATCATTAGACTAAAGTCAAGTTAGTTCATCCTCTGACTGATCGGACCAATATAAGTTCAGAATGCTCTGCCACAGGACAGACACAAATAGTCCTTATGAACATTTGGAGTGGATTAGAAATGGTAAAATGGGATGGTGATGTCTTTTGATTCATGTGTAAATTAGATTTAAGTGAGGTTGAATTGCATGAAGTCATCAGTTCCCTTGGATGTCTAACCTCTAAGCACTCCACAAAGCCTGCTTCACCTGCCTTCAAGGCCATTGGAACAAATTGTTCTCATTCATCCATTCCGCAGGGTAAAGTTTTCACATGTGGGGGAAGACTAACTAACTCACCATAGGGTTTGATACCCTGAGTTATTCTCAACCTGGTTTAGCGCATCTGCCAAAACAGTTTGCTGGAGGATGAACTCTGTCCATGCTACATCTTTTTGGAGCCAAAGATGGGAGTTAGGTGCATCAGGTGGAAATCAGCCCTGTAAAGTTTGGCTTGGCAGCCCTCATCCCAGAGGTACTTGTCTTCCTTGAACACACCCTAGAAGAGAATGTGAGACATCTCCTATTTAAAAATAAAAAAGATCCTACAAGGAAAACCTACAGGAAATTATTGCTTAATTTCTAAACCACCAGATTAAGGATAAAAATATCCAAGCAATTAAAAAAATTAAATATGACAAAGCTTTCTTTAGAATCATGCAAGACCTATCTGTGGCTATAATAAAAGACCACAGGTCTTGGAATATTCTATATTTAAAAAATGAAGAACTAGAGTGGAAGCCAAATATCAAGCAAAATTAAATATAATGCTGACTGAGAAAAACTGACATTCAATGAATTGCCAGATTTTCAAAACTTTGTGGCAAACAAATCTGAACTGAATAGAAAATTTCACATAGAAGAAGCAACTCAAAGACTAATTTCAATAGACTCAATAAGGACAAACTATGTTTTATGTGTGGAAATATGAACAATGGGACTAAGACGGTCATTAGTAATTAGTAATTCAAAAGAAAGAGGGGTAGAGTTGAATATGATATGATTCTAAAAAGTAAAATTGTGTAAGAAAAAATAAAAAATTAAAACTATGTTATGCAAATGAGATATGAGAACAAGAATTGACTCACAGGAATTATATAAGGAAGGAGGTTGGTGGTTCTGAAATCCTACTCCTATTGGGAATGGATTAAAGAGGAAATAATACGTATATATCTAGAAGGATATAAAATAATTCATATATCTAGAAGGATCTAAAATTCTCCAAAAATTATAAAGAAATAATAGATGAAGAAAATAGGATAAGGTTAATAGGAATGGCATAAGGTATGTAGAATAATGGGAATGGAATTTAAAAATGTGGGAAATGGTGGGGAGGGTGGATAAGGGCAGGATCTTTGGTGGAGGGAATATGTAGAGAGAAATTTAAGCAATAGCAAGGCAAAGTAGCTATTAGAAGTAAGGTAGAAGAGTTAGGAAACAAGGGATGTGCAGAAGGGATACAGAAATAATTTACAGAAACACTAACAATAATCATGAGTAAAATTTATTAGAAAAAATAGAGATAGTAATCATTGATCACAAAGTTTAAAAAGATTCAATCAAAAAAGAATTCTATATTACATATCAGCAATATTAATATTGTTTAAATATACATGTATATATATGTGTGGATGTGTCTTATATATATGTATATACAAATAAGCTTGTACTTAATGTAACCAGCTTGGGGAAAGAGAGGGGGGAGTGGAAAAAAGAATAAAGTTAAAAGTGTGCAATAGAGAACAAAAGAAAACCAACAAGGAAGCAATTAATAGATTGACAGTTGTGAATACAATGTCTTCTATTATAGGTTTTCTTGAAATGGAAATGTATTGTTATACATTTTGAATCCTCTCTTATATTCTGCTGCCTCATGTGTGTACATGGGAATTTTTTTTTTCTTTTTATATTTTTCTTTGTTGTATTTGTTTTAAATAAATACATCTTTCAAAAAAGAAAGTGATATTTACTGCCATACCAGTCAGACTCCCAAGAAATTATTTTAGAGATCTAGAAAAAATAATAACAAAGATTCATCTGGAAGAACAAAAGATCAAAAATTTCAAGGGAATTAATGAAAAAATGCAAATGAAGGCAGCCTTGCTGTGCCAGACCTAAACTATATTATAAAGCAATGGTTATCAAAACCATTTGGTACTGGCTAAGAAATAGATTAGTCGGTTAGTGAAATAGGTTAGGTTCAAATGATGAAATAATCAATGGGTATAGTAATCTAGTATTGACAAACCCAAAGACCCCACCTTTTGGGATAAAAATTCACTATTTGCCAAACACTGCAGGGAAAATCGGAAACCAGTATGTCAGAAACTAAGCATTGACCCACACCTAACATCATATACCAAGGTCAAAATGGGTTCATGATTTAGACATAGAGTGATATTATAAACAAATTAGAAGAATATAGGATAGTTTACCTCTCAGATCTGTGAAGAAGAAGAATTTTTGACCAAAGAAAGAACTAGAGATCCTTAGTGAACACAAAATGGATAATTTTGATTATATTAAGTTAAAAAGTTTTTGTACAAACAAAACTAATGCAAACAAGATTAGAAGGGAAGCAATAAACTGGGAAAACATTTTTACATTCAAGAGTTTTAATAAAGGCCTCATTTCTAAAATATCTAGAGAATTGGCTCAAATTTATAAGAAATCAAGCCATTCTCCAAACTGATAAATGGTCAAATGATATAAACAGACAATTTTCAGATGAAGAAATTGAAACCATTTCTAGTCATATGAAAAGATGCTCTAAATCACTATGATGAGAGACATGCAAATTAAGACAGTTCTGAGATATCACTACATATCTCTCATATTGGCTAAGATGACAGAAAAACATATTGACAAATGTGGGAAAACTGGAACACTAATACACTGTTGGTGGAATGGTGAATAGATACAACTGTTCTGGAGAATTTGGAACTATGACCAAAGGGTTATCAAACTGCACATACTCTTTAATCCATAAGTGCTTCTATTGGGTTTATATCACAAAGAGATCTTAAAGGAGGGAAAAGGACCCACATGTATAAAAATGTTCATGGCAGCCCTTTTTGTAATTGCAAACTGGAAACTGAATAGATGCCCATCAATTGGTGAATGGTTAAGTTATGGTATATGAAGGTTATGGAATATTATTGCTCTATAAGAAATGACCAGCAGGATGATTTCAGAGGGGCCTGGAGAGACTTACAAGAACTGATGCTGAGTGAAATGAGCAGGACCAGGAGACATTGTACATGTCAACAGCAAAATATACGATGATCAATTCTAACACAACGAGATGATTCATATATGTTCCAATATATTATATTGTTGTATTATATTATATTATATTATTTATTATATCAAGATTATATGACGATCAATTCTGATGAATGGGACTCTTTACAATGAGATGATCTTGCGATAAAGGGAGCCATTTATACCCAGAGAAGACTGTAGGAACTGAAGATAGATCACAACATAGCATTTTCACTCTTTTTATTGTAATTTGCTTGAATTTTATTTTCTTTCTCATTTTTTTTTACTTTTTGGTCTGATTTTTCTTGTGCAGCAAAATAATTGTATAAATAAAATCCTATATTGGATCTAACATATATTTTTACCATGTTTAACATATATTGGATTGCATGTCACCTAGGGGAAGGGGTAAGGGAAAAGGGGGGAAATTGGAACACAAGGCTTTTCAAGGGTCATTGTTGAAAAAATTATCCTTGCATATGTTTTGAAAATAAAAACTTCAAAATAAAAGTGTTCCCAATGGACATGTCATTTGATTTAGAGATTATATTGATAAGCACATGTTTGAAGGAGGGCAATGACAAA
Organism: Sminthopsis crassicaudata; assembly: GCF_048593235.1. NCBI lineage: Eukaryota > Metazoa > Chordata > Mammalia > Dasyuromorphia > Dasyuridae > Sminthopsis > Sminthopsis crassicaudata. Next base: position 1,493,351 of record NC_133621.1, on the reverse strand, counting down.
AATGTCAAGCCTTCTATAAACCAAAATATTCATTATCCCACTGAAACTGGACATAAAATACATGTATGTCTATTAAATGAGGAGTAACTAAACAAATAATGACACATGAATAGTGCAAGATGTGATGAATCTGTAGAATACCCAGAAGCTTGGAAAGATTTATGTAAATAGATGCAAAAGAAAGCAAATGTAAGAAGAAAGTAATATAAATTAATAATATAATATATAATCATATCATATATAATATGTAATATAATAAATAATATGAATAAAATAATGAAAATGAAAAAACAACAAAATAATCTAAACTGAATCCTATAAAACCATAATGACAAAATGTAAATGTCAAGGAAGAATTATGAGAAAATATGTCTTTAATTTATTTGTTGAAATCAGACATCCTAGGTATAGTATAGCCTGTAACATTAGACATGTGATCCTAATTTAATCAAATTTTGTTTTGTTTTTACTTTTAAAAAGATTATATTATGTTTTGTTTTCTAGGAAGAAGTGGGGAACAAGATACTGGAAAATGTAAATGATGAGAAAACAATATATAATTAAAATTTAATTTTAAAAAATAAATATTTGAATTGGTAACAGTAGCAAACATCTGCAGTCCCGGCTACCACAACTACTAAGGCAGATGAATTTCTTGAGCTAGGGAATGCTGAGCTTTGATAGAACTGGAGTCAATTTGGTGTCTGCATTAAGTCAGGCCCCAGGAACAATGAGCCACTCATCAGCCTAAGGTGAGACGAGGTATCCCAGGAGAGAAACAGAGCATCTCAAAGCTTCCGGGATAAGTAATCATAGAACTAAGCCCCTGACTGCCTATCACATTTCCAGCCTGAGCAACGTAGGCAAACCATAAATAACAACAATAATAATAAATTATTTCAGAATTGAACTGACAATACTGCAGGCATCAGTCATCTCAGAACATCTGTGAAAAGAACTCATTTTTCCTTTGTTATCTGAACTTCTTTTACTACTACTATATCAAGAATTTGGGCATACCAAGCTGTGACAAGAGACTGTAGAGAGAAGATCGGCAAGGCACACTTGACAGCCACTGATTTTGGTCTCTGCTTAGTGTTTTCATCACTATGGGAAGAAGAGACTCCCTGGGATGGAAAGTTGTGGAGGTGGTGGGAGCTACTCATGGCTTGGGCCATGAGTTCCATCCTTTTTTTCCAGCTCCCTTAGTTTCAAGCCAAATGTTTTATATTTGTAGCCTCCTGCCTCCCCCCATAGTGTCTACTGCTTTAAACTTCCACTTTTCTGAGAATTTGTGTCTAGTCTTTGATTGTATAACTACTTTCTGTCCGCTCCATTCAATCCTTTTTTGCTCTACAACATGAAATGATTATCCATTTATGTCAAGTTCACATCCTTATTTGAGATTTGTCCAAAGGTAACCTTGATTTCAAGGACCTGGTCTGGAATCTTTGTTTTCACTTTGATATGGCAAGCCAGACATGAGTTCTGCTAAGAATAGCTGGCCAATGGCTTTCCTTTTTATGCTTTGTTTTGTTGTTATTTGGGGGCTTTGGGGCTACATTATGATTTCTGAGTAGTCTCTCTTCCTGTCTCCCAATTCCAAATTAGAGAGCAACATTTGACAAAGATGAATATAAATAGATAGAGAGATAGTTAGGTAAGAGATGATAATCGATAAGTAGATAGGTAGACATAGATATATACGTGTGTGTGTGTGTGTGTGTCAAACAACACAATGAAAACTTCTAATATCATTTATTTCTCCAGAGATGAAGAGCATGTTCCTTCATAAGTCCTTCATTCAAATAAACATATTTCTGAGAATAGCTTAGTCATTTGTACTTAGTATTTGAACAATATCACCGCTACTGTACACTGTATACAAAATTCTCCTGGTTCAACTAATCTTACTCTCCTATTTCATACAAGTCTTTTCATGTTTTTAAATCAATCTGCTCATCATTTCTTATACCATGGGAGTATTCCAACACAATCATACCACAACTTGTTCGGCCATTCTCCAATCGATAGCCTTCATATGATTTTCATTTCTTTGTCACCACAAAGAAAGATGCTATAAATATTTTAATATAGAGATCATTTTTCTTTTTTCCCTGATGACCTTGGGAATGGATCTAACGTGGTATTGCTAGGTCAAAGTGTGTAGACAGTTTTTACAACTAATTAGGCATAATTTCACATAGCTCTTCAAAATGGTTGGAACAGTTCACAATTCAATCAACTGTGTATTGGTATCCCTGTTTTTCCATGTCTCCTTCAACATTTGTTATTTTCCATTTCTAACATTTGAATCAATCAGGTGTGAAATGGTTCCTCAGAGTTGTTTTAATTTTTGGTTTTCTAATCAATGATGATTTAGAGCATTTTTTTCATATAACTATAAATTGTTGATTTCTTCAATAAAAAATTTTTGACTATTTATTAATTGGGAAATAGCTCGTGTTCCTATACATTTGAATAAATTGTTTGTATATTTGAGATATTGTGTCTTTATCTGAGAAACTGGCTAAAAAACTTGCCCAGATTTTCTGCTTTCTTTTTAATCTTGCCTCCACATTGGTCTCATTAGTAAAATAAATAAATAAACAAATAAATAAATAAATAAATAAATAAATAACAATAACAACAACTACAAACACTTTTGTATTCAAAGTTATCTATTTTATATTCCATGGTACTATCTCTTATTTGTTTATCAATCATTTTTGTTATTCTTAATCCTTCTAAGCAATATATTTCAGGATTCCTTAACATATTTATTAATCTTCCATTATGTCCAGTTCATGATTTCATTTTGACAAAAACTTCTCTTGGTAAATAGTGCAAAATATTGGTCTACATCTGGTTTTTGCTAGACTGCATTCCATTTTTCCAAAAATTTTTAACAGATAGTGTGTTTCTATCCCTTTGTGTCTATCAAACAAAATTACTAAAATCACTTATTACTGTGTACTGTATATCTACCTTATTCCACTGATCCATCACTCTATTCCTTAGGCAGCACTAAATAGTTTTGATAATTAGAATAATATGACAATTAGGATCAAGCTCTGATACTGCTAGATCTTCATTTCATTTTTTCCATTAATTCCTTTCATATTCTTGACCTTTTGTTCTTCCAAATGAATTTTGCTATTTTTTTAGATCAGTAAAATAAAGTTTTGGTAATTAAAATGGGATGACACTGAATAGATAACTCAGTTGAGTTAGAATTGTTATTTTTATTCATGGGCTCAGTCCAGCCATGAACAATTAATATTTCTCCAATTATTTAATCTGACTTTATTTGTACAAAAAGTATTTTATAATTATGCTCACAAAATTCCTGGGTTTGTCTTGGCAGATATACTTCCAGGTACTTTATAAATAAAGCATTTCTTAGTACAAGGCAGCAGGGTGACAAATAGATAGAGCACTGGACCTGGAGTCAGGAAGATCTGAGTTCCAGTGTAGTCTCAGACATTTACTATGTACCCTGGGCAAGTCATTCAACCAGTGTTTGTCTTAATCCACTTAATTCATGGATAGGTGTGGGCAACAGGATCATGAAGAGTAAGATACAACTGAAGAACTGAACAATCACATCTCTTACTATCCCTTTCTAGCTGTGATTTTCTGAAACTGTGTGGGGTGCAAAGGGTCACATTCTGACTCTATTTAGTACCATGAACCCATGACAGTCGCCTTTCCCTGTCAGACAACCCCAACAAGGAGAAATTGAGAATGCAAAGCTACTCAGTTAGTGGCTTCTACCAGCTGGCTAGTGACCCTGGAGAAGACTTAGCTAGTCTAATCCCCATATTATCAGAGAATGGAGCAAGGAAACCAATAGAAGACAAGAGTGCCATTATTAAATGTGTAGCACAGTCTGACTCTGAACACTACCTTGTATCTTGAATGGTCATCCTTCCATGTCAGATAACCCCAGTACTGAGGATATGCTTCAGAAGTGCCCTAAATAAATAGCATGGACAGGGTGCTTTAAAGTTTGCAAAGCACTGGAAAATATTACCTCATTTTATCCTCCTAAAATTCCTCAAAGACAGGTACTGTTATTTTTCCATTTTATAGGAAATGAGAAAACTGAGGCAGATAAAAACTAAACAATTTGCCTGAAGTCACAAGCTCATGATGGTCTGAGGTGGAATTCAAATTCAGGTCTTCCTGACTACAAGAACAACACTCTATTCACTGCGTTACCTAGTTTTCAGCCTAAGAATCAAGTATAGAGAGATGGTGAGGGGAGGACAAAGCAAACTCCATACATTCAAGTCATGGTAAAAATCTGTCTCATCTTAGTAGGAAGCTTCAGGGACTCTAAATTGGCCATAAGCCTAACATCATCTCCTACCTGAGTGTGGTTGGCTGAGGTTCAAAAGATCTGCCACAGATTTCGAGCCTCAAATTATTAGCCTTCATCAAGAACAATTACCATTTGACATTTGACAAAGTCATAGTGAGTACCAACTCTAACTTGGCCGGTACTGAGAAACTGTGGGAGAGGGAAAAGGAAGGAGAGACACAAAGGCTATTTTAGTCCCTTCTCCTCAAATTCACACTCCCACATTGCCCATCTTCGACCAGATAAAATGTCTCCCAAAAGTTCCCACGAATATTCATTCTAATTTATATTCACTGAAGAAGAATGATTGGGAACACTGAGATGTTCTTATAATACTGCTTTTTGGGAAACTGCTATGGGACCATGTCACAGGAAAAGTCCCTAACTACTGACAACATGAAACATCTTTTGTGGATTCCCTTCCCTCCTCGATGGGGTCCACAATGGATCCCTTCATGTGAAACAAACTAGACCCTCATGATAACATTCTTAAGCAGTGGGCTCTGGGTATGTTTTTGTGGTCATATCTCATGTCTGAAACATTCTCCTTCCTTATTTCTATCTCATAGCTTCCTTGATTTCTTTCAAGTAAAGTCCCACACCTTTTATAATAAGCCTTTCCTAGTTTTTTTTAAAACTTAATATCTTCTCTCTCTGTCTCTGTCTCTCTCTTTCTCTCTGTGTCTCTGTGTCTCTCTCTGTCTCTCTCTCTCTTTGTCTCTCTCTTTCTCTGTCTCTCTCTGTCTCTCTCTGTGTGTCTCTGTCTCTGTCTCTCTCTGTCTCTGTCTCTCTCTGTGTGTCTCTCTCTGTCTCTCTCTCTGTGTCTCTGTCTCTGTCTCTCTCTTTCTCTCTCTGTCTCTCTCTGTCTTTCTGTGTGTCTCTCTGTCTCTCTCTCTGTGTCTCTCTGTCTCTCTCTCTCTCTCTCACACACACACACATACACGTGTGTGTGTGTGCACTATTTCTGCATATACTTGCTTGCATGTTATTCCCTACTTTAGATTGTGAGCTCCTTCAGGTTCTGGATTGTTGTTATCTTTCGTTGTATCCCAAGAGGCTCATGAAACCCTTGGCACATAAGGGCTACCTTATAAATGCTTCGTTGGCTGTTGACTGACTGACTCTCTTGGGGGCATTCCAGTGTGGACACCTGATGGCTCAAGCCGCCTTGTGCTGAGGTTGCTCTGGTTCATCATTCTCCCACCTGGATGGATGGAAATCTGAGTTGGAGATGTCTCATGTGAAGGTTGCTCTGCCAACCACCTCGAACTTTGTCAGAGCCAAATTGGAAGGGTAGGGATCGTGGGGGAGAGAAGGGTGTAGGATATCTAATAGTCTGTGACCCTTGGAAAAATAATAGCAGCGCCACTATTGATGTTGTCACGCTATAGTATCTTCATAACACAGAACTTATTTAGAAGAGTTGATATAATTTTACAGACAATTAATCTGCATTATGTACAAATTGTTTTCCTATTATTGAAAATAAGCTCATTACTATTTGGCATCTTGTGGTTTTTGTCATTTTGCATGCTTCTTTCTAAGGCTGATATTTCAAATAATCTCTTTGCTGGATTCCCTATACTATCATCCTGGGGCAAATGTGCTAAACCAAATCAGAAGAATCCAACAGATGACCCCTTTCGATGCTCCTGGCAGCCAGAAAATGAATGTATAATTAAGGCAATAACTCACCTCTCTGAAAACCTTTTCACTAGTCATATAATTTTCCGAATTTGAAACCCTAATTAGGATAATGGGAGTTCAAAGTGTTGGGTTCGGTGTCTACAAAACACCCTTGTTCCCTATCAGACTTGCGATCTGTAATGTGTGCTGTTCTCCAACTCCATGACCAATGTTCCCAGTAAGAGTTCCAGAGAAACCTTTAGTCTGTGTTATGTCAACGACAGTGTCACTGACCCGAGCCCCTGGGGCAGCTATCAAATCACTGAACCATGGAGCAAAGTTGCTGTAAGATGAGCCAAACGGGCCACCGCCTGACAGGCCGTAAAGCAGGTGTAATGACGAAGGCCCCAATTTATGCTTCATGCATTTTACAACCAGCCGGTAGAGCTATCAGAGACTTTCTGCCAAATGTGTAATGAAGTTTTTAGGGGAACTATAAAGGGGCTTTGAAATACTTCCTACTCTGCCAAACAAAGTCAATTCAAATGTTATTTTCTCTCCTCCTAGCTTGTCCCTCTGATACTCAAAACTGGAATGCATCTCAGTGGCAGATGAATGCACCTTTGTCCTCCACCAGACTGTCCAGGGCCAGAGCTGCATGTTCCACGGGTCGGAGTGGTGGGATACAGGGGCTTGCCTGTCCACGTACTGAGGGCGGCTTGTGCAAAGACTTGCCTGGACCGCCGCTTCCCCTCACCCACCCACATTGACTCATTAGAAGGGGAGACTCCAGAGGGGGCTGTTTTCATCATTACATATCGAAGTTCTTCTGAAGAAGTCTAGAAAGCTCTTTGCTAGATGAGTTGTGAGTGGTTTTAGAAAGAGTTAAAATAGAACTCCATGAAAGAGCTCAATAATGCCGGCCCCCTGTTTTGCATTTGGAGAAGACATTTAACCCACGTCTCCAAGCTCAATGCCTGTGATGTCATTAAAGATTTCTCACTTGAGGGAATTGCAGCTTGGGGAATCTTATGCCAGCTCTGGGCCACGGGAGATTAAACTTTCAGGGGACAAATTAAATCGGGTTAAAAACATCTAGAGGAGTTTTAAGATGTTTGCTCCATTCCAGTAGTCCAGAGTCCTGTTAACTTTGTAATCAAATTCTAGTTAGGTAAATAGCTACCATCAAGAGCTTCTCTCTCTGGCAGTGCCCTGCCCTAAGCCCTGGTTTATTAATATCAGCTTGCTATTTTCAGCACAGGGGCAGAAAAGAATTTTAAATAAAATAAGAGCTGAGCTGGAAGGCCACGCAACTCCATTTTAATCAAAATCTGAACTCAAGCCTGCTTTACATATGAGACGGGTTCGGAGAGATCCCTTTCTCATATTAATCATGAGTGTAGACCTGCCGTCTTGGGGAAAAGGGCAAAAGAATTTTAAGGAGAAATTGCAAGGCACTCTTTACAGTAGAAATAAAGCAGCATGCAAAAGAATGTTCTAAATACCCAAAGAAACTCTCCAGAACATATTAACATTTTCTCAATTATTAACTGCTATTGATGAATTTTAAAAATCTGCATGTTGAGGCCCTATTTAACTATACAATATTATGTGAATCTCGCATTTTTATATTTACAAGGAGAAGCTCCAAAGGGTTCTGAACTGGAGACCACTGGGCACTGCTTGCCCTCCACTCCATCCTCCTGGAGTCCCCTAACACTTCCCTGTCCACGTGCCTTCCAGCAGGATATGGGGGCAAAGGTAATATAAGCCAGGTATGGCTCAGGGACTGCACAGATACTCTCTCACAAGGCTGGGTCCAGTCTCAGCTAAAGGTGAAAGTCCCCTTTGGTCTCTAGGCAGCCAGAAACTAACTCCTAAAGCACACTGTGATCCAAGGCATGAGCCGAAAGCATGGCCTTGACCATGAGCCCAGTACCACCCAACAAGCACATATCAAGCTTTGAGAGGACAATCTCCATCTCTGAAGGCAGCTCCCGAAGCCAAAGAGATCTTAGAGCCATTGACATACCTGAGCAGGTACAAAGTACTACCTTAGAAACTGCCACAAAAGCAAAACCCAGCACCTGCCCTCAAAGAGCTTCACTCATTGGCTGAGGCAGCCACAGACAAGAGAGGAGCTGAAAGCCAGATACAGCTTGCGTGCTAAAAGTTGATCATGTTGTGCGGCCCGTGAACGATGCTAGAAAAATCCCAATGGCCCTTGGCAGGAAAGAGTTCTCTCTCCTGTTCTATGGGGACGATACTACATGGATATGTCTATATGGATCATTTCAGGGGAGAAGAAAATCGCCAACTACTCATGGAATCGCCAAAAGCTTCCTTTGTGAGACAGCAACATATCCATCCACTGAGCTTGGAAAGAAGTTCTGGGTTCTAAGAGGCAGAGAAAAATAGGGCGTGGGGGGCTAACCTAAGCAAAAGCACAGAGAGGATAAATGGAATACCACCTATTCAAGGAACAACAACAAATAGTCTGACTGAGGTAGAGTAAAAATAATAAGCAATATGGAAAAAGGCTGGAAAGATAACCTGGTAAGGGCTAGATGACTGGGGCTTCTCCCTGCCAGACTGACTGGGTCAGACAAACTTAGGAAGATAATTTACAAATCTGTGGAGGACAGAAGAGTCAGGGAACCAGAAGTCCAGTGGAATGAGGTTGTTGGTGGTGTGGGGAAGGGGTGCGGAAGGCCTGAGGTGGAGTTGGAGCTGAATAAGTGAAGAGAGGGGGACTGTGGTGAGAGAGGCTTGGTCACTGACTGGCTAGGGAGGGGTGTGAACGGGAAAGGGAAACAATGAGACCGAGGCTTGAAATGGGCAAAAGTTGGCAAGAGGATGATGGGGCAGAAGGGCTATTGGCAAAGTGCTCTAAGATTTCCTCTTGTACCAATGTGCTAAGTAGTCACTAATTTTCACACTTTTTCTCCTCAAATAAACCCACTGGGTGCAGTTCTATTACACAGTTTGCCTGTGGTTTAATTTCATCAAGAATCCTGGTCCATGTGGGGAACATATAAGAACACTCCTTTGTCTCCGAGCAGAGGAGATGTGGAGCCAGCTGCACATCACCGTGGAGCCGGGAGACTTTTCTAAATTTCCTTTTGGGGAGCCCCCACTGTTCGATTCCTCTGCTGGCTGAGGATCAGGCAGGGCATGTGAAGCTTCTCAAAGCTCAGAGAAAGAGAACTACCTGACAAAGGTCCTGCTAACAACCCCCCCACACACATACACATCTGGGCCTGAAAATGAGAACGAGACAAAAAAGAAATTAGGGATGGAATGAGGGACCTCAAAGAGGAAAAACAGAGAGGAGCAGTTTCTTCCACAAGCAAAGGCTTCTGGGAACCTTGACCCTGCATTTCCTGTCCCCCATCTCATCAGACAGCTACCAGATGGACTAGCACATCTCACTGACAGGCACTGGCCATTAAAAATAAATCAATAAGAGTATGTTAGACCAAAAAGACAAGAAACTTGTCTCCCAGCAGTGGTCAGTCACTGATCTTTGTTCTTTTCTGCTCTGGTTCAAACAAAACAAGTAGAATTCTTCTTCCGAGGGACAGTCCTTCAAATACTTAAAGACTCCTATTATTTTAAACCCGAACAATATGATAAAAACATGCATCTCTGAGAAATCAGCTAGACAGTTAGGTAGAGGAGAAATCAGCATGGAAATAAACGTGAATCATGGAGGCAAACCAAGAAAGGATTGTAATATTGGCATAGCGATGGTGAGGGGCTGAACTAGGTAATAATGGGGGGGAGACTAAAGTAGGCTTCTAACTGTGGGAGTAGAAGGGATGCATACGAGACCTGAAGCAGGAAAGATGAGCTTTTGTAATGGCTTTGAGCCATGGGGAGAGGGGGGAGCTGAGGGCAGCAGCAAGGGTTTGGAGCTGGGTGATGGGAGCAGGGTAGTGCCCTTGTGGTAATCAAGATATTGGGGAGCAAGGATGGCCTGGGACTGAATAATGACTGATCTGGAGATGCCTGTAAATTTCCAAGAGGCAAATGCTGATGTGATACTGGAGCTCATGAGAAATATTAAAGTTGGTCATATCCATGCATACATGCACACATCCCCACACATGTATACATGTGTATGTATATATACACATGTGTGTATGCATGTATGTATGTGAGAGGCAACGCACACGCACACACACACGCACACACACACACACACACACACATAGAGAAAGAAGTGAGACAGACAGACAGACAGGTCTAATAGTCCTCTGCATAGAGATGATCATTGAACCCATGGCAGCCAGTGAGATTGCCAAGTGACACAGCACGGAATAAAAAGACTAGAGAGTCCAGGACATAGTCTTAAGGGGTATCCATATTATTGAGTATAACATGGATGGAGAATTAGCCAAGAAGAGGGAGCGCAATCTCTAGAACATACAAGAGAACCAGGAGAGACTCGTTTCTTAAAATCCCAAAGAAGAGGAATTTTCCAGCAGAAAATGAGCACCAATGTTCAGGGCTACAGAGAAGTCCAAAAAGATCACATTTTAGCAACAAAGTGATGACTTGATGAATGGTTTCTATTTTCTTGGTGAAGTCTGAGATAATGTCCTTGGAGGAAAGGGTAAAAGTAGAGAATACCAAGAAAAATGGGAATGTTTAGAATAGTTATTGTGGGGATTGGTTGGGGAGCTACAGAATACTTGCCTTGCTGGGCCCAACTGAAATAAGATAATAAATTTGTAATGGGTCCAGTCAGCAGGACTTTATTATTTCCTCTAAGTCCATTCAGCAGCATGTGAATAGGAGCAAGGAAGACAGCACTGAGAGTCAGCCCTTGTTGGGGTGGGTAAAGCAACAAGAAAATAAGCATTTATTGTTTATCCCATCAAAGCTTCTTGAACTGTGGGTCGCCACCCCATATGGGGTCACATAAGTGAATGCGAGGTTTGCAAAATATTTACCAGCAGTAAAAGATTTTGAATGTAATGACCAAAAATTAATTCAAAATTAAGTGTATAACGAATCCAAGGTGCTTCTACCAGGGCTTGCCAGTGTTGCATCATGCAACTTCACTGCGACCTCAGCTCCGAACACACAATGTGCACAGCACTGCCCATGCACAAATGCTGCCAGGAACATCTCAGCTCAGATCCAAGATGAGGTCGAGTGAAAATTTCTTGGACAAAAAGAGGTTGCAAATGGAAAAAGTTTAAGAAGCCCTGTACTAGGTGTGAGGCACTCTGCTGAGAGATGAGGATAGATAAAAAGGCAATAGGAAAACAAAACAAAATCCAGTCCCTTCCCTCAAGGTGTTCACATTTAATTCAGGGAGACATTATGTTAACAACTATGTATATTGAAGTTACATACCAGCTTAATGGGAAGTAATCTCAAAGGAAAAACACAAGTGGTAAAGAGCCCTGGAAAAGCTTCCTACAGAAAGAAGCCTCTCTGAGCTGACACATGAAGGAAATTGCAGAATTCAGGAGGTGACCATGAAAAGGAGAATGCTCCAAACAAAGGGGAGAGAGGCAAGTGATGGAGAGTCATGGGATGTCGTCAGTCTCTCTACGTATCAGTGTGTGCCTCGAGTCATGTGCTGGAAGAACAGCCGGGAGGTAACTATGTACAGTATGGTGTAAAGAAACTGGAAAAGTTATGTGCACCCTTCTTTTCCAAAAAGGATCAATGGCATCACGGCGAGGTCTTGGCTCATGGATGAATTGGATTTAAGAGAGGCAGCGCTGGGCAAAGGGGTCCGCCTCATTCATTTCCAGAGTCACCACAGTCCAGGGGCAAGAAAAAGGTCCAGACCATCGGCGATAGCCTGGAATGCAGTGGATTTCCTAGGCTTCTTCTACATTGGATCAAACTACTAGCACTTCAAAGAACCTGCTTCGGCCACCTTCATGTCATTGGAATAAGTCATAGCCATCACCCACTTGACTTGGTGCAGATCTCCCATTATGACACTGACGGGTACCCTCAATCGGATTTAGCTCCTCTGCCCAGTTTACCAGGGTGGGCCACTGGGCATGCTACTTGAGACACTGATGAGAGCTAGATGAGAGGTGGATATTAAAGATGGATGTGCAGCCCCAGAAAAGACTTGGCAAGTCATCGTACCAGAAGTATTGGGCCTCCCTAAAAGTTTAAAGCCATATGCAGGATGCCAAACTTAATCTTGACTATAATAGAGAGTTTGAGTAAGAGTCAGGGAAGGGGGAGCCTGCTCAGACCAATGCCATAAGAAGATAACTTTGACAGATGAAAGGCAGACAGTTAAGTTAAAAAGGGATTGAGGCAAGGGGATGAACCGGAAGACCATCACAGTAGTCCAGATATGAGTGATAAGGTCCTATATCAGGGGGCAGTCGGGTGTGTAAAGAGAAGATGTACTGACATCTAGTACAGAGAAGAGATACTCCAAAAGTAGATCTGACAGGATTTGGCAACAGCTTGCATGTGGCACATGCTCAGGTACAAGCGGTAGTCAGTCAAGATGGCAACGGCATGTAGGCTGGAGGAGAACGTAGAGTTGAATTGGTTCACCAAGGAGTCAAGATGAGGAAGGGAAGAAAGCAGCCAGGATTGGAATTGTGACATAGGAAATAACTAAGAGGTAGAAGAAATGGAGGTCAAGGTGAGAATGAAAAACAGCATTAGGGGTTGCAAATTATTAGTAATATAGAATGACAGATAATTATAATCAGATTTACTTCTTTACTTCTGGCAACTGGGCACTTCAACATAGCCTAAGAAGAAATTTTCCTTTTTTAAGAAATATCTCATACTGTGACACATCTTTATCTTCCCACTCCTTTAAAAATCCAAATATCTCACTCTTGTTCTAACTCTTTCTTCCCTAGCTTGTATTTATGACTATTTTTTTCATCCCAAATGCAGTGTCTTGCATTTTATTTTCAATCCCTTTCACCAAATCCTAGAATTGATCCCAAAGTTCAAGGTGTCTTAGAGACAATCTAGTCCAACTCCTCTCTAAACAAAGAAACTCTTTACAACATCACAAAATAAGTAAATATCTAACTTCTGTTTGCAGGTTCTGTATTGCTTTTCACTTTTAATATGTGTCTTAATATGTCTTAATATGTGTCGACTTCCCCAAATAAACTATAAGATAGTTGAATACAGATAGATCAGTAGTTTTTATCTTGAAATTGCCCACTTAGTCAAGCAGAGCTCTGTACACTGAATTGTTGTGTGCATAGTATTTTTGTACATCCTAATGATCCTAACGAATATCTCCTACTGTGAAAGGTAGTTTATGATTTCCTAGAAGAGGAGCTATGAAACTATTACTCAAATATCAGGTTCTTAAGCCTAATCCTGGGATAGAATAGGAGATATACATTTCCAACACTCTCCAATGGATTCTAAATTCCCACTAGTGGGTTTCTTGTTTACACAAAATCTGCCATCCTGACAATACCAATTTTAAACATAAAGCATTTATGAAATAAGAAGCAATAGCATACCATTTACCGAATAGAAGGCAAAATCAGGAGTAATAAAAATAACACAATTCTCTTCCTCCCTCCCTAATCTTGAGTCACGCTCTCCTGTCAATAAAAACAGCTTTCATGGGGAACACATTTTGAGTTTTAAAGCAAGAAATCAAGTGAAAAGGAAAACATGTCTGGACCGACTCACAGCTCTAGATTTAAAACCTCAATGTACTTGGTCTCCTTGTAGCTGTGCCACAAATCACATCTGGATTAAATTAATTATCTGCTACCTAATCTCTATCTGATCCTCACAGCTCTTCTGCTGATCGTTCATACTCCAAGACCACTAAAGTACTGCTCAGCTCTTTTAGCACACAGCCATACTTACATGGGTGCTTAAAGAATGTTAAGCTAATTCAAATAATTTCCTTGCACTGAAGAGCATCACAGATCCTGAGATCGGCTCCTTTTCAAGTCGAGAGAGGAGAGCCATGGACAATGTAATCAAAAAGGGATTTCCTTCATTTCATAGTGTATGTTAGGCTAGAAAGGGGAAAAAAGTCCAAAGTGCTTTTCATGTCTTACTTGCCTTCAGCGAGCGTCCAGCAATTCTAGAGCTTTTCTTCAAGGAAAATAGTGACTTTAGTCGCCTCTCTCAACCAATTTGGTCTGATGCAGCTTCTAGTCTATGCTTCTTTAAAAAAGCAGGATATGATCTTCATAAAATTTTTTCTCTTTAGGCAACTGTTGTGTTTTCTTATTCTTGTAATCTTTTTTTTTCAGAGGCAATTGGGGTTAAGTGACTTGCTCAGGGTCACACAGTTGAGAAACATTAAGTGTCTAAGGCCAAATTTGAACTTAGGTCCTCCTGACTTCAGTGGCACTCTATCCACTGTGCCATCTAGCTGCTCCTTATTCTTCTAATCTTTAGGGATATGGGTAGTGAAATGGATAGAGCATGAGATTTGTAGTTAAGAAAATCTGAGTTCAAATCCTGCCTTAGATACTTCCTAGCTATGTGACCCTGGACAAGGTATCTCATCTCTAAGTTTCCTTTTCTATAAAATGGGCATAAAATAGCACCTACCTCATAGGGTTGCTGTAAAGACCAAATGAGTCACCTAACATAGAGCACTTTACAAACCTTAAAGTACCATATTAGTGTGAGATGTTATGATTATTATTGCTATTCTGATCTCCGGCTTCTCACTTCCAAAATTTTCATCAGGCTGCTCATGCTTTAAATCAGCATCTCTTCATGTTTCTTGATTTATCTTTCTATCTTACAATAAAAATTTTAAAAATCTGCCAATCTCTGAGGTCTGACCCCAAGTCTGTCTATAATTTCCCTTAGTTTTCAGTTAGTTGACATATATTTTCTCAGTTGCAACTTAAAGCTGTGAAAATAATCATATGTAAATGAGTAAGTGGACCACAATGAACTGTAAGTATCTTTATCTAGATGAGGAATTCTGTTTCTAAAAGACAATATTTTTTCTCTGTCCTCCTAGATTTGTCTAAGTCTCTCTTCAAGTCCGTTTGTTGTATTTCACCTCATGCTGATTTTCCTACCATTCTAACTTACTCTGACATGTCTTAGCAGCCCACATATCCATATAACAATGGCATAGCACCTTTGTTACTCATCTGGTCTTTTAGATCTCTCTAACACTTGTTTAGACATGTCATATCCTTGTGGGTGCCCCTTCTGAGAAGGCATCTCAGGATCTCTTCTTAGTTTTGGCCATATGTTCCTATCAATTCTTCAGGGGATCTCTTCCCAGCATGGTGGGAGGTTTTTTAGATATCTTGAAATGGATGGATACCCTCCACTGACCAGTGTTTTTCATTTTTTCCTTTATGTTTTAAAATGGCTGTCCAACAGAAGACTCCACCCTGGGACAAGTGCCATTTGGCCAAATCCAAGCTGTTTTTTCCTGAGTGTGTCTAAGGTGCATCTTTTAACTTCTTGATTCTGGTAGTTCTTAGGTAAGTCCAAACCTGGTCCTATGTCCTTTCTTTCCATCATAGAGATGATCCATGAGATCACAGGCATAGGGAGTTCCTTCCACTAAATCAAGCCAGTCACTTTTCTGCATCTAGAGAAAATGAAGGACCTAGAACCCTGAAAAGTTTGGTGACATGCTCAGGGTCCCAACAGAGATTAGATTGGAACCCAGAATTTGAGATGTACTGGTTCTTTTGGGTCAATGCAATGCCTCGTCAGATGAAGCAGCTGAGCCTCTGCAGAATGAAATGATTTGTTCACAGAGCTAAAAAGTAGCAGCAGTCAATTTGAACCTGGGTCTTCCTGAGTCCCAATCTGGGGTCTCTCTTTTATCTCTTAACTATTTCCTCTTTTTGGGCATTGGGTTCCTTGGAGAAAAGGGCCCATCCAGTGACTAATTCTCATTTTTTCTGAACATTAGTGTTTGCTGAGGCTTACCATGTGCTTGGAAGACTGTCTTCGATTTTGTTGTCCTTGCTCATTTTAAATCCAATCTCAGTTATAAGTTAGTTATTTGCTTTTTCCTCCTCAAAATGAATAGAAAAAATTCTGGTTATTTCCAATTAAACTTAGCTGTTCTGTGTAGGCTTGCCATATACAAGGGTATACATTTATGCAGCAAAAGTTCTCAGAATGAAACAATGTCATCAATGTTAATTTACCCTATATACCCCAGAGAATCCTTCAGCCTTCCCACAAGTTCTACCCCCACATGCCATATCCCTTGAGCATTGACTTTTCATGACTAATCTTTAGCCCAGCAATTATACAGCGCCTTTTCCCCTGTGCTACCCTCTCTAGTCATTACTCCCTCGCCTTGTCCAGGGCCACATTGGACTAAATGTGTTCCCAGTCTGCTGCCTAAATGAATAGATCCCTCATCTCACATCTAGTATTTCGCCTCCACCGTTCCAACTAAGAGGGCAGCCTACAGCCATGTTCAAGCTTCATTTATGCCCAAATGAATATGTGCTACTAGACTGCAGAAAGCCTTAAAGTATTACATAAACCACAAAGATCATTGCTATTGTCATTGTTACCATGACAGCAACATCATCACATAGGCAAAAAATCTGTACCTAGAGCTTTTGAACTGATCTACATCTGAGACCTTTCCCTAGAAGCATAAGGTTCTTTGTCCAGATACAGCCCAGACTTCACCTTGCATCACCAACTATGGTGCTGTTAAAACAAACAAAAAATAAAAATTGACAACAATCTAATACAGAAACCATGGAAGGCAGGATGGTTTCCACCATGAATGGCTAGTTCCAGCCATGTCATAGATAGTCCTTATAGCTTTGGGCAAATCCCTTCAGCACTCTGTCCAATTCATCACTTGTGAAATGAGATTATTAGAAAAAAGGATCTCTAAGCTTCCCTCTTGTGAGTCTATTAACTTCCTGAAGCTCACAAAATAAAATTTCAAGAGTTTCCTGAAAGTTCAGTTAATAGGGCAATTTCTTTTTTTCTCCCCAAGAAACCAAACACTATTTTGAAAAAGAATCTTCACCACAAAGATTCCTCCAAGAGTCACTTAGAGGCTCATTCTGCTAAAGATCAAGACAAACAACTCTAATGGACACAGTCTCCTGCCTTTAGCTAGTTTATTTAATGCTGAGACATCTTTTAGATTCTTCACAGAATCAACTACTCCTGTCTCTGCAGCAATGTGGTGATTGAAAACATAGGATGAGGCCTTTGCAGTGATATCTTCAGTTTTAAACTAATCTAATCTGAAATGTGAGCATTCATAGATATTTAGGCATGAAAACTGTATAGGAGTGTGCCCTCTATCAAAGTCAGGTTGCAAGAGTTTAAAAAAAAAAAAGCTTTGAGCAAAAATGTTTATAGTATTTTTAAAACTATTTGAAAAATAAATGGCAAGAAGGAAACTACAAATCAAAGAAGGATGCTCCAAAGACCTGAGCTTTTCTGTGCACTACAACTTTCAGACAGCCAGAGCCTCTAAAAGGTAATGATGTGTGACAGGTCAGGACCATGGACAAGTCCTTGTGGAACACTGTGCTCTCTCTACACTGTTCTCTCTTCAGGGTGACTTAAGCACATGATGAGACCATCCTGGATGAGAGCAGGGATTCACAAACATTGTTTTGTGAGACCGAGTTGTATAGTCAAATATTTGACAGTATGCAAAAGACCATGACTTTGTTGTTTGTTGCCTGTGAGGGACCACTGGATTTAAGAGACCAAAATGCTATCAAAGGGTCAAAATCATACAAGAGTCCTTGAAAGATAAAACCACAGAAAGCATTCTGAACAGTGATCTTTTGATCATTAATAGCAATTTATCAGCATTGATCCAGTGTCTGTGAGACTCCAGGCCCTGTTCTAGGTGCTAGAAGTAGTCCCTCAAGGGCCCTTCTCTTAGTCTATCAGTGGAGATGAGGTAGATGGAAAACCCATAGTGTTTATCAGTCACCCTTTGCCTTGGGGAGACAAAAAATAAATAAATAAGTAGACTGTGTGAACTCAGCAGCCTTGGGGGATGTCTTCCAAATTCCCCCTGAAACAAAGGTCCAACTTTATAAGAAATAATCATTATGTATTGGATTACCTGCCATCTAGGGGAGGGGGGTGGAGAGGAGAGGAAAAGTTGGAATAGAAGTTTTTACAAAGGTCAATGTTGAAAAATGACAAATGCATATGTTTTCTCAATAAAAAGCTATAATAAAAAAAGAAATAGTCATTAACATTAATGTAACACTTTAAGTTTTGCAAAAAGCTATATAGATGAGTATGCTCCATGATAATAAAGAAGGAAAAAGGGTATAGATCGCATAAATTCATAAACAACCAAAACATCCCATTTTGGATGAAGTTTCCAATTTGTTCTCTCCTTCAAAAACTTGGCACAGGAGCCATCAGATGGCCCATTCTCAGTATCCTCCAGAACCCTCACTTCCTTCCTCCAAAGATGCTCCAGTCTGTCAATGCTTTGCTTTTTTTAATGTGGTACCTAGGACTGCATGAGCTTGGCTGGTTGCCAAGTCATACCACTGACTCAGACTAAATTTATGGCCCATAAAAACCTCCAAGTCTTTTTCACATGAACTCATGTCAAATCTCCCATCTTCTATTTACATAGAATTTATCTATTTAGCAATATCCTGAGGTATTACTCAGGATAATATTCAAGGGAAAATAGAGATGCACCATCATGTGGGGTGGACCCCTATGACAGTCTTATGGGAGAACAAAGACAAGGGTCATAAACAAGAAGGGAAGGCAGACTCTGAATATTCAATAATATAAGGGATAGAAGCAAAATCAAATATGGAAGGAACTGAACCTTAAGTATCACGAATATTTTAGTGAGAAGACATTCAAAATCATTTTAAAAGTAATAAAATTCTTTGAGTTTTTTTTTTACTCTAAAGCTAAACAGTGAAGAATGATGTTTCTAGAAATTCTGAGTATGAGCTTCTAGATGAGTCCAAAACAAGATTTAGACGGTGACTCCAGGTTGCTTCTAGTCAAAGGAATGAATTAATTCATGCTAGAATTAGATCTCTATAGACCTAGACTAAAGCATTTCTCTGGCAAATGTCCCTGCAGAATCCCTTGGGTAATATTTCATTAACTTGTCATATAAAACCAAACCCAGACAAGCGGGGTCCATACAGGGCAGAACTGCAAAGCTCCTCCTGTGGATATGGAGCCATCATTTTTGAGGGAAAGGAGAGCTCCACTTAAGGGGCTTCCTTTTTCAGAACCACTTCACTTGTCCCTAAAATTATCACTTAAAAATCAAGGCCAGAGAGGTAACACATTGATGGCACCACTTTTAGCAGACAGGAAGGCACCTCACTCCCAGGAAGTGAGTCATCTTTCATCCTCCATGGGTGAAAGAGAGAAATGAAATCTGATTTAATTTTCGAAAGGGAATTTCATTTGTTACCTGTCAAACTCTGATGCCAAAGATAAATACAAGTAATAGAAACCTCATTCTCGGGCAATATGTAACAGCACTCCACAACATTATGGGAGTTAAATAAAATTCCACCAGCTCATAAATGATGCTAAATAGAAACAGTTTACAATTCAATTTTGTAGGGAAAAAATGACAGTTTTTCAGGTACTTTGCCAAAGAGCTTTGTGATGATATTCTGTCCTGCCTTCCACAATCACGCTAATGAAAAGTAAATTTAGCTTTGGGTTGCACCATTTGTTCAGTGGAAACACAGTATCTCTGGTTTGCACTGGATTTTTAGCAGATGAAATATTTCCTAAACCAAGTAATTTGATTTTGTGCAGATAGTAACCCCAGACAGGGTAATTAATTACTTTTCTATCTTCCCCACAGTAAGTAGATCTTTCCCTCCTCTCCTTGAAACAAAGCAACCACAAATCACCCCACTGAGCAAGGTGCAGCAGGAAGATTAAGAAATCTGCTCAAACGTGTGGGCCCAAGCTATTCACGGCCTCGCAATAAAAGGGAAACATTCAAATCAGTCTTTCAATACAACACCGATTTCCCAATACAAAATGGCTCACATGGATGATGGTCCATGGCAAATGATGTTAGAGGACCTTCCTGCTTGGGACCTATACCTATGCCCCTGTTCAAAAAGATCAATTCTCCACTAGTTAGTTTTTTATTAGTTATTCAAGCATATTTACAGCAAAAACTTTAGCGACGTCTATACCCCTAATCATTATTCAAACAAAATGTTTTGGTGATGGTCATAGTACTGTGCCATTAAACCTTTTCTTGCTGTTCCGAATCCTTTTATTTTTGTCCTGAGACCTGCAGCCAACTGAGTGTCCTTTCAGTTTGTCCTTCAGAGCACTAACACCATTATCTAAAGTCAAGCAATAAACCAGGAGGGAGAAGGTTCACCATGTGCTCAATCACCAGAACCAGGAAAATGATGTCAAGCAACATCATGGAAAACAATAAGTTTGAAAGACGCAGCACTCTGCTCAGCACGATGACTGATCAGAATTCCAGAGGAAAGCCACCTACTTCTGGGCAGAATGGAGGGGGAATAGCAACACAGAATAAGGCAGGGCCAAGAGGAAAAGACCTTTTAGGCAATGTATCCCCCAAAACTTGATCTCTAGCCCTGACCACACCCCTCTGAAACTATATTGTCAACTACTTACTGAATATCACCTCTGGCTGTGCATCCTAGCAGCCCCTCAAGCAGAACGAGCCTGACGCTGAGCTCAACATCATCCCCACCAAACTAGTTCTTCCCCTGACTTTTCCAGGTCTGTTAAATGCCCTTCCATGAAGCCAGGCTCAAACTTTCTTTTCCCATCCAAATCCTCCCCCAAACACACATGCATTCACACACACACACACACACACACACACACACACACACACACACACACACAACTACTGTCACCAAGTCCCATATGGAAGGTGACTACAACCCATCCTCTTATTTACTTTCCTTCAGATGCCACCTTAGTGCTAGCCTGCTTATTTCAGAACTGTAAAATGTCCCCAACCTGTGTCCCTGCCCCCAGGACCTCCCACTTAAAGCCATTCTGTACTTCTAGCCTACTGATTCAATGAAAATTCAAATTAAATTGAGTCATTTCTCTGTTCAAAACATTTCAATGTCTTCCCTGTTCCTACTGACTCACATTCAACATTCAGCTGATAATATTTAAGACAACCTTTCAGAAGCCAGTTTGAGTGAATTAATTAACTATTAATTAATTAATCTGCTCATGGATGGTTAGCTGATATCATTAATTCACACTCATGTATTCAATGTGTACTAAGGGGCAAAGAATATGTTACCTCAGGCACTATACTGTCCTGAGATTCTGAGGGCAGCCACAGAGGTCAATGCTTGGTCAGGTCTTTCTAGACAGAGAGAAGGATTGGGTGGTTCTGGATCATCTAGGGAGATAACCTCAAAAAAGAAACCTGTCTGAAAGAGAACTGTGTCAGCTGTTAGCAGAACATTGTGTCAGCTGACTGTCTCGTTTCCCCATTATCCATGTGATCTGGAAAAAAACTGTTGTTATTTCAAACTTCTATAAAAAAAGAGACAAGAATGACCTTCCTCCTCTATTTGAGGATGATGATGGTGGAAGAAGAGGCATCTTTATAGGAAATGAAGAGTTGGTCATGGAAACGGTAAGATCTGTGTTTAAATTCTGCCTCTGAAATACTGAGCGTGGCGTTCTGGATCAGTCACTCAATCTCTCGGGCCTCAGTCAAGTCTCTAAGATTTGAAGCTACCGATGAATTGACCATCTGCATTGACAGAGGGAATTTCTATACTAGAAGTTCCCTACACTGATGAAATCAGGCCAGTACTCTTGAAAAGAATAACAACAACAACAATCACTGTTTCTATGGCACTTTGAGGTTTAAGTCCTTTGCTCACACTGGCCTTATGAGTTAATTAGTGCGAACATCATTATCTTGATTTTACAGTCAAGAAAATAGACAGAGAGGTTAAAAAAAACCTGGCTGGGGCAACACAATTAGGCAGTGCCTGATGAGAGAAATTGTCATTTTTCCATTCCACCACAGAATGAGCTTTTAAGAAATAAACTAGTAGTAATAAAAAACTTTTTTTTCTTGCAATTTTTTAAGTTGGCTGCATAAAAGATGCATTTTTCACATGGAAAATTTTTGTCACAAAGAGGTTTAGGTTTGGAGAATTGTGTCAGGCGAATGTCCCATTAGTTCTACAGGAGCATCCTCAGTCTGGGTGCTTTCAGATGCTCCAGTTCCTGGGTCTTTCTGGAGGGGAGTTTCCTTTATATTGTTGGTCCTAAAAGTTGGCTTTCACACTTTCTCTCGGTTAGGATCAATAACAGAGTTCAGAATGGCTGCAACTCTGAAAGGGCCACTGATTTCTTGAATCTTAGAATTGCTTTACCACATCCCTAGCCTTAAGAGGTCATGGAAAGCAGTGGAGCTGGCGTTCATTCCACAAATATTGACAAAGCAATGGGGGAGCAGCCCTATGCTCAGTCCTGAGGAGAATGTGCCCTCCCAGAACTCACTAGCAAGAAAGAAGCCAAATTTCGAAACCCCCATACCAAGACAAAATTTTGCAAGAAACAAGAAAAAAATTCAAATACACTGGGGCTACACTTCGAATTATATAGAATTGTAGAATTATACATGTATTAAAATTGTATAGCAGCAACCATAATAAAAGATGGCAATCGTGTCTACCAGTAATCAAAAGAACTAGGCTTGCAGATTGATTTCAGAGATGCCTGGAGAGACTTACATGAACTGATACTGAGTGAAATGAGCAGGACCAGGACATCACTGTACACGGCAACAAGACTATACAACGATGATCAGTTCTGATGGACATGGCTCTCTTCAACAGTGAGATGATCCAGGCCAGTTCCAAAGATACTGAGATGATGAGAGCCATCTCCAGCCAGAGAGAGGATTGTGGGAACTCAGAATGGATCACAACATAGCATTTCACTCTTTTTGTGGTATGCTTGCATTTATTTTCTTTCTCATTTTTCCTGTTTGATTTGATTTTTCTTGTCCAGGAAGATAATTGTATAAATCTGTATGCATGTAATGGATTTAACATATATTTCTACCATGTTTAACATATATTGAATTACCTATCATCTAGGGGAGGAGATGGGGGGGGAAAGTGTGAAAATGGAACACAAGGTTTTGCAAGGGTTAATGTTGAAAAATTATCCATGCCTATGTTTTGAAAACAAAAAGCTTTCATAAAAAAGAACTAGACCCGCAGCAAAATTTTATCCAACAAAATTAACTATAATGTTGAACAAGTTAAAAGTGGACATTCAAACAATGTGCAGATTTTGAGTACTTTCTATCAACCAAACTCAAACTTAATAGAAAATTTAACATACAAGAGCAATATCAAAGATAAAGTTCAAGGAACTCAAGATGGATAAATTATTTATGATTTTTTCATGGGAAATTTAAGGCATATGTGTAAGATTGACATCAACAATATACAGTTCAAAAAAAAGATTGGGGGACAGCTGGGTGGCACAGTGGATAGAGCACCAGCCCTGAATTCAGGAGGACCCGAGTTCAAATCTGGTCTCAGACACTTAACACTTCCTGGCTGTGTGACCCTGGGCAAGTCACTTAACCCCAGCCTGAGGGGGGGGAAAAAAAAAGAAAGAAAGAAAGATTGGGGCAGAGTTTAGGTAAAAATAGTAATCCTGTTATGCAAATAAGATGCAGAGGAAGAATAGTCACAGAAGCATTAGAGGGGGGAGGAGCACTCGTACTTCTGAGAAGCTCACATTGGAAATGGGTTCAATAGGCAATACCACATACGTATCATGAAGGGTAAAGCACCCTCTAAAATCTATAAAGGGATGGATGGATAAGGAAGCAAAGCCTGAGGAAAGAAGACAAGAGCAGGATCCATGGGTAGAGGGAGGTTAAATAATAATAAGGCAAGTTGGGAGCAGAATGAAAGCAAAGGGTCAGCAGGGATAGGAAAGATATGTGTATGTCTATGTGTAGAGATACGTGTGTATATGTATTTATATAACACATGTATATGTGATGTATACATACACATATATACATAACTGTGTAGACATTTATATAATATATGTGTACATAATATGTATATGTAATATATACATATTATGTACACATAAATTTATCCATTTTTAACTATAGCCAGCTTGGGGATTGGAGGGGTGTATAAAAGGAGAAAAAAGAATGAAGTTAAAAAGGTACCAGCAAAGAACAAAAGAATAATTTACAAGGAAGTAAAGCTGGATACTCATGAATATAATTTCTTCCACATATAAATATATATAAATATATGTTTTCTGGAATTGGTATTTGTCATTATATATTTTGAATTCTCCTGCTGTTCTGCTGGGCTCAAGGCAATGGTCATTTTTGTTTTGTAATCTTTTTCTGTTTTTTTTTTCTTTTCTGTTTCTTTAAATAAAATAAATTTTGAAAAAAATATATTTTCAACATGGACATAAATGATCACTGAATGTGTATATATGTATATATGTGCTTATACATAAATGTGTGCTTCTGTATATGTGTATATTATATACATGTGCATATATGCCTTACATGTATATACACGTGTGTTATATGTGCATGTGTGTATATAATACGTCTGAGCATCTCCATCTGGTTTTTAAATAAACTTGATTATCACCCTTCCCCCTTCTCGGGGGCTCTGCCAGCATTACTTGCCTTTTTGCTTCAGAAGACAGGGGACAGAATCAGGGACTGAACACGGCAGGGGAAATCTCCCTGGCCCAGGGGCTCACTAAGCCATGCAGAAGTAGCACACTCAAAAGAAGCCTCAGTTCTCATGGAGTGACATCTGTCAGAGGGCTGGAGAAGGAGGTCATGCGGATGGGACTTTGTGGGAATGTTAAGACCATTCCTACCTTAGGCTCCCACTTATAGCGAGGATGGGGTCTCTTGTACAAGGTCAGACACCCGTGGACATTAGTTCAGCAAGTTCTGAATGCTTATAAGGGCTCGAAGAAGCTAAGAGAGAAGGTTTGGGCTTGCAGACAAATTCTCTTCATTGTGAATACAAATATAGAGATCCACAACTAATGGACTCAACGTGCTCCTGTAACATTTCTGCACATCAGATTCTGTTTTCTCATTGATTTTCATTACACAATTGAAGTTGGACTCCTCTGGAAAAAGCATTGGCTCAAAGGCATAATAGGATCTCACTCAAGAATGCGATAAAGCTTACAAAATCATATATTTTCTGATAAAATAATAATGATACTTAAAACAAGTCACCACAAAATCAATGCAAAGGCTTGACAGTTAATTTTGTTTGCAGATCAAGGCAAATAGATCCCTTTCCAAAGCAGATTATTATTCAAGAGGAGAGTGGCCTGTGCTCTTCATTACCATATTGAAACCTAGGGTCTTTTTGGGGGGGAGTAAATATATGCTAGGGGAGGAACAGGGTAAAGCAGGTTTCCTCTACTCATTCTCCATCCCAGATAACATATTTTCCCCTAAGTGCAAATGAGTATATCTCAGCCTGAGCACCATCCCTGTCTTAAGGCTCAGGCCAGTGACCTCTAATTGGATTTTCCTGAGGGCTATCACCAAGGGCATCGGACAGAGCTAGCACTCTGCTTTATTTTATAGAATTTATATTCTATAATTTACTCCTCTGTACACAAGATGCAAGGTGCTTTAATTGCCATCCGGAGGAATAGAGCAGAACCTCTATAAAGGAACACAATTCACACTTTCTGGATGTTAGCTATGCTTCCAATGTGCTCAGTAGGAGAGAAGGAGAAAATACTGTTCATGAACAAGTTTTTAAAAGGTTGTTGGCTCTAACAACAGGGCCAGTCTGATCTCAGAAACATTGTCATGGTAATGGAACCAAGAGAAGGTTACAGCCCCCAAGAAAGGGGGAATCTCTGTGTTCAGGGTCAGCTTCTCAAAGGGACTGACAAAATTCAGATCAGATCGCCCTTCGTGGAATATTGATGGAGTTTTCATTCTCATCAATTTGTGGGTGAGGTTTTTTTAAATTTTATAACTATAATAAAAAAATCCCCAAAAAGGCACTTCTCTGCCAAAGAGAGAAAGAAAAGGAGAAAGTTGAATCACTGAAAGGAAAAAGAAAGATGTGAACTAGAAGCGAATACTTCATGCTGTGTTCTGGTCCTCAGTAGGAAGCCAAGAGGGACCATTGGTTTGGGGACGGTCAAAACTCAGTCTGATGGCAACACTTCCAGAAAGCTGGTCCCCTGGGAACTGCCAAGGCAGGAGGTGAAGGAAACTAGTCCAAGGTCAGTGTCCACAGGAAGAAGTGATGGGATAAATGAATCTCAAAAAAATGATTAAATGAGCAATGAATGAATGAATGAAAGCGCTTTATTAAGCCTTTAAATATGGGCCAAGAAAGGGTTCAATGTTAGGGTTATAAATAGTAAGGCTGTATCTGCTCTTAAGGAGCCCTCAGTCAAGTAGGAGGAGACAAGAACAGAGGCGAGGGTCAGCTAGGGAAGTAAATTTCTGTTTGGGAAGTCTTGGGGTTGATGAATGGAGGGAGTTCTGTGTTGTTTAAAAGAGGAAAATGTTTATTTGTAAGCAAGAGGGGGAAAGTGAATGGAAGGAGTATAGAAACCCCAGGATTACAGCAAGTAGAGTTGCTGAGGACCTCAGGTAGCATCATATATCCTGTCCAATCCATCGGCCAATACTGGAGAAAACGGAGGGCCAGAGAACTAAAACCACTTCCCCAAAGTTGCCCAGTGAAAAACTCTCTTCTTCCATCTGGATGTTATCCAGAAGTTCAACACTAGGCAGCAGCCCTCCTGTTCCCTACCCTTAATGCTCGATCACCCCCTAGTTGGGAAAAATTCAGACTTTGTCTCCATTATTTTGAAATCATGCAGTCCATCATTCCCACCACATATCCTCCTATGAGGAAATGAGCTGAAAGGTTAACTTGCCCAGAGTAACACTGTGCAGCTCTGTTTGCAAGGAACTTTGTATTTTTTTCTCCCTATGAATATATCTTAACAACATCAACCCAGTGTCCTCTCTTCTGCTCTTTAAAATGAAACAGCAAAAATAAGGGCTAGAGATCTGGACCTAGAAACAGAAAAACCTCAAATCTCTTCTGTCTGCCTCAATTTCTTCCACTCTAAAATGAGAATAATAATAGCTTCCTAAAGCTGTCGGAATGATGCTTCCCTCGAATCTTCTCTTCTGCAGATGGAACATACCCAGTTCCTCCAACTGGTCATCATTCATGATGGCTTTTGCCATCCTGCCTGCCTTCCTCCAGATGCTCTCTCCCTTCTCCGTGTCCCTAAGGGAGAATACCTGATGAAATCAGAGCCTCCTCTTTAGTGGAGACATATTGGTTTTCATCATTTGGACTGTGCCCATCCTGCCCCAGCAGACTCAAATTGAGCTCCTCTTCCATATGTCCATCACCTGTCCCTACCTCGTTACCCCAGCTATTTGGTCTTGTCCCAAATTGGAAGGTTGTATACTGAAACCTATTGAATCTTATCCTATTAGTTTCAGCTCCATGTTTTAGTCTTTCAAGATCCTTTTGGAGCCTGATTCGATCATTCAATGTCTTCACTAGCCTTCCTAGCTTAGTTTTGTGTCACTGGAAAATTAGAGAATCACAACTGCAGGGCTGTGCCAAAATCACTGATTTAAAAACATACTAAATAATGGAGAATCCACTGGAGACCTACCTGCTGACATGTTGACACTGAACCATTTTCAACAGTTTTAAATCCAGTCATCCAACTTATTCTGAATGCATTTGATTGCATTCTCATCTAAAAACATCCATGTCTTTTCATTTTTTCTGGGAAAATTACGTGGTTTTTTTTTATCCAAAGCTTTGCTAAAATCTAGGTAAACAATATTTGTCAAATTCCTCTTATCTAATAGTTCGATAATACCACAAAAAGGGCTTACTCTGGGAACATCAAATGTTCTTGAGGAAGTCAGACCAGCTCTGTGGAATTCTAGGTTTGTAACTATTTCTTTAGAAATCTAATAGATACTTTTCCCAGAAATCAAAGTCATGTTCACTGGACTAGGGTTAACAGACTGTACTAGGGTTAACAGACTTCAAAGTTGAAATGTTTTCCCTTGTCCAGCTCTGTGGTATCTTTCCCAGTTTCCATTATTACTTTCAGTGAATCAATAATCATATTGGCCCATTCTTTCAGGAAAAATCCTAATAATACCACATATAATTATATTGACATGTATATGGCACTCCAAAGTTTGCAAAGCATTTTATAAATATTATCTCATCTCCTCCTCATGGCAACCCTAGGAGGTCGTCATTGTGATTCTCCCTACTTTACAGATAAGGAAACTGAAGTGGACAGAGTTTAAATGGCTTGCCCAGAATTCCCCCAGCTAGGAAGTATTTAAGGCTGAATTTGAACTCAGGGACTCCTGGCTCCATGCCCAACCCCCTGCCCTGCTCACCAGGAACCAGGGCACCAAGGAGCTCACTTACTACCTCTGACTACTCTCTGCTACCAGCACCCCTGAGCCACGTGTTTGCCACTTCAGGACAAGAAAGAGGAAGTAGAAGCAACATCAGAACGGAGGGCCCCTCACTTCTCTTTCCTCAGCTGTCATTTCCCAACCTCCCAAAGCAGGGTTCTTGTCCCTGCTTCAAGTGACTCCTGATGGCTCAAAAACCACAGCTTTGGGGTTGACCTTTGCCTCTCTCCAACCTTGGCTTATTCTGGACACCACGTTTCCAGGCCCCTCTCAGAATTCGGACTGCATCCCCAGTGCCTAGCCAGTGCTGGACACACAGCAGACACAGAAGAATAAATGCTTTTAGGATAGAAATTGGATTTGCCATGTAAATTATTGCATCCCAAGAAGGAACCAGAAATCACTGGACATATTCAATTAAAGAGGATGGGGAAAATGGTGGAACAAAGAGGTAAGATGGGAGAAGAGCTGAAAATAATTAAGACTGTCCTAATTATTGAGCTCAAGGCTACTTTTAGAATACCTTAATGACTTTGCCTGCTTGTTTTATTTGTTTTGGAAAGTAATATATGTTTAAGTACTTATATCCTCTTCTCCCCCACCCCCTAGACATGAATTTACAGAGATTTTCAGCAAAGTCATCAATCTCAACACTTAAGATGTCCCCGGTGCTTCCTGATAGAAGGTCTACAACTTTTCTATCAGTTTATAGATAGTGGTGTAGGACAGAATTACCACTGGACACTCAACATTAACAGAAACAGTGCGCCTTCCCCTCTGAGATTACTCTGATGTGTCTGCCTTTTCTTTCCCTCTGGGTATCCCCAGCATTTACACAAAGCCATTAATAAATGCCTGTTGTTGTTGTTATTTTGGGTGGGCCTATATAAGCCCCCTGTCCATTAAAAGCAGACTGCCTCCCTGTTGGGAACAAGGAGCACTCCTCCCAGAAACAAATCTTCCTTCACCGGGGCTCATTGTCCATGTAACGCCTCTTCCCATTCCCATGGAGAAGCTTCCTGCACAAGGTGCTGCCCCATTCCCAAGTAAGGAGACAGGACTCCTGTTTGAGCTGAAGGCAGAACTGCATCGGCAGAAGGGGCTGCTGGCCAGGCAGCGGGGAGGGGTTTTGAAGAAACAGTTGAGAAGCACAAATCTCAAAAGGCCAAGGGGAAAGTATAGCCACCGATGGAAGCTGGCCCTGATGATGTCCCCCAAACCCCCTCCCTGCAAACCTGACCCCACTGAGAGAGCTTTCTCTGTCTCTGGCTTGAAGTGAGATCTCTTCTCATTCCCTGATTCTGTATATTTTAAAGTCTATTCAAACCTTCTCTCTTCTCGGACTTCTTGGGGGGAAAAAAGCTTGCTAACTCTCTGTGAGAAAGGACTAAATGTCCTTCTTCTATCATTAGATGAGCAGTATTCTCATCTTAAGCGTGATCTGTGGCATGGGCTCCATTGGTGAGCAGTATTTACATCTTAAAAGTGAGCTGTGGCTTTTATATAATTATGCTTTTGCTAGGGAGAGAGGCAGAGGAATGGAAAAGGAAAATAAGAGGGAGAGGAAGAGAGAAGGAAAGGGAAGAGAAAGAGGGGGGATGGGGAGAATGAAGAAAGGTAGGTGGAGAGAGGAGGAGAAAGGAAGGCAAAGGAAGAAGGAGGGAGAGGAAAGACAAAGAACAACGAGGGGGAAAGGAAGGAGGAAAAGAGAGAGAGAGGGAGACGGGGGAAAAGAAA
The DNA here is from genome assembly GCF_048593235.1 of Sminthopsis crassicaudata. NCBI lineage: Eukaryota > Metazoa > Chordata > Mammalia > Dasyuromorphia > Dasyuridae > Sminthopsis > Sminthopsis crassicaudata. The sequence goes on along the minus strand of NC_133621.1, from coordinate 1,463,166 downwards.
AAAGGAAGGAGGGAGAGAGAATGAGGGGGGAAAGGAGGAAAAAAGAAAGGAAAAGGAAGGCAGAGAGAGAGGAAAAACAAAGAAAAACAAGGGGAAAGGAAGGAGAAAGAGAAAGAGAGAAGCAGAGACACAGAGACAGGGAAAGAGAGGAAAGGAAGGAGGGAGAGAGAATGAGGGGGGAGAGGGGGAAAGGGAGAAATTGAAAATAATAATGATGAAATCAGTAAATGACCCAAATTTGCTGTGGTTTGCATGGTCCTTGGGAGCACGGCTTGCCATGCTAGTGCTTTTCAATTCTATTCATTAGATTCATTAAGACTTAATCGCTTTTTTGCATTTAATTCTTAATAAAATGTCTTTCTAAAAAATGCTGAGGTGGTGAACAGCAAGGGTAGAAAAGCAGTATGAGGAAGGGGCTAGAGACAGGAGAAAACATCCAGACTCTTTTCAGTGGGGTCCACTGCAGGCAGGCTTTATTCCTCCACCGTTTCATTCCCTGTGCTTCATTCCTCTTATCACAATTCCATGGTGGAGCATTGGAAAAATAGGTACCTTGGATCCCTGCTCCGGCACTTTCCTCTTCACCTCCTTCTCTTTTATTCTTTCTAGCCTCCATTCCCCTCACCAGCTATGATCAACCAAAGGTGTTTCCTTCCCTTCAGGCCCCATGCACCATGATGCTGGCTCACGACACCCCCGCCACCTTTCATCACCAAACGGGCTGCATCCATCACAGCCGGGCACTGGGGAAGACGGCTTTGTCCATCAACCACAATGCCCACTTCTGGCCTTGGGAAGCTTCAAGGGCTACAGAGAAAAAGTTGGGAAGATCTGAGCTCTTAATTCTTTTTTTTTTTAATTTCCTGAGGCTGGGGTTAAGTAACTTGCCCAGGGTCACACAGCCAGGAAATGTTAAGTGTCTGAGACCAGATTTGAACTCGTTCCTCCTGAATTCAAGGCTGGTGCTCTATCCACTGCGCCCCCTAGCTGCCCCTTGAGCTCTTCATTCTAATTGAAAGTTACTCTGCTGCTTGACTCCAAATCTGGGTGAATTTTTGATCCAAAGAAAAACTTTAAAAGCTCCATCAGGGCCCCTGGCTAAGTTTCTTACCCCCTTATCAGAGGATGGTGAAGTGGCTGGTGGTGGCAGTAAGTTTCCCAAGCCTTGGTAAGTTCCCAAAGTTTCTGATCAGACTGCTAGACTAGAGGAGCATGTAGAGGAATGCTGTGGATAGAGTTCACTTCTCTCACCCAACTTTGTAAACTTGGAATTATTCTTAAATAATCTTCCTCTTTCCTTCTCTACATTCAGTCAGTTGAACAGGTCTTCTTAATTCCATCTCTTATATAAGGCTCTCATCCCCTCTCCTAGACTCTTGCCAAAGCCTTCTAACTGGTCTCCCTACATCTGGTCCCTCTCCATTCCAATCTATGTTCCACACATCTGCCAAAACAATCTTCCTAAAGTCCACATCCAACCATCTCACCCCTCTTAGGGTTCTGGGAAGATCTGCTGCAGAAGAGATTCAAGCTATCAAGTCATATGAAAAATATTCTAAATCTCTTAAAAATTAGAGAAATAAAATTTTTCAAAAACCTCTGAGATACTATTTCAAAATCATCAGATTAGCTAAAGTAACAGAAAAAAATGACAAATTCTGGAAGGGATATGAGAAAACGGGTGCTCCAATATGTTATTGGTAGAGCTTTGCACTGGCCCACCCGTTCTGAAAAGCAGTCTGGAAATGCCCAACAATCTTAAACTACATTCCCTTTGCCCTAGAATTACCACTAATAGTCATGAAATCCCAAATTATCCCCCCCAAAATGAAGAAAAGCACCCATGTACAAATATTTAGATTAGCTCCTTTTAGTAACAAAGGTGTGGCTCTACCAAGGAAATGACTAATAACTTATGAATGGGATGGAATATCACTGCAGTATAAGAAAAGATAAAGGGAACGGTTTAAAAAAAAAACCTGAGAAGATTTGAATGAACTGATGCAAAATCAAGTGAGCAAAACTCAAGAAAATAATTTATACAATGACAATAATGTAAGAAATAGTTGACCTTGAAAGTCTTCGGAAGGCTGAATAACACAATGACCAGGGACAATCCGAAAGACATGAAACATGCTTCATTCAGAGACCTGGTGGACCCAGCAGAGTCGAGCCTGAAACCCATTTTGTTTTCTTTCTTTTTTTGTGGTGGGGTATGGAATATGGCTAATGTAGGAAATAGTTTTGGGTGATTTTACATCTTTGTGGCAGCTTTGGTTTTCTTACTCTCTTACTGGAAGAGGGAAAGAAAGAAAGAGGCCAAATGGGAATTAAAAATAAAATAAAAAATTTACTAACTTGCCATGCTAGGATATAGCACAAATTCTTCCACCTGGTGAGTAAGACCCTCTACAATCAGGTTCTTGTCTACACATAATTCTGGTTTCCCACAGTTCCTTTTCACACTCTCCAATGCTCAGCTAAAAGGTATCTATGGTTAATCCCTATGCTCAGTGTTTCAGGATCAGTCCAGGGACACTTGCACAGGCTAGTCTCCATATCTGGGACACATACTCCTTCTATGTTATAATTTCCTTCTAGGCTCAGTTAAGGCCATCTGCTGCACTCTCTCTAGCTCTGTATTAGCTCTGTTTGCCTTAGTTTCCTTTTCTGTAAAATGAAACAATAATCATATCTACCTCACAGAAATATTAAATGAATAGCTGCCCCCTTGGGGATGGCTACTATAGTCTGGTTCTTTTGTCATGGTTAGTGGAGACTTTCAAGTCTGTTGTTCTTTAGCACCTCCTCAGACAATTCTTCACTCTGTACAGGTACCGTACTGAGCCTCTTAATCTTTCTGGCATTAAAGACTACTGTTTATGAGGTAATATAACAAAGTAGCACGTTAGTCTACACACCTTGACCCTTTCGTTCTCTTCAACTTGGTCTGGCCCAATCACTGATGCTCTTAACTTACTTCCTTTGGATGATCAGATTTCTAAGATTCACTTTCCAAATTGCAAGCAGAGCTAAATCAAGCCACAATTTAGAAAATGCAGGTGTCTCTATCAATGAAGTCTCCTTGTTTAAAGTTAAAATTTTCTTTAAAGTATTCCAGTTCTATGCTCAATGCATGAAATAAGGTTTCTTTTTAATATATTCCTGAATTTCTTAGTCAAATAATGGTCCTTATGCTCCTCTTGGCAGTTCAGAATGAGGAGATGGAATCCATCTGGCCTAGAACCTTGATCAGCCATCATTAGCTTAAGCCCTTGGTCATATGGACTGGGGCCATTCCTCCCTTTCTCCTTTCTTGTGCAATCCAGGACTGTCTTCTGATATTGTTGCCCATTTCACTTTGTGAACGTGGCAGCAATTCATGTTCTCAAGATGCAGTTTTTGTCAGAAAGCCAGAATCCTCTCCTTCTGCTACTCCTTTGGAGTTTACATTTCTCCTTCAAATGTCCTCCTATCATAGCCCTCTCCGGCTCAAGCTTCTGGGTAGGAGTTACCTTCTATTAAATAGGGTGCAATGAGCTTACCTAAACCACTCCAATTATCTGATGAGAAAAAGCTTCTTGGCTGTTCTCAAATTTATGACCAGCATTCATCAGAGAAATTGGATACAAAGGGCCCTCTGGGACGGATGATATTTTCTTGGTCCCTAAACAAAAGTTGCAGAAAGTCCAGCCAATAACTAGCTCTAAGTCTGTGCTGTGTATCACTGGAATCTTGGAGTGCTGAAAGCTAGTTTCTCCTTAGACAGATCTGTGACCATCCTCAATGTCTCCCCCAAGTTGGCGCTCATTTGCGAAGAGGGCAGGAAATTAAGTCAGACCTCCAGGAGGAATCGAAGGAGGCCAGAGAATGTGTGAAATTCTGGGCTTTCCCCTCCGGGTCGACTTTCCTCCCACATTCATCTCAGAATCAGAGCTATGGCTTAGTCTTGCCCAGCACAATCTGTGTGGGATTTCCGGTGCTTATGGAATATGGCTTTTAACTGGCACATAAGACTCCTCCAGCCTCCTCTGGGGCTTCATAGGACCCCCTTCCACGAGCTTCATGGCTTCTGGCATCCAGGGATAATTCACCTTGTTTTCAGACTCTGAGCCTTCCTTAATGAACTTTTGCAGGACCTTGTTGCTACTAGCAACCAAGACAGCTCACAAACTGCCAGAGCCATTTGATTGTTTGTGGGTTGGTTTTTATGACATTGTATTCTTTGTACCAATAGGACTTTGGGGGGGAAATAGACACAATTTTTGTCTTAAGGCTTAAACTACTGTCCCTGCAGCATGTGAGAGAACCGGAACTGAAGGGCAGAGTTATGAGGGAATTCAGACTTCTCCACATGACAGGGAAAGCAGGACGATATTAATGACTAAATACCGTGCTTTTGGGGCAGGAAGAGCAAGATTCTCACATGGGCCCAATCACTGATGCTCTCAACTTACACATAGCCTTTAATGCTGACTGGGGGCTCTTCTCTGAGCCCGAGATTCCCCATCTGTAAATGGGGATAAACAGAGTAATGTCCCTTCCAAGGATGCCGGAGGCTCGAGCAAGATCATGTGTGTGGCGCACGCTGGAAACATCGGATATGGTGCAAAAGTCAGTGACTCTTTGCTTCAAAGGAGCTCAGTGGCTGGCTCAATGTAAGCTCCTAAGCAATCCATGCCGACAAACGTACCCATGAGCAGTGACTGCCGGGGTCCTTCTGGGGACCATGTAGCCTCAGGCGATATACAACCGTCTGAACAAGCCCCGCTCCTTCTGTCCATCTGCCCTGTTTGTTCTCCCTTATGGCCTGCAGCCTCTGCCCTTTCCTGCCTGCTCCACAAGGTTCCATCCTCCAGCTGGGCTGCCCCCAAAGGGGGTTCTGGAGCCGGACCGGACAGAGAGGAGAGGGCAACAGTCACAGGGGCTTCCCTGGCTTCTCTGCGTGCTAGGGGGCTGCAGGCAGCTAGACTCCGGCCTCCCTCCAAGTCCCGCCCCAGGCCTGGCTGTTCTGGGCATAGACGGGCAGCTTTCCCAGGCCTGGGCCCATTGGGCCTACAGCAACCAGCCCTGGCCTAGAACACACCTCCAGAACTCCCTGGGCCTGTCATTGCCCTCCAGGCCCTTCTCAGGTGCTCACAGCCATGCCCTTTATCAGTTTGAAGCAGCTGGGCTCACTCCTCAGTTCCACAGACTCTGGGGAAAAGCCTGAGCCTTAGGCCTAGCCAGGCCCCTCTGACGGAAGGAGGTGGGGAGACCTGACAGGAGGCTCAGCTAGAACTGGACACCATGCTCTGGGCATTTCTGTGAAGTCGCTCACCTGGCTCTCCTTCTGGGTGCAGAGTGGCCCTCAGGCCCCGAAGGAGGAGATGAGCTGTCCCAGAAGGTCCTGCCCCTTTGGCAGGCAGGGAACCCCTCCTGGAAGGGACTGATCCATGTATGTGCAGGGATATGCACCCATGAGCGCTCCTCCCGAGACAGACCGATTGGGAGACTGGCTCATGATGAGCCGGGCCCTGACCTTGCCTTGAAGTTTCTGATCTTTAAGGAAGGGGGAGCGGGACCTCTTCACGAGCTGCTGCTGAGCTGGGTTCTCCCTGGCTCCCTACTTCTGGCCCCTCTCAATTTCAGAAGCCTGAGATTTCATGCTTCCACGACTTTCCCTGGCAGATCAATAGATACTCATGGAGGTGCTCTCAATCCTTTTAAAAATGAATTTACTTAGAACATAAATACTAAATAGAAACAGAAAAAAAGCAGAAAAGGGGGAAACGGCAGAATATGAAGATTCAGAATATGAAACAATAATTTTCCATTTCAAGAAGGCGTATGTAATACACAGGACACGTTGTATTCAGGAGCGTCCACCTTTTCTTTGCTTCCTTGAAAGGCACTTCCAATTCTTCACCAAAAATTAAGCCCTTTTGGTTTGGGGAGAGAAACTTACTTCTGAGTCAAGCGAATCCCTCACTTCCAGGAACAGCCACTTTAGTTAGCCATAAAACACCTTTTAGGGGGGGGGGGGGGGAATATTCAACTTCCTAATCTGGGAAATGTGAAGTGAGTATTTCTCTATTTGATAAACAGAACAAGTGACAAACATAAAAAACATTTTAGTATTAAGTTATGGCTGGTGACAAGGCAGACAAAGAGGTAGGGACGGAGCCAGCTGGCTCAGAGAGAAAGAGAAAGAGGGAAAGAGACAGGGACAGAGAGGTCGGGAGAAAAACATGGAAGGAGGGAGATAAACAGAGGGAAAGAAACACACTGGCTTTCTGGGCAGTGAGGAAGAGCTCCATGTCCTTTAAAATGGGAAAAGGAGTTGGGAGGATTTCCAAGCTCACAATGTCAGGACAAGTGGGGACCTTGGACATCACAGCCCAGCAGGGCCGGAGAGGTCGGCCAGACCAAAAAGGCAGCGCCAAGGCCGCTGCTACCAAAACAGCCAAGACAGCAAACTCTCCGTTCCTCCTTTTCCCTTCCTCCCCATCAAAGCTACCAGAGGCTAAGGCCTAATTCATATCGGAGCACAGAGAGTGCCAGCTTTGGAGTTAGTGTCCTGGATTCAAATCCTCCATCTACTGTTCACCCTTGGCACTCTTGCTTCCATTAGCAAGACCTCCATTTCCTCCTCTATGACCTCTGAGGTGACCGTACCTTCAATTATCCTATTTTTGTTCTATTTTGATCTTAAGGAATCTACTCCCCCCCAAAAAAAAAAGGAAAACAGAGAAAAGGCCATTTGTGAGTATTTAATTCTACATAGACTTTTTAGACTTAGAAATACAACTTTTTTAATTTAATATTCAGAATCATAAGTCATCTTGGAAATCTCAAGTTTCCTCATTTTTGATAGAGAAATTCTAAGTTCCCATTCAGAAGAATGTCATCTTTGACAGCACGGCTGAGAAGAGGGGTCAGGGGGGGAGAAGAAGGGTGAGGGCCTGAGCCTGACCCCCAGCCCTTTGGGCCCTATTAGATTCAGCAGAGACAGAAGTCCACACAGAGGCAGGGGTCCTCCACCAAGGCTTAGAGGATGACCAAGAGCCATCTGACACTTCAAGCATCATGAGGAAAAAGCTCGGCCTTGGCAAAGACAAAGACACACACACACACACACACACACACACACACACACACACACACACACACACTCCCCCCTCTCTCTGTTTCTGTTTCTCCCTCTCCTCTCCTCTTCTCTCCTCTCCTCTCCTCTCCTCTCCTCTCCTTTCCTCCCTCTCTCTCTCTCTCTCTCTCTCTCTCTCTCTCTCTCTCTCTCTCTCTCTCTCTCTCTCTCTCTCTCTCTGTCTCTGTCCCTCTGTCTCTCTCTCTCTCTCTCTCTCTCTCTCTCTCTCTCTCTCTCTCTCTCTCTCTCTCTCTCTCTGTCTCTGTCTCTCTGTCTGTCTCTGTCTCTCTCCCCTCAGAGACTCTCACTCACCCCTTCCTGCATCTATAACACGCCACCTGGAGCTGATTTAAAGCGTCTCTAGGAATATTCTTCGGGGACTCTGAGCATGTTTCCAAAGATCTCATTAACAATTCTCCCACCCTGGGACGCCATGCGGATGTCACTGTACCTTCTGAGCTGTGGGCAAAAGAGCTCAGTGTACGTCACAGCGAAACGGCTAAGGAAGAATGAAGTGAATCTGAGCCCCCAAAGACCGAAGGTCTGGTCTGCGCGGAGCAAATCCAGGAAAACACCAAAGAAGAGAGCCAGAGAGCCAATGGCAGCCTAACCCATGGGTTCAATGACTGGCTTTACAAGTCCAAGAGGAAGGAAGTGTAGCTGGAAGCAGCAAGGCTGTGACCTGAGGGACAGAGTGGACTGCAAATTCAAAGTGATTCTGCTGTCTAACTCCTGGCCTGAATCCTATCTCCCCTGAATGATTTGTGAACAAAACTGCAGCTTTCTGGAAAGGCGGGTGTTGCTGGGTTGAGTTGATGAAAAGTAAATGACGGGTAATTCCTGGGAACGAAATGAAGCCTGTGTCAGACTTCAGAGGATTCTCCCCTCTCCCGCCCTGCTGCTGACAGAATGCCATGGCAAAGTGATTTTGGTGAATCAGCAGCAACATATTGTTTTCCCATTTGTGCCGTGAGACCACCCACAATGATTTCCGGGGATCAGCCATGTGGTTCCAGACTTTCAGAATTATCACAAGGCAGAATAACATGGGCAAGGACAGTGAAAGTGATCCAGAGGCTCTGTTGAGTTACATAATCTCAGTGATCTGGGGCTACTCTCCAGCGTCAGAGCACGCAGCTCGTTCACGGTGGCCTCGGCTGTCCAGGGCCTCTCATCATGTCACCATCGGACATCCTCCCTATGTTCTGGAGAAGCAAACTGTGCCCCACCCTCCTACAAAGAGAAATACAGGAAATAAACATAAATAAAGGCAACAGGCAACGTTTTGCACAAACTATACGTGAAAGCTCAAATGAGACTACGCAGGCCTCTGTCCACGTGTCCCCACTCATTTATCCATTCATCCAACCATTCATTCAAAAACCATTTCTTAGGCATCTTCTATGTGGCTGACCCTTCTCTGGGCAAGAGGGATCTAAAAACACAAAAAAGGCCCTTGAGCAAGTTAGGAGATCATGAAAACTTAGCAATTTACTTTACTGTACTTTTGTACCTGTCTTCACTGGGTCATTCGCCAAGGTTACCATCAGATTCTTAATAGATTTTTCCAAGTAAACATCAGCTATAGTGATTCATCATTATTTATAATGTGTACCAATAGTAATCTTAGGATATGCTTATTTCCAGAGAGCTAGCAAAAGTTTTTTAACCTATTGCCCCCTCTGAATACTAATGGAATAGTGATTTCAACATAGGACTTCTATTTCCTGCACATAGGACTTGATTGAACTCCAACCACTCATCTGGATGGTATTGTATTCCCTCTTTGCTTTTCCAGGCCTTTTGATGTCCCTCCTCTTCATCTATTAAGTATTGCTCTAGGCCGCTGTTAGATCCAATTAGACTGAGCGCTTTTGATAAGTCTGGATTTGGTAAACCCAAGTTTTCTTGGGGGATCTGTCCATGAAGCAGGCGCTCACTTTGATAGTGGTGGTACTGAGGAGGAAAACGTGACACATTGTCCTATTGAAGAGGTTTCATCTGTTTCCTATCCGTCATTCTTAGCATCCTGCAGCTTTAAGGAAACTGAAAGTTTTGCAGAAGTATCAGAGGAAAAAATCAGATGCAGAAATGTTCCGAGATTAGAAAATAAAGAATCCCTAAATATTCGAAAGCCCTGGTCGTTGCCTTGACTGCTTATTATTCAGATATGATTTCAAGGGGGAATAATCACCCAGCTGTCCTTTTCCATGACACTGAAATGCTCCTTAATCAAAAGTGATGACTTGGGGAAAGGTTCTTTCCATCTGCAACAGTCTATGGAGAGTGGTTTTAGTCCATTTAAAAAGGAGGGGGAAGGAAATTATGTATCAATGACACTTTCTGATTTTCTGTGTTATGGATGCCAGAATTTTAATTTGGGATAAAAATTATTTTCTCTGCTATACTCCCTGGTTATCCTTGAGGAAAAAAACAGAATTTCAGGATGACAGCAAACTGGTTAACCACAAAGATAATGTTTGATTAGATTTAGTATCACATTAAAAAAAACATTTGTCCACATCCAGTCCTATTATTTGGAAGCGCGTGCATCTTTTCTTGCATCTGGGCTTATTCCCATGATATGTAAACAGAGGCCAGATATGCTTTCGACGGTGAACATTAATGAACGTTGGGGTGGGGATCCCCTAGTGAATGGATTCATTTCTGAACAGTTTGTTTCAATTTGCCTTTCTTATATCAAAATGCCACCCACACCAAAGCAGCCAAACCAGTGTTATTATCATTTCAGTTCTTAATGACCTAGAACTGCTGATGTATTTTTTGCCCTTTATTCTTTAAAATGCATATCTACTTGGAGGCAAGAAGAGACTCTTAGTATTATTATTTTCAATTCTTAATGACCTAGAATTGCTGATATATTTTGCCCTTTGTTCTTTAAAATGCATACGGACTTTGAGGGAAGAAGAGACTCCTGGTTCCTGTTTTTCAGTCTAGCACCTGCTAAGAATGAGCATGTGTTCCACTTTGGCCAGGCATGGCTCCTTTGCAAAATTATTCCTATTGATGCTCAGCAAAATAGTGTCAATATCATTTATTTCAAAAGAAGACCTCCCTTCCTAAATTCATTTTGACAGAATGCCCTTTTACCATTTCAATCAGACATCCATGCCTCAGCCACAGAGAAAGAGCTTCTGCTCTATCCCCACCAGTGCTTTTGACACTCATCCTCCATTCCAAGTCACAGTCATCCAAAGACTTCTCTTTCTCTCCTCTGGTTCCTTGCTGCCAAATCAGCCACAGACCCTCTTACGTTCCCATGGGTGCCCTCCCCAATCGACATGTCTCCCTCTCTCTTTTTTTCCTGTCCCTCACTTATAGTGCTCAAGACTTACATGGCACCCACGAAGGCTTATCATGGAACTGTAGATTTAGACCAGCAAGGATTTTCATTAACCTAGTTCAACCCTTTCATTCAACGGGGGAGGAAAAACGAAACGCAGAGAAAGGAAGTAAATTGTCACCCAGAAGCAACAGGATCCAGTCCATTTCAGTGATCTTGACTACCAGGGGGAAATCAAAGGAAAGGATCCAAACTGATACGAGAACTTAAGAGTTTATTTCTTATAGAAAGAGTATCCTACTCTGGGACAGGCAATAATAAGATCTTAATTATCCATATTTATGGAAATGCTTGGTTACTCACACCATCCATAAGTGAGTAATATAATAGTCATTGTGGATCTTCCCAACTCATGAAAGAGCTCCATTTGAAAGGTCCTAGAAAAGCAGCAGAGTGAATGGGAAAATATTCAGTTTGCGTTTCTTCCTCTCTAAAATGGAGATAATCATACATACTTGCATTGCCTGCCTCCCAAGGCTGGGGTTATTGTTTTGTGATCTACAAAGTATGATATCCATAGGAAAAGATGTGAAGATGATTTTCTGTCTCCCCCTTACTCCTGGTCCTGCCTAGAGAGGAACAGTGAAATGATTCTCTTTGAAAGAAGGCTGGGAGAGTCAGTTTGATGCTGCAGTAGGGAAAGGTTGGATCCTCTAGCCCAAAGACCCTACTCAAACATTTCTTCCTCCAAGAATCCCCAATCAGTGCTCAGACTCATCTAAATTACTTTAATCTCAGAACATCCAGCCCATCACTTACTATTAGGCAAACAGCCTGGTAAGGATTTCATAATGTACTTTGCATACTGTGTAAAGTCACTGGAGAGACAATTGTCTGACTATTCTTCCTTCTGATTAGCTGGTTTGGTAGTACTCAGAGAAAAGGACCCACTGGAGTCTTGATGGGATGAGATTTTTGGTAGGGGTATGAGGAAATGTAGGGCTCAATCATTCTTCCCAAGTGCTGCAAATGTTTGTATTATCTACCCATTCTTAGTCAAGGGTCAAATGCCCTATGCTTTGAAGATCGAGAGGATGAGACCATCTTCACATATTATTTGGCCTTTTCATATTGAAAAATTCTCTTTAATTCAGCAGGAAAGTGTTTGACTCTGTGGAACCTCACCGGAATAGAGCCCTTCACCATAATTCCTCAAACCTTTGCCCAATTCATCCTCTAGATTCCATTGATGACTCCATTAGGAGTTGGGGGGGGGGAGGCAGGACTATTCAGTACATCAGGAATCCATGATTTCTTTGGTGTGAATGTTCCTGCCACAAATCAGTCAGTCAAGAAGCATTTATGAAGTGCCTACTATGTGTCAAGCACTGAGCTTAACACTGAGGACACAAAGCAAAGCAAAAGGAAATTCCTGCCCTTGAGGACCTTCCACTCTAATTCTACACATCAAAGCCCACTAATTGTTGATCTGAAAGAGGTCAAAAATTACATCTCTCTTTGTCTCTTTGGCCAAATTAGGAATGATACTCTCTTCCCTCAATCACTACACACACACACACACACACACACACACACACACACACACACACACACACACACCTGGAACTTAGTTGGGCCAATTCTCATATAGACTAATTGTTGTTGTATAATTATTTTAGTTATGACCCTATTTGGGGTTTTCTTAGCAAAGAAACTAAAATAGTTTGCCATTTCCTTCTCTAACTCATTTTTACAAATAAGGAAACTGAGGCAAATAGGGTGAAATTATTTGCCCAAGGTGACATATCTATGAACTGCCAGAGCTCAGATCTGAATGTAGGCCTTCCTAAGGTCCAGCATTTCATCTACTATACCCCCCAGCTGCTCGTATAGGCTACGGCTGCGAGTGAAACCATATCTCTGTTGATAAAACCTCCTGGATTGTGAATCTCATTATTATAACATTTGAAAACTCAAGGTCACCTCCATATTTTGACAAAGCAATAGAGGAGGACGACAGTGGACATCAAAGACTTTTTTAAACATGGCGAAAGGATTCTTTGGAATTTCTTAGCTGTTCTCTGCGGTCAAAAGGATTAGCTATCAAGTTGATATCTCTTTGTGCCTATAGATACAAACAAGTATTGAGGCTGAAGTGGATTTTAAATTGGTATGAACTGCTAACATGAATTTAGCTTTTGAAAATAGATTCAAACCCATCGACTAAGAGCCTGAGAGCTCAGATGAGTACAGAGAGACTGGTGGAGTGGCTCACTTTAATCCTAGAAAGATAATAGACTTGTTCTCTTGCCTACTAAATAATGGCCCTGATTCCTAATGTTCTCCTTACTGCCAGGGGCACCAGGATACTCCTGAGTCCACAGGCTGGCAGCTACCCTTGACTTCTCCCCTTTCATTTTCTGAATCTCATGATAGAAAACCTCAACAATCCTCCTCTGACACAAAACTGAGCCTTTGCCCAAATAGGCAGTTTAGTAAACTGCCCAAACACTAGTTCTTGAATTCAGGTGGTGGATTCGAATTCCTTGACTACTTGTCCAATAACAAAGATATCGAATAATATAATAACGATGGTGCAATTACGAGAGGACAAATAGATAATAAGCTTACCATGCCACCTGGAAGGTAGGTGTTACAGATACTTGCAGTTTGCAGAGGAGGAAACAGGTTCAAAGAAAGAGTGGCTTGCTCATAGCCACACAGTGGGTAAGTGTTGGACATGTGAGCCCAAATTTTCCTAGGATGCCCCCTAGGATGGTTACCTGGCTGATTGATTCCTACAAACTTGTTCACTCATTTTTTAGTCATGCGTGACTTTTCGTGACTGATTTTGGGACTTTTCTTGGCAAAGATACTTTTTCTTCTTCACTTCCTTCTCCATATTATTTTATAGATGAGAAAAGTGAGGAAAACAGTATTAAGTGACTAGCCCAGGGTCACACAGTCAATGTCTGAGGACAGATTTGAACTCACAGGTAACTCTTCCTGGCTCCAGGCTCAGCACTCTATCTGCTGCCCTCCCTAGATACAGGTGGACTTTAATAAAGGCTTTTTGACTGACTGACTGATGGACTAAAGCTACCTTATCACCAGTGAGGCATAAAGAAAAAACATTTTGCCGCACTGCTGTCAGCGAAGAGCTGTCCATAGTACCTGCCCTTTTCTCTCATGGAAGATAGACCTCTGCTATGACCCTATGTGGTGGAGAAGGGGAAATCAGGGCTAAAGTATGAAAAGAACAAAGGGACAACAGCTATCTTAGGTGTTGGTGCCCAGCACTGGAGGGGAATTTGGGCATCACCTGGTCATTATCTAACCCACTCATGGCACCCACAGAATTGGATACAATGCCTTGATGTGTGTGTGTATGTGTGTGTGTGTGTGTGTGTGTGTGTGTGTGTGTGTGTGTGTGTGTGTGAATGTGAGTATGAGTCTCCTACTTATAAATCCAGTTTTCATTCCATGGTACCATTTTTCCTCCATAGACTTTAATCTATTTTGCACCTACCTATAACCATGAGTGCCTTTCCACAGCACAAGACAGATCAGGAGAGATGAAGATAGTGACAGCTGATGTTTTAGGTCCCCTTGGAAGCAGCCCTTAAGTTCCTGGTCATCGCTCGGTCCTCTGTTCTGTGTGTGTGTGATTCTTTGCAGAAGGGACATTGCCGAGCAGGGATGAGTCAGCTCCAAAGTGAAACACTTAATGGGATTGGGTCTGATGCAATGTCTAACCAGGGACTGGTTCAGAGTGGATGAAATCTGTCCTGATAGATTTCTGAAATATGCATTTTGAATTCTGTCCTGAGAAGAGGGCAAAGTGATCATGAAAACCTCGCTGTTCTTGCATGAGCTACAGAGGAGAGAGAAGCTATGCCCAAGCCTTGCATCTGTTGACCATTGACTGGCTTTTAAAAATCAACATATTTGTCATAGATGTAAAAAGGCAAAACCAAAATCAAAGATCAATTAGCTGTCCTGCTCTGATGTTGATCAGCCCATCTGCAAGAGTGATCCCTTTCTACCCAGGTCATATATTCATGCAAGAAAGACTATACTCTCGGGCCTCATTACACTTTGTACAATGAAAGTCAGACCTGAAAATGGTCTCAGGAAAGGATATTTATATACCATCAGAACTGGGGTTCAAGTACCCAATATTTAGAGGTAGTATGGTCCACAGAGCATCAGAGAATCTGGCTCTGCCATTTACCATCTGAGTGCTAAAAGTCCAAGTGATCATGTCACTTGGAGTCTCAGAACATGTTTCCTCATCTAGAAATGAGGGAAGAGTGGATCGGGGGTCTCTAAAACCCCTTTCCAACTCTGTGATGAGCTTCTTAAGAAAAATTAATGAATAAACAACCCTTGAAAACAGTCCTACCAAGGCTGGCGTGATTAAGGTTCTTTCCAGGCACCAACATCTTAGAGGGCTCCTATATGCCTTTGGAAATAGAGAGATAATTCCGATTAGCACCTGCTTCTTCCCAATTGGGCCTGGCATCCTTCTGTGAAAGCTATTTCCCTATGGGACATCACGTGAGGGATTAGACCCATTGTCCCATAAGAGAAGCCTCACTTACATTTAGTGGGCTAGCCTGGGAAACAGAGCACCCCATTTCACCCTGTTCCTGGGGGCACATGCTATACTCAACCAGACATGAAGCTTGGAGTCACTTGGCCACTTTGAATCCTGAAACTCTTTCGATGCCCCAAGTCAGTGAGGGGTTCATAGTAGCCAACTTCGGGCATCCAGCCTGCTGATACAGCTTTAAGTGGCTTCTATACAACAGACCACTGCCAGAAAAATCAGTTATTCAAAAGAGATGCTTATCACCAACAATATTGCATTTATATCTTTTTTCTGAAGGGCTATCAGACGCTGATCTCATTTTATTCCCATATAATCTTACAATGTGGTCTCATTTTATTCCCATATAATCTTTACAATGTGGATCAGGTAGAGAGCAGCTTTCTAAAACCTCCCAACAAGGCAAAATGTTGCTCCAAGTCCCTGAGGTTCATCTGATGTTTCTTCAGAGGTTAAATCATAACTTTTTTACACAGAAACACAAATTCTAAGGTTGGGAAATGGCTTCAGTGGCTTCCTACACCAACTTGTTCCTGCACAAGAATTCCCTCTACATTGTGCCCACAAACTCAGTGACTGGGGGCCCATTAAGATATTCCTCTCAGATCTCATGTTTGAGTGTTTCCCTTTAGCCGAGGAAATTGAGGGTTTCTCTTCATAATGCAACTTCTTGTGTATATGGCAAGAATGTCAATGTGCCTGTGATCTCATAAATGTAATCCCACAAGGTAGCTAGCCCTACAATACCCACGCCCTCTCCCCAAATCCTTCTGTAAATCTTCCATAGGGGACTGCCACACAAAGCATGCTGGGGACTTCCTCGGTATCACTGCACAGAGTATCACTACTGATAGAACCTATGCATTTCCCAACAATTTTCTTCACCCTCCACCCATAAAAAAAAAAATCCACCTTCTCCAGTCCCGCCTCTCTCTCACACAGTCCTTGGTTGACCATGTCCTTCAGTCTACTTGCGCCCTCAAAGACTTTTCATTGCTCTTTGGGGCACTTGTCATATTCCATTAGTCGTTATCATCCAGGATCCATGGAAGGATATTGTTGAAGATTTGGTCCCTTCTTCACAGACAGAAATAAAGAAAGTGCTTCACTCCACAAAATGTGAAGAGAAATAGGGTTATGTGCAGGTATAATCAAAATGCTCAGTGCCCAGATTTTTCTATAGGCCTTCCGGGTCTAGTGCCACCAGTTGAACAAACATCTGACCCTGGCCTCTCCAGAGTCCAAAAGCGTATGTGGGCTAGTGGTGGAAACAAAGGAACGTGTCCCCAACCTCAAGCGCACTTTTAGATAATGGTCTCAAGTACTTTTGACATGGAATATAGAGTATTCATTAGTAGGGGGCATCTTGTCTCTACACACAGTACCCTACAAGGCTTTCCCTACCGCTCCTCAAAGTCAATTAGAAAGTAAGCTTCCTAGGACTGGGATGTTTCATTGAGTACTGTGGGATTCCTAGGACATAGCACAGTACCTGGCATTGAGTAAGCACTTAATAACTCATTACTGAGTGATTGATCTGGCTGATTTGAGGTTTATTGAGAAACAGAAAATGGTGATTCTAAGTTCAAAAAAAAAGAGTTTAGCTTTTTTCTCTCCATCCACAGGAGATTCTGAACACCCAAAGCTGATTGCTGCTTTCCCCAGTTTATTTGATGCGATGAGCTGGGAGGCTCATCAGCTATGTGGTTAGACTCGGGGTCCCCCCAGACACAAAGAGGTGGCTGCCTGGGTGCTGATTGCTGCGGTCTGTTGCTGGTGTGGAGCTCATCTCCCAGAGCTCCTGCTTTGCTTTCGTGGGGCAGGCTGCTCAGCACATCTGTCGTCCTCAGTCCGAGTTGCTTTTTCTAGCCATCCCATCACCATTGTTCTGTGTCAAGTTGTTTGATCCAAACAGGACCATCAGCATCTTGACCATTTTTTTTCATTTCCCTCTTCATTTTCTTGAATATTGCTTTAATTCACTGTAGATACAGCTGGTTTACCATAATGGTTTAAATTAATCCATTAGGTCCAGGTATCATTTCAGCTCAGTTCTGATCCTTATTAGCTATGTGACCCTCTCTGGTCACGTCACCCAACCACTGTAAGGAAAAGCTTTCTCATCCCCAAAAGGGGGAACATACTGCATGTTCTTCTCAAAAAGGAGAAGATAATACAGGTTCTTCCAGCTATGTTAGAGAACTGAGCAAACGACTGGGATGTGATAAAGTTAGATGTTACATAACCAATGTCATTAGAATAGAATTTGTGAGACATTATCTCCAGTAAAATCTTTTCTCTGACTTGCATCTTCCTAAAGAATTCCATCCCCAAGGTTTCACTAGCCTGTGGATTATGCCTTGCTCCTTGTGTTATGGAATACCTGCAAAGCGTTCTGCTGCTGGGCTATCAGCAAAGTTGGTGCAGTCCATCGAGGCACAGACAGGGATCACAGAGAGGGATCTGAGTGTGAAATATTCATGCATCCTGCTCTGAACCAAAAGAACCTTGTGACCCAAAGATGCCCGACTTACTCCCAAAGAGCTGATGAAGCAGGACTACAAAGTTTGGAGGCTGATCTTTTTTATCCTGAGCTCTGTTCCTTATTTTTTAGCTACAATTTCATTGAATCTCCTGTGGGGATGCAGTAGCTGCAGAATTACAGTACCAATTCTGACCCCAGGGACAATTCCAGAGCAGTAAAGGGGCAGAGCTCTCACCAAGAGGGGACACGTCCTTTCACCAAAGGGCCCAGTCACTGTCCCTGTGGCTGGATGACTGATTCCCTAGTCCTGGGAGATTCCACTGTGGCAGAACAAGCAAGGCCAAGTGATCCAGTATGAAATCACAAAGGTCACGTCATTTAAGGGGGTACAATGGTGGGGATGTCAGGTTCTAGATAAGTGACAGCGATGTATCCTAGTGTTCTCAAGCCAGGCTGAGACAAGGGAATGGGGAGTCATATCACATGGCCCGGGAGCATCAAAGAAACTTGAGCTCTGGACTGGCAGCTGGCAGGGTTCTCACAGGAAGAAAGCACCTCCACCTCCGGCTAATATTAGCCTTCTGTTCTAATCACCCCAACCTTGTCAGAGCTCTGACTGGACACACGCAGCATTGCCTCACACTTGACTTCATTGTCAAATGAGCTAATCATTTTAGAGGGCTGACCCATGGTAAGTGCTGTGCAGATATTTGTTATTGTTTTATTATTATTATTACTGCAGCAAGGCGGCTCAGTGGATAGACTGCTGGATGTAGAATCATGGAAACTCATCTTTGTGAGTTCAAATTTGGCTATAGATACTTTGACCCTACAGAAGTCACTTAACTCAGTTTGCCTCAGTTTCCTCATTTGTAAAATGGGCTGGAAAAGAAAATGACAAACCCCTCCAAGTGTCTTTGCCAAGAAAACTCCAAAGGGGATCATGAAGAGTTAGATTCTATGAAAAACAACTCAACAACAAGTTATTATTGTATAGAATAGGGAGTAGATGAGCAAGCTGAAAAGCACGGGCAGAATCATATTGGCAAATGAACAACTTTGCCAATGGAGCAGAACGTTTCCCGGCCTTCTCGGCAAGGCAGCTTTCTCATCCACTTTCTTTAAGTGCTCCCGGGGTGGCTGTCCTAAGTTAAACTTGTGTTTAAAGACAAACAGTGAGCGCTTCTCACTTACATTTGCTCAGGTTTCCCTGCGGGTGGCCAGGGAGCTGAGCTATGGAGTGAGTGTGTCTCCTCCGCCTGGCCAGGCAAACAGCCAGCTAGGGAGGCAGCAGAACAGGACAGGAGGCTGCACTCACAGGGATCCAGGGGGTGCTTAAGCTCTGAACCAGCCATGGCACTTCCATGGTCCTAGATCCAAGCACTGGGCTCTCTTGTGCTTCCCATCCCTCCCTGGGGTTTCCACTGTGACAGAACACGTAAGGCCGAGTGATCCAGTGTGAAATCACAAAGGCCAGGAATGAAATCCGTCACCCCATCCAAGAGAGAAAGGGCCATTCATCAGGCAATGGAGTTTCTGAGAACCCACCCCAAGGGCCCTTTCCTCCCTTCCTCAACCAGTTCAGTGCCTGCCTCCTTGGAGTCTCCTTGACTCCTTCCCTCAATCTGTCTACTGACGGGCCCTCACATGCCCTAAAAGTCCAGTTCCTTAAAACTTGTTTCTCATAACCTGTTTCTCCATCCCACTGCAGGGCTACACAAAGACGGTCACACTCCTGATGTAATTATTGCCTACAAATGTTCCACTTTCACATTTGTGAACTCTGAATCTTCCTAATCGAACCTTTATCTAGCCATCCCTCTAACTCTATGTTTTGTCTCTCCATCCTTTATTCTTTCTCAAGCCATCAGGACCTGCAATGGCTACACTCTCCTCCCTTTCCTACCCCAAACCCTTTGTCCATCACTTTAACCTAAACAGCCCTATACATTCACGTTCCCTGTCCCTTTGTATTATTGCTGATGATGTCCTGACAGATTCAACTTTGGATTATTCCCATCATCCACCATTATGTCTCTGTTCAGGTGCTGCTGAGCAAGGCTCAAGAAAAATCATGAACCCATGCTCATTAAGTCCATCACCAATTTATATTACATAATCTCAGCCGGGCCCTCACTGCAGCAAGGCAGTTCTTTTAAAATTCAAGTTATCAGTTTATTCGCCCACTCCTCCCAGCATCTCTTACAAACCGCGCCCTGTCTCAAACTTCCCCATTACATTCCAGGGCCCACTGATTCTCCCACTCACCTAAGCTAGCAAATTCAGTGTCACCCTGACCTCCTCCACCCCACTACCTTCCTCTCTGTCTTCTTTTGTCTTCTCCACAGTCTGTACCTCACAGCCGGACAATTGCAATTCCCTTTTTCTTGGCTTCTGCCTCAAGCCTTGTTCACTCTGGTCAATCCCCCTTCAGCGACCAATGATCTTCCCCAAATCCAGGTCTCAGGGCATAACCACCACCCTGCTCACCCTTCAACTCAAGAAATTATTCCACTTACTTTCTATTACCTTCAGGTTCAAATATAAAATCTTCTTTTTAGCATTTGAAGCCTTTTACAAAATCCCAGGTGCAATGACAAAAAGTAGAAGATACCATTCCAAATAAGTACGAATGGATAAAATGTTTATTAGCGAAACACTCAAAAACCATGAGCCAGGCGCTGAGCTCAGCACTGTACCACTATATCATGTGATCTTCATCCCAACCTCAGGAAGAAGGCGGTATTCTTATCCCCATCTTACAACTGAGGAAACTAAAGCAAACTGAGTTATATGACTTGCTAAAGAATTCCCAGCCAGTCAGTGTCTAACTCAGCAAACTCCAAGCTTGCACACTATCCACTGTACCACCTTGCTGTCCCAATAGGATAAAATGACAACACTGCCCAAGTCACTTTTAATGCTCTATCAATCAAATGGCCAAAAGGATGTTTTGTAGAAGGTGATAAAATCATAAAAAATCTCATTAAGATAAACAAAAGGTCTACAATAGCAATGGTAGGGATGGGGAAAAAACCATAGGGATAAAGAAGGAATCACGCTTCCAGACACTAATGAAATTACAAAGCAGAAGTCATCAAAAACATTTGTTATTGGTCAGAAATAGAAAGGCCGATCAATGGAACAGCCCAGACGACGGAGAATGAGAAACAAAGGAGCTCAATAACCCAGGGTGTGATAAACTGGAGAACATAAATTACTAGGGAAGAATTCCCCACCTGACAAGAACCACTCTGAAAACTGCAAGGCAGACTGGCAGGAAGGTGGCTCGGGCGAATGCCTTGCACCATAGTCCGTAATAAAACCAAGATGCACCCATGATCTTAATATTGAGGATCACAAGATTTCCAAATGGAACAGCAGATGAGCATGTACTTCTCCCAGCTCTGGCTCCAAGATGGACGCTTAACCACATAAGAGACAGAGGGCATTCGGGGAGATTTAAAAGAAATCTTTGACTACACAAAACATAAATCAAATTAGCATTCAAGATAAAAAGATAAATGGCCAGATTGAGGGGAAAATCTTTGTATCAGAGAAGGGTTTTCGTAGCCAAGATATATAAATAGCTAATAGATGCGTGCGTGTGTGTGTGCGTGTGTGTGTGCGCGCGCGTGTGCACAGGACCAAAAGCCATTCTTCAATTGTCAAAGGATAGGAACAGAAAGTTCTCAATAGAATTGCAAACTATTAACATTCATCAGGAATGGATGTCCATCAGTTGGAGAATGGTTGGGTAAATTGTGGTATATGAAGGTTATGGAATACTATGGCTCTGTAAGAAATGACCAGCAGGAGGAATACAGAGAGGCCTGGAGAGACTTAAATCAACTGATGCTGAGTGAAACGAGCAGAACCAGAAGATCACTGTACACTTCAACAACAATACTGTATGAGGATGTATTCTGATGGAAGTGGAAATCTTCAACATAAAGAAGATCCAACTCACTTCCAGTTGATCAATGATGGACAGAGGTAGCTACACCCAGAGAAGAAACACTGGGAGGGGAATGTAAATTGTTAGCACTAATATCTGTCTGCCCAGGTTGCATGTACCTTCGGATTCTAATGTTTATTGTGCAACAAGAAAATGATATTCGCACACATGTATTGTACCTAGACTATATTGTAACACATGTAAAATGTATGGTATTGCCTGTCGTCGGGGGGAGGGAATAGAGGGAGGGGGGGTAATTTGGAAAAATGAATACAAGGGATAATATTATAAAATATATATATATATATATATATATATATATATATATATATATAATAAAAAAAAAACATTCATCAGGAAAAATGCTCCAAATCATTAATAATAAGAGAAACATCCATCACAACTCTTGAAGTTTCACCTTACTTCCTGAACATCGACATCAATAACAAGAGGTGGGAAGAGTTAGAGGGGCGAGGATAGTGTGGGGGAAAGAGGTCCCCTCACCCCCTGTTGATGCATTATGGATCAGTACAGCCATTTAGGGATACAATTCGGAATTACGCACATAAGGTGATCAAAATGTCAATAGAGACTCCACTCTCATGCTTCCACCCCAAGAAGGTCACTTGGTAAAAGGAAAATCCCCATAACTACTAAAATATGAATAGCAGCATTTTTGTGATAGGAAAGAATTGGAAACAAAATGGATTCCCATTAATTGGAGAATGGCTAAAAGAATTGTGGTCTGTGCGCGTAATGGAATATTACTGTGCTCTAAGAAATGATGAATGTGATGAATATAGAGACGCTTGGAAAAATTTACACAATCTGATGTGTAAAGTGAGCAGAGCCAAGAAAACAATATAACTTCCACAATTTAAGCTGAAAGAATAATCACAAAACAATCCAAAGATATTGTTATAAAATTACGAAAACAAGCCTGCCTCCCAAGGAGAGCTATAACCCCACCACACCCCGTTCCTTTGCAGAACTAAGAGATCCACAGGTGTGGCAAATTGCATATTTTTGATGTACTGATGGGTTTGGCTCATTTTTTCTCTAAAAATATTATTTGCTCTACGGGATAACTTCCCTGGGAAGGGCAGGAGCAGAGAGACTCAAAGAAATGGTGGAGATATTTGAAAAAAAGAATCTCGATAAAAATATATTAAAATGTAATCATCTCCACGGAGGCTTTGACTGGCCACAAAGACCGTGGGAGTCGTAATTCTTCCCAACTTGAAAAGAAAGGAAATTAAGTCGAGATCCACCTTCAGGCTGGAGTTTTGAGGGACCCTTCGACAAGGACGAGGAGAGAAGGGAGAGAGGGGGGCAGTCGCATGTCTGCCACGTCGCAGGTCCTTTCTTCTAACCCATGAGAGAGATGGATTCTAAATGGCCAAGAGGAGAAGCATGTGACTTTATTATCCGGCAGCTAGACTGAGGAGAGCAGACCAGAGGCATTGGCTGTTCTGGTAATGAAAGCTCTTGCCAGAGTTCACTTTATTTCTCATATTTCTAACAACTCTTGTTTGCAGCAGGAGAGCCCAGGGGCACCCGCTGGAGAGAGGGACCACTCCTAGCAGAGCTGAGAGCTCAGCACAGACAGTCCACATTAGAGATGGAGGCTCTCTAAGGGAAGCACAAGCACGAGCCATTCCACTGCTTCACTCCAAACACAAAATCTCTGAATTCCACTGTCCATTTGGGGCCATTTGGGGCACTCTATGCACCCTCAACTCCCTCCAGCTTCAGACACTTCCTAGCTGTGAGACTCTGAACAGGACACTTTGCCTTGTCTGCCTCAGTTTCCTTATCTGTAAAATGAGCTAGAGAAGAAAATGGCCAACTGCTTCACTCTCTCTGCCAAGAAAGCCCCCGAAGGGATCAGGAAGAGTCAGACACAAGTGAACGACCGATGAAGAACCTCCACAACAGCCCTTAAGTAGAAGCCTGAATGACCACTGTTTTTCATCTTTCAGCCCCTGGCCGCCTGCCTCCCTCCCCAGGGTTCTCACCCATCAGGCCCCTGTCCACATTCTGCACTTCAGTGACACTGGCCCCAGCTGCCCTCCCCCACGTCTGTGTTGCTTGTCCCCCTCATTGCTACCCCTTGGCGTCTTCGTATCTTTTCGATACCTTCTCAGTGCCTTCCCTCCACACTCACCTCCCAGTCACAGTGGCCATGCCTCATTTCTCCCCGGCTGTGACACAGTTTCTCCCCCTCAGAATGTGATTTCCCTGAGAGCAGGAAATGGGCTTTTTATTTTGTTTTTTGCCCTTTTTTTGAATCTCTAGTAGATAAGGAAGTACCCAGTATATAGGAGGCACATAAAAAATGCTTGTAGAAACACTGGAGGAACCTCAGCACGCCAAGTGCACCTATGAAGGCTGCTCAGGGAGCCCAGCTGGACCCCAGCAGGGCAAGCAGGAGGCTCCCCGTATTAGCTTTAGCTGCCTAAAGGTCTCTGGGGGCTTCCTTGTCTTCTCTCAGCCTGGGAGGCTTTTGTGCTGGATTTTCGGAGCCTGGACAGACAAATCCCATGGCTCTGCTTAAGCTGGCAAGTACGTCTCAGGATTTGGGCCTGGCAGCTCCCAAAAATTCCCACCCACGTCTGCCATTCCCAATAGCTCTGCCATCCAGGAACAAACCCCTGACAGGATGGCGATGTTCTCCCTCGGAGGGCAGCCTCTGAAGAAGCTCCATAGCGTGAAAGCACACTGGGAGCCCTGGGATTTGTGGGACACACCAGGGCCAGGATTGCACCCACTCCGGCACTGTGGACACAATCTGTGACTACCAGAGGCGCAGGAGGGGCTGGTGGAAGCAAGAAGCTGGTTGCTCCTCAGGTGCAGGAAGGCAGCAGGATCTCCCATAATGGAGCAGCAGCGAGGGAGGGGGGTCCCTTTCACTGAGCTGGACACAGTCACAGTCAGCCCAGCACCAAGCCCAAGATCTTACACCTGCTGGGCAGAGAATAAACTACCCCCAAACTATTGCCCCAAGACAGAACGCCAAATCCTCAAAGAAGAGACCAGGCTGGGACCCCAGAGGGTCCTAGTCAGTAAGAAAGTAGACGGGCTCCCATCCATCTTCTCTCCTATGATCATGGCTGGGAGATCGTTCCTACTGCCATCATACAGGATACCGAATCACGGAGAAGAAACACTGATTAACCACTCACTGTGTACACTGGCCAAGGATGGCCAATGGGGGAATGCAGGCTTAGAAAAAGCACCATCCAGGGCCCAGAAGATACATATTCACACACACTCACACACTCACACTTACACATTCACACACACACACACTCACACACACAATTATCCCTCAAACCAACCCATCTGGCCACAGATCCCAGACAGGAGCCCCCAAAGTGCTGCGTGATGGCTGAGGGGCCAGGGCATGACTAACAGGAAGGTCAAGAAAACCTTCCTATGGCCAGCAGACCTGCTGTTGGGGGCTGGGCAGGAATCCCGCGGGGGAAGGAGAGAATGCTCCAGGCTCAGAGAATGTAAGGAGCAGGAGGAGCACTGAGAGAGCAAAGGCCAAAGTGAGCCAGAGCAGAAGGAAAATACAATTGGCTGGAACACAAAACCAGTGAAAGTCTGCATTAAATCCATGGCCGATTTGGGCCTGGCAGCTCCCAAGAATTCACACCCTGTCAGGAAGATGCTATTGAACCGTCATGGGGAGGTAAGGGGAGGAGGATTGAAAAGAGACTCATAAAAAGAAAGGAGACCAGACAGGGCCTAGTAAGTGGCTGACCAGACTCCCAGGGAGAGATGGCCTCAACCAGGTCTGGGTTCTATCCTCTCTCGGCCAGTCACCCACCAAAATGAGCGATTCTGAGCTTCCTCCTCTGTGAAACAATCAATTGACTTCTGAGACTTCTAATAAGAAATGACCTTCCAAATTAGTAGCTAGTAGTTAATTCTATTTCCTATATTCCAGTATGTCAGGCACCAGACTTCAGTTTATTCTTAGGATTCCCCTTGGAGTCAACCATCACTCAAGAATTATATTCCCTTTAATTTCTCAGACTTGATTGTCCCAGGGGTCACCTCTCCACTCAGAGAAGAAAACCAGATCCAGACGTGATCCTCTCTCTGAATTCTCTCTCCGTTCCCCAATTCCACCAGAACTCCTTATTCCCTGGGTGGGTCAAAAAGTCTTTACTGGCTCTTCCTCACCCCAAGTTCACCTTCTGGGTTGAACATAGTCCCAGCATCAACAAGAGGGCATCACCCTACATTTTGGTCACTGGGTTTAGCACCATTTTAGAAAAATCCCTCCTATGGGCAGCAAGAACCCGTCCTTAGTTTAGCATTTGTGAAAAGTATCACCTTGTGTTGATCAATCATGCAGTTGTGTCTAACTATTTGTGATCTCTCCAGGCCTTTCCCCAGATCTGTCCAAGCTCATGACTGTTATCATGTCACCACAAAATCAACGTTTTCGAATTGTGATGTTGGAAGAGACTTTTGAGAGTCTCTTGAGCAACAAAGATATCAGAGCAGTCAATATATAAAAAAAATTAATTCAGCCTATTTGCTTAAAAGCCAAATACTGACATCGGAGCTTAAATACTTTGTCCACATAGTGAGAAGATGGGACTCATTGGAAAAGACCCTGATGTTGGAATCATGGAAAACACATACAAAAAAACAGATGGTAAAGGGTGGAATGAACGGAGAGTGACATGGAAAGGGCAAACATGAGTGTGGACAGACCTTGGGAGATGAGTGAGGAATCACATGAATGTTCTGATCAATATGCTTCCCATGTGGCCATGCATTTCACTCTCAGGGAAAGGATCACATGGTGAAAGGTTCCCATATTTGGCCTAAGTTGAATGATGTTCAAGTCAAAAAGTATATTAAGCATGTTCTATGTGCCAGATATTGTTTTAAGCACCAAAACTACATCAAAAAAGCAAAAACAAAAAAAGAAAAACCCAGTCCCTGCTCTCAAAGGGCTTCCAGTAATATGGGGCAGACAACATACACACAACTATGTATCATTAAGATATGGACCAAATAAGAGGGGAGGCAATAAGATTGAAGAGGACTAGGAGAGACTTCTTGTAGAAAGTGGTACTCCGTCTGGGGCCTGAAGGAAGCCAGGATGCGGACATTAGGAGGAGAGGATTCTGGGCACAGGACACAACTAGGGAAAGACCCAAGGAAAGAAGACAAGAGTGTCTTGGGGAGGGATAGCATGGTGCCCAGGAGCCCTGGGTCACAGACTGCATTGAGGGAAAAAAGAGCACGTTGAGCCAAGTGATAATGAGGTTTAAAAGCCAGAGAGAGGATTTTATGTTCCATTATAGAAGAAATATGGTGCCAGTAGAGTTCAACGAATGGTGGTGATGCAGGAAGGTTCAGGGCAACTAGATGATCAAGGGCACTTCTTCCTCAGTTCAGATACTCACTAGCTAGGTGATCTTAAGCAAGGCACTTTACCCTGCTCGCCTTGGCTTCCTCATTTATAAAATGAGCTAGAGAAGGAAATGGCCAACCACTCCAGCATTTCTGCCAAGAAAAGGCTAAATAATGTCTTCCAGATGACTAAAAATGACTGAACAATAGTAAAACTCACTTCAGGAAATCCAGTTTGACACCTAAGCGGAGGCTAGCCTGGGGTTGGGAGAAATTACAGGCAGACTGAAAGGCTATTGCCATGGTTAAGGTGTGAAGTGATAAGAACCTGTACCAGGGAAAAGCTAAAGGCATATTGGGAAGATGTTTTATGGTAGAAACCATAGGATTTGGCAACTGATTGAATAGGGGAGGAAGGGGTGAGGGGGAACACTCAAAAAGAAACAAGGTTGTGATCCTGGGAGAATAGTAATATGGTAGCACCATTGAAGGGAATAGGGAAGCCAGAAAGAGGGAAGAGCTTAGCAGAAAGGATACTGATTTGAGTTTTGGTCATGTTGAGTCTGCAGAGCATGGAATTAGAGATGGTAGACTGAAGGTCAAGGGAGAGCTCAGGACTAGACAAATGAATCTGAGAATCCCTGGAGAGAGAAGGCTAGGATGGCTTTTCCAAAAACAAAGCAGTTAGGGTTTAAACAGGGATCTGGGGTAGCTAGATCCCCAAAAGCCTGGCCCGTCACAAAGACAAATTGCCCTGTGTCACCTGACAAGAAATGTCCGACAAGAACATTTCCACGGCTAAGAAAGCCGTGTCCGTGCTGCCGGACATGTTTGGCAGGGCTCCAGCGCCCGTGTGACGGTGTCGCTGGCAGACGGTTGGCCGGTAAATGGTTACCCACCGAAGGAGTCGTCGGCATCTTTTATATTCCTTCCTGCTCCTTCTCTCCCCACCACCACACAAGGCAATTAGTTCTGTTTACTCGATTCATCATGAATTTTGCCAAGAATTAGAAGGCATGTGGCCTTGACCAATCTCATTAGTTTAATGATACTGAGATAGATGAGGGAGCCGCTGTCCCAGCCCGTGGGCTCTGGCTTCCAGGGGAGCAGGCAGCCATCAGCACACCTCATCGTGAAAGCCCAACGCTGCCTCCCCCTCTCTCTTAGCAGAGCAACAAGATTCCCCTCCCTCTCCATTCTTAACTGATCACCGCTTGTCTTTTCTGTCTATCAGTTATAGGTCCTTCTTAGGACTGCTCAGCCTTCTCACTGAATCCTGCAGACAGGAGGGGCTCTTGCTGAGGAAAGCCCACTGGATCGTCTTTGGGTTGTGTACAGCATGAAGCTTCCCTTTTTTCTCTCCAGACCTTTTGTTGTTTCCTTTGCCCTTAAGAAATGTAGGTTCCGGGTTTCTAATGAAAAATGTTGAAAAAGCTTGCCCTTCCTCCCTTTTCTCCCCCCTCCCCAATCCTTCAATAATTGCTTTTTTCCTGGATTACCCTTCTTTTCATCATTAGCGGGCTCCCCACCTTGCAGACCTCTCCTAACATACTGTCATATTCCACAGTGCGCAGGATGAGCGAGAGGGGGGAAATGGTGCCGCGATGCTCCCCGAAGATCAGTGCCAGGAACCCCTGGCAAACAGCTGGGACGTGTTTATTTGCACCCCGTCACTACTGCACACGGTGAAAACCTTGGGAGAAAATATTAGGCATTTCTGAGTCATGCTCACATCCTCCATTTACATCTTCCTTGCTTTGATCTTTAACAGTCCAAGGATGAAAAAAAAATAAAATAAAATAAAAAGCCTTCCTTCTTCCCCATTATGTCTATGTATATGTGTTTTTAAAATAATAATTTCAGGACATCCTCATGTGTTCTGCTGTCCTGATCTCTCCTTTAGGCTCTAGCAATTATCCCCATCTATGCCTGAACTAATCCACTAAGTCTAAACATCTCTCTTTCCCTTTTCTTCCCTTTTTATGCCCACGCAGTGCCTTTTATCCAAAGATCTCAAAGTGTTTCTTTCCTTCTAATACGCCTTTATCTTCTCTAAGAAGCAAAGAGGCTGCCTTTTTTGTTGTTGTTGCTCTGGCTTCCTTTGCCGGGTGAAATGGGCTCTGGTTGCTAAGTAGCCCTGATCTGAATATATGCTCACCATTTCTTCCCTTTTGCTTTTAAAATGGCCATTCCTTTTAATCCACTAAAGAGCATTTGACTATCTTTTTTTTTTAGTCTCCTTCTAAAAGGGGAATATTTCCAATGTTTCCCTTTCAGAAATGGACTCCAGGGAATGGAAACCCATGTATCTCATGACCATGAGATCGGAGGGCCTCTGGCTTCCTGATCACTGATCGCCTCCTCTCTCCCCATAATAACATGCATCCCAACCGTTCCCAACCCTTGTGCTATGTCTTCAGCAAACACGGCCACGAACAGTGAATGCACAGAGACCACAGAGGTCCGTCGTTTTATGCAAGAAGGGAGCTGATGAAGAGACCTTGCAAAGTCTGTCTTCCTTTCCCTATTCTTCATCAAGGTGAGGATGTTCAGCTGTGCCGAGCGACTTCCCAACTTGCCTCAGCCACCCGACCCGACGTCTGAGGCTCCCAACACTCGGTTAAACAGCATTTGTGGAGCCCTGACTCCAAGAGCCAGAACCAGACATCTCTGAGCAAAGAACGGCTCAAAAACCTGAAGCCCCCTGATTCCTGGAACCTAAAACATCCAATGCAAGGGAGGCACCACCTGCTGGCCAAGTGTAATACTGATTCCTGTTGTAAGAGTCCGCAGGAAGTAGAGGTGGGGGGAGGGGAGCAGAGATTCAGAGCATCTCCAAGCCCAGCAAAAGCATAAAGAGAAAGGCATTGGCAGCCAGCAGTAGCAAGAGTACTGGGAAGTCTGGGGAAATAAGCCACGTTTAGAAAAGGCGGAGATTTGCTCGGCCATATGGTTCTAAGACAATGGATTTAGGCACAGATTTGAGATATATTTCTATGTGAACATCGCGGCTCGGGAAGCATCGCCAAAGCTGCAGTCCCACCTGCGCCATGAGAACTTCCCTAATCCCTCCTGTCACCTTAACTGGCTCAGGGCACATTTCTGTGGCTCTTACCTGCCCCCACGTGCTACTCACCTGAGTGTTACGTATATGCACCTGGGAGGTACTTCCCCATCAAATGTCTCCGGATGCTCCCTCCCAGGCACATGGCAAGCATGGACTGAACGCTCCCCTGGCCTCCAAAGGCCTGCTAAATGAGCGATCAATCAACTGATTGATGAGGATAGGTGCTGTGGCTGTTGTGCCAGGCTCCACTCAGCAGGGACATTAACTACCTCAACAAAAGCTTCCACTCTACCCAAGTCCAAGATTTATTCGTTAATGGGAACTACAGAGCACCTCTATCCTGGGGACTTTACAAACATTATCCCATTAGATCCTCAAAACAGTAACCCAGCCTGACAAGTGCCATTATATCCCCATTTTACAGAGAAGGAAACTGAGGTAAACCCGGGTAAAGAGGCTTGTCTAAAGGCACATAATTAGAAAGTATCTATAGCAGAATTTAAACTCAGGGCTTTCTGACTCCAGAACCAGTGCTTCTTCCCTTGTTCCACCAAGTTACAGTCTGAAAACCCAGCCTGACGGGTGCCATTATATCCCCATTTTACAGAGAAGGAAATTGAGGCAGACAGGGGCAAAGAGGCTTGTCTAAAGTCACATAATTAGCAAGTATCTATAGCAGAATTTAAACTCAGGGCTTCCTGACTCCAGGCCCGGCGCTGCATCCTTTGCTCCACCCAGACACATTCTGAAAAGGATGCCCAGGCTCCCGACTCCCTCTGAGGCCTCTTCTCCAATGAAACCGGCTGCCGGGTTGCTATGGGTTAATAAATCCTCAAAGCTCTCCCAGAATCATTGCGAAACTCTTCAGCTTGACACTGATCAAGGATAACAGATGATACCTGAATCCTACAGGGGATTGGAGACATTTTATCCAGTTTTGTGATAACCAGGAACCAAAGGCTTTGTCAAAACCCTCCGGTAATGAGGCAGATCCCTCTCCAGCTTCTAGTAAATGTTCTGAGAAATGGGAAACAGTCGAGTAAGAAGGAGTTTGGAGGCTTCTCACAGAACAAGCCCCTCTTCGGGAGATCTGCAATTCATAGACTTTATAGTTGACTTGAGAGTGTTACAGCACATTTCTTTTAGTCACTGCAAGTGGTGGCAGTGCTTAATTGCCTGAAGAAGGGATTCATCATTCCCAGCCTGTCGTCGCATCATGGGGCCTAAGTCGACAGGAAATTTTCAAATTCCCACCCTGGCATTTTTGACCAGCCCTCTAAAGTGTGTGTGTGTGTGTGTGTGTGTGTGTGTGTGTGTGTGTGTGAGAGAGAGAGAGAGAGAGAGAGAGAGAGAGAGAGAGAGAGAGAGAGACAGAGAGAGAGACAGAGAGACAGAGAGAGACAGAGAGACAGAGACAGAGAGATAGAAAGAGAGAGAGAGAGGCAGGCAGCAGACAGAGAAAGAGAAAGAGTGAATATATGTGTGAGTGCATGTCTAGTGTGTGTGTGTGTGTGTGTGTGTGTGTATGTGTGTGTGTGTGTGTGTGTGTTAGAGGCTGAGAAGTAGGGCAATCCTAGCTAACACAGACAAAAAAGAGAAAAAAGGAGGTTCAGAGGGAAACAAAGAAACTAATGTGAGAAATGTGTTCTATTCTCTTAAAAATGAAAGCTGTATTCAGAGATTTGTGGTTTCCTGTGCAATCCTCCTTCTCAGTTCTTCCCATCTCTATGTCCACCACATTTGTCACATCTAGCTTCTTTTCTTCTCTCCCATGACTCCCACCATGCTCAAGCCCCCATGACTTCTTGCCCAAATTGTTGCAATAGTCTCCTGACTGGTCTCTCTGATTCAAATCTCTTAATTCTCCAGTCTAGATAGAAATCAATGGATGCAGATATATTTATGTATTCATATATTAGTAGGTAACAAGATGCCCTTCAGGAATATAATTACAGTTGAATGGTGTTGCTAACAGGACTACCGGAGAGAAGGGAAACCCTGGAGTGGATGGGTTGCTATGGTAGAAACAGCAGTAGCCCATGGGAAGAAAATGTCTTTAACTTATCATAGAAAGGAAAGCAAGGTGGTAAGAAAGTGTTAGCGAGACTTTTGAGTTTGACTGTAACATAGGGATTATTACTGAAATGGCTTTGCTTTGATTGATTGTGATATTGATGACTATTGTATATTTATGTTCAAGACTTAATGGTATCTTCATTGTGGCTACCAGACTGTACACAAATAGCCCTCACAGACTGGCTTCCATTAGGATTTCTGAGTTTTGCACGCTTTATTCATAAAACGCATGTCATTAACTCTCTTAAACCAAGTCTAAGTTGGGCCAGTGAAGTGTTTAGGGAATAGATGTTCACCATAAAAAACAATAAAGGCTTTAATGGAAATGAGATTTAAAATTATAACATCTCTGATTAAAGTCCAAGGAAACTCTATGGCCTTTGCCTCTGCACTCATGAAAGCAATTAGTAATGCTAGGTCAGAAAGGTCTTGGCCCAGGGCAATGGGAACTCCATGAAACCTTCCAATTATGTCTGGAAGACGAGGCTTTTTATCCTTCAAGCAGTAATGATGCCAAAAACCCCTTCCTGCTCCATGAAAAGACTAGCCTATAGGTTAAACCTATCACATCTTTGCTGATGTGAAAAATTTTCTTAGAGACATTTCACTTTCAAAATAATGCAATCCTAAATAACATAGAGAAGAAAAGGAAGTTGAGGCAAACAAAAGAGGGTTAGCAGGTTAAATTTATTGTGTTCCTTTCTTCATGTGGATTTAAAAAAAAAGTTTGGGGATACAATATCTTTCTTCCCTACCCCCGCTCACCACAAAATAAGTGGAAAAATCACTAACAGGCAAAGAAACAAAAATGAAAGTCAATGAGCTGCTTAAATCCTCCACAGTCTGAAGAAACAATCCTAGGATGTTAAGGAACTAGCAACATGTATCCCATTACAGATGATATCAATTCAAATAAAACAATAGTGGAAGAGGAAACAATCCTATAGAAATGGAGGGAAGGAAGGAAGGAAGGAAGGAAGGAAGGAAGGAAGGAAGGAAGGAAGGAAGGAAGGAAGGAAGGAAGGAAGGAAGGAAGGAAGGAAGGAAGGAAGGAAGGAAGGAAGGAAGGAAGGAAGGAAGGAAGGAAGGAAGGAAGGAAGGATAGAAGGAAGGAAGGATAGAAGGAAGGATAGAAGGAAGGAAGGAAGGAAGGAAGGAAGGAAGGAAGGAAGGAAGGAAGGAAGGAAGGAAGGAAGGAAGGAAGGAAGGAAGGAAGGAAATCAAAAGAGGAAAAAGAAGAAAGAGAAATTAACTTTTGGTCTAATTTTCACTTCTCAGCGGTTGAATTTATCTTTAGATGTGATCCTGGACAAATCAATTACTTCTCAATGCCTCCAGGCAACTGTCTGAGACAGTAAATTAAGGAGTGGGTACAAATCTACATTGGTTTATGGAGTTCCTTATGCCAGTGAAATCCTAGATTCATGACAAAAATAAATTTCTTAAAATAAGGGAATGATCCTTTAAAGAAATGACCATAACAATTCCCTTTTCTAAACATTTCTTGTGAGAAAAGCAGTTGCTAAGTGTAATCAGGCCATTTGCCTGGAACCCAGGTCTGCTCATAGTTATAAGAAAAGTATTATTAAGGTTAAATATGACTCAGAATTCTGAGACAGCAGATGTTCATTTGAATGTGACACATAATGCTGGAATGAAAGATAGATATTACATTTTAGTAATTTGCATATGAAGAACTGTAAACATGTAAACATAATATGGACACCAGAATTTTTCTGTGATTTGTAACTTATTTTATAAATTAGCAATCCATAGAAAATGGAAACTTGGTTATTAATCATAAGCTAAGGTGAGGTTGTTTTCATGAAAAACCAGAATCTGAACCCAGAATGATGAGAAGCAAAAGAATATATTTCAAAACTATATTTTAAAAGAGACCATAATTCTTTTTCTCTATTATATCAAGGGTTTCTTGGTAGGTTTTTTGGTCAACAATATCCCAGGATACCCTTTAATGCTACTTAATATTAAGACAAAAACTGTTCTTTTCTATGACTTACTGCTAAAATGAAGATTTAAGAAAGAGAAAAGTTGTTTGTTTGTTTGTTTGTTTTGCTAAGAGGTAAATATGTAGGAGAAAAAAGTCTTGCAAAGAAGCAGATTTGGAGGGGCTTTGGATAACTGAAATATAAAAGTGGCATCTTTTTCCAAAAACATGTACTATTACTTCAGTCGAACGCATCAGCTAAGCCGGTACCTGAAAGTGATGTGCACTACAGTTGCTGTTGATGAGTAAGACAAGTGAAGGAGAGAAGCGGAGGATCATTTCTAGTAGTGGAAACAGCTATTCAATACAGAAGCTACATTTCAGGAACTTTATGGACCACTCCTGGTCACTAAGAGACCAAAATTGGCTGTTCCCAAGTTGCGAGTGACTTTGGATTTCCTACACTCCTCTGCTTCTCGGATGAGTTTCTCTGTGTGCTCACTATTCCTTACAATACTAAGTGCATTTGTCAGAGAATATAGCTGGGGTTTATATACAAACCGATGCATTTATTTTTTTCTTCCTTAGTCTTACAAAGTATCTGTGATATTATTATTGTTTATACTTATTACTTGATTTGATATTTTTATTTGACAAATAGCTAGATGTTAAATCCAATATGACTTCATTGGGTTCATGTTAATAGAAGCATCCTAGTTGGGGCTCCGAGAGCTATGATAATCATTAGAGAGGCATGTTCTTCCACAACATGGTTATCCCTGGCATCCTAACAAATACATAGTGTCGGTCCCCCTCTGGGAGCTCAGTCCTGCGCGTGTAAGGGCGGGGAGGGTTGAATAAGCCAGCCCAGAAAAGAAGTAAGAAAATCACAATACGTGGACAATGCATATAAATAGAGCACCAACATCATGGAACCTCAAGCTCACAAAAGCCTTCAGCCTTTACACAGAGACGCCAATCAATGAATATGATTTTATTATTAAAAAGACTCTTCTCTGATCTTATTCTCTAAGTGATTTAAGGCTGTTGGAGGAAGCAGTTAAGAAAAGAGGCTGTGGTGGGCGTCCAATACAAGCAGAGAGCCAGCTTTGGTCTGATCCGGAGGAAGACGAGTGCCTACAGTGATCGGTGATCTACAGATAGCTCAGAACAGGCAGACTTTTCTTTGTTTAATGGTCACCAGCACCAGGTTGGTGCCGATGGCCAACCACATAGAAGGCCAGGACATCCCAGACTCTTGAACTGGAAGAGGTCTCAGAGGCCAGAGCCTCCAGTTTTGACCCAATCCAGAATTCCTCCTGCCATACTTAAAGTGTCACTTTTTGTAAAGGAACCATAAGCTTCCTTAGAAGACAGAAATATAACCATATGGCCTTTCCCCACACAATATATAGCTTAAAAACAATGTCAATTCCTAATGTAGAGATTTTGGAAGATTCTGAATCGTCAACAGACCTCCAGGATGTTTAGACTCTAAGTAGACTTCCGAGGCACACAGAACACCCAGGATGCCTCGTGTGACTCCCCGGAACCCCAGAATCCAAGAATGGGGAGAGGCATCTGGCCACGTCCAGCCCTAAGCAAGCATGTCCAAGTCTGGCCACAGAACCCTTCTCGTCCTAAGCATGCAGCAAGGCTGACAACTAGCGTAAAGTGGATCTATCTTTGTGACAGTTCTTTACTGAGTAATGGAAGAAACTTGGTGGGGACGGGGAAGAGGGAGGAGACAGATGCCCAATGGAAGGCCCTATAAAAGTTCTTGGATTTTCTTTCCAGTGTGAGTCACAGAACACTTCAGGAATCCTGGTGGAAGTGATCCTGTGATTTCCCAGGGGATCCTTTAGCTCAAAAAGAAAAGCCATGATCTACCGAAGCCAGGACCGACCTTGTCTTATGCCTTAAAAGGCAAAACTCCAAGGCCCCCAAACGCCCACCTCTCTCTACCAGTGACCATTTTAATTATACAAACTCAGGAAAGAAGGAGTCAGGCCGTGGCTTACCCAGGACTGGCACACAAAGGAATGAGGGCATCTTTGGCAATGGCACTGCCAGGTGTGCCAGGAGCCCAGGGGTCTCCATCAAAATGTCAAGATGTCAGCTGAGAAGTCTGTCCAATTGGCTTTCCCCTGGTCTCTCAAGAATAAATCGGGAGGGACCCAAGCCGAAGGCCTGCCTGCAATAAAGAAGCCCACCCCCCACGCCCCATGCTGCTCTTCAGTTGTTTCGGGAATCAAAGGAAGGCATTAAGTTGGCTCGGCAGGATTTGTTTTCCGTGAACCCACGTTGCTGACTAATTATCACATTATTTTCCTCCAGATGTTTGCAAATTGAGGGAACATAAAAATCCTCTTTGTTAAAGGCTGACATGAAAGCCTTGGACACTGGGAGAAGTTTAATTCACTGGATGTGTGAGCATTTAAGATGGTGTGGATGAAGTTAAAAGAAAACATCACCACAGCTGAAAAAACCGAAAATGGGAGCTCAGAAAATCGGTGTCCTGGATGCAGAGCACCTCGGCACCCTGCTGGCTGAGGAGAAGGGGGGCTGGGGGAGCCTCCAAAGGGAAGAGAACGGCCACTGGCGTGGTGTGGGGGGTGCACACGTGTACTGACACAGAAGTCCCCTACCTTGGTGAGATCACAGGTGTGTGTACGACGGTGTGTACACATATGTATGATTCTCACATCTGTGCAACACATACACACGTGTGTATGTAGAATTACTTTTATCTTGCATGTGTGCATATAGACACACTAGGCATTCGTTATAACCAGAGAGATAGAAATAGAAAGAGACAAAGAGAGAGAGACAGAGAAAGACAGAGACAGAGACAGAAAGAGAGAAAAAAAGAGACAATCAGAGAGAGAGAGAGAGAGAGACAAAGAGAGAAAGACAAAGAGACAGAGACAGAGTCATAGAAATAGTATAACATTTTTATTGAACCCAGGTTTTCACCTGGTTTGAGGGTTCCTAATCAGGGACTTCTTCAAACAAAGTAGATGAGGTGAGAGCTAGCAAAGGGTCCTAGGAGGGACAGGGACTTATCCAGGGACATGAGATCAGATTTTTCTCTCTTTCGCCTTCCCTCCCTTCTGTCTCTGTCTCTCTGTCCTTCTTTATCACTATCTCTGTCTCCCTCTGTCTCTCTCTCTTCTCTCTGTGTTTCCTCCTCTGTCTCTCTGTATCTTTCTCTCTCTGTGTGTGTCTGTATGTCTGTGTCTCTGTGTTTCTCTGTCTCTCTCCATTTGTCTCTGTCTCTATCTCCCTCTCTTTTTTTCTGTCTGTCTCTGTCCCTGTCTCTTAATGTCTGTCTGTCTGTCTCTCCCTCTCCCCTTCCTTTTCCCTCGCTCCCTCCCTTTGTCTCTCCACACACACACACACACACACACACACACACACACACACACACACACACACACACAGTCTCCCTCCTTCTCATCTGCCCAGATTATCATTACCGATCGCTCAGCTGGCAGCTCCTCATTTATAAGTGGGCTTGAATGGTGCTCAGGAGGACATAGGACTTTATCTGGACACCAAATAGAGACTATTCCTGATCTCCCTGCACTGACTCCAACCCTGGCCTTCTGTGCCAGATTGACAGGCCCAGGCCACCCTCTGTTCCGGAGGGGCGCTGCCAGTGGGCCTTGGGAACAGGGTAAAAAACTATGAAGCAGGGTGAGCTCTGAGGATGCCGCTCCCTCCTTTCAGGCTCCCTTTGCCTCCTTCTCCCAGAGAGCACCAGTCCCTTCCATTGGCCCCTAGTTGTGGAGAGTCTCCACCCCCAGTGCTGGCTGGTGCAACATTTCATTATGCTCAGTACAAGTGACACTAACGTTCTTGTGCTCGGTCCCATTAATTCTTGGCCCTACTCCCCCACCACAGAGTATGGTTCATTCCTTGTACTTAGAGTTTCCAGGACAAAAGGACTGAGAATTTAGCTCATGGGTCACCCTGCGAAGGGAGGCACAGCAGACAGAATACTGACCCTGAAGGCAGGAAGCCTCAACTTTCTGAATTCAAATCTGGCCTCAGACATTCTCAGCCATGTGGCCCTACACAAGTCACTTCTCCCTGTTTGCCTCAGTCCTGCACAAGTCACTTCTCCCTGTTTGCCTCAGTCCTACACAAGTCACTTCTCCCTGTTTGCCTCAGTCCCTCATCTATAACATGAGCTGGAGAAGGAAACGGCCACTCCCTCCAGCATCTTTGCCAAGAAAACCTCAAATAGGGTCTCAGAGAGTCTGAAATGAGAGAAAATGTCCTATTTTAACGGCAATGCCCTGCGCTTGAAGGGAAAGGAAGTGGAAGCTCCTGGTACCATGGAGAGCTCCTGCAGAGCCATCAGATCCCAGCAGGCTCTTCCAAGTCTCTGAAAGTCTAGCCTCACTCCTCCTTAGGCTGATTACAAGGCCTGGGAGGAGATCCCACCATGTTCTGGGTCCTGTCACTCCATGCTCCACGGAGACTGAGCCTCTTGAAGCAGAACAGGATATGCCAGGCCACCATTTTAAATGTGTTCTGAATCAGCTCCCCAATTGAACCAAAAACATATTTCAAAAAGAAAAAAAAACAGGATTAGCAGATTTCTATTTGAAATACAATCTTCTGAATTCTGAATTCATCCCTTTGCCTAAAGGAGGCAGCTACTTCTGAATTCAGCCTCTAAGCAAGGGCCATTTCAATGCAGCCTCTCCCAAAATCAAATAAGGAAATTTTAATAATACAATATGATCCCTAGCAAAGCACTGGGGAAAGAGAGGGTCAGAAAGAAGCAGATTTCTGTATTTCATCGCTGCAACTCGCTGTGCCAGCAGGAAGCTGGAGATTGAAACCTCCCTCTTCCAAAAGGGGCTAAAAGTCCAGAAATGGGGTCCTCAGCTGAGTTAAGGTCAGAAAACAAGCTGGGGCATGTGCTGTGCATGTTATGGTGTGTATATACACACGCTTGCACATATGCACGTGTGTGCTCTTGTGTAGCCCAGAACTCAGCAAGCCAAGTCCTTTTTGCTGATTCCTCCAGGGAGCTTGAAGCTGGCTATGGCTGCCAGACAAAAGTGAACCAGAAGACGATGAGATGCTGGGATTTGAAGGAGCATTCCCTTTGTAACACTGGTTCAAAGACATCTCTATAAAAAGTCACCAGTCCTGGCAAACAGCTCTGTCCCTCGAGACTCACACCTTTGGAAATCCAAAAGGCTTTGCTGCCATAATCGAAGCCCCATTTGTTCTCCCAAGATCTCTCTGAGTGGCCACCCCCACCTGCCTTTATTGGGGAGCACTGGGAGAAGCCCCCAGCCCCTTTCCCTTGGATTAGGGAGCCTCCAACCTCTCTCCCTCTTGGTTGCCTTTGCCCTCAGAAGAAAACAGTCTGTCTGAGACAATGATGCAGCAATGGCTTCATCTCAGAATCCAAGGATGAAGGAGGGAAGGGGGAAAGTGGGGGGATAGTGTTCTCTGGCCCAGGGAACCCAGATCCCCCAGGGCTGCACAGAGTTGCAAGGGAGGGAGTGTCGCCAGAGCTGTTAAGAGGAAGCCAAGAGCAGGGGTCAGATTTGGGTTCTGAGACTCCAAGGGTGGGAAATGATCCCTCCCAGGAGCAAACACTCATGTCTGGACTCAGCTTTGAGGTTCCTGCAGTGTTCAGAATGGGGTCTGAAGACATTCACTTGCAAACATGGACACTGGGCCCAAGCTTCGGGTGAGGGCTCTCCCACCGATCTAGCCCCCAATTTACAAAAATCGGCCACAAATAAACCAACGCGAGAAGGCCCCAGGCCGGCTCCCCAGAGAGAACCCTGGAGGCCCTGCACTCCCTCCGCCACATCTTCCAGAGCACTGAGCGCCAACAAGAGAAGTCCAATCAGTCTGGATGCAAGAAGAGACCCTGTGGGACCCCCGGGAGGGGCTGACCTCCTGTAGAAACAAGCACCTGGGACCAACTTCCAAGGAAAATCATCCCTGCAAGACCGACCCGCTGTCCAGGAGGCCGCTGCAGGAATCCGGCGCCTTAGGTCTGCCTGGCGGGGCTCCAGGTGAAGAAAACGAAGATGGCGGCTCTAGAACCCCACACCCCGGAGCTTCCTTTTATGATCCCCCAACAAGACGGGTCCCCCATACAGACATGCACAAGGCACACGTCACTCATGAGCACACACTCACATACACACAGATACACACTAACACACAGACTAACACACGTCTACACCCCCCTTCCAATTTGACCCCCCCACACGCCCTCCCCAAGAAGCGCCCATTTACACACACACACACAGACTGGAGCCCAGGGGAATGCAGCCACCTCCCCCACTCTAATGGAGCGGGGGGGGGGGGGGGGGGGGAGGGGGAGAAGGCTAAGGAGAAAGACCCTTCTCCCCAGGGGGGGCCGGGAAGTCGTGTAACCCGTAGCTGCCTTGATCCCCAGGATGCTGTTGGATCAGCCCAGGATGAGAGGGCAGCAAAGCTGCTTTTGTGGTACTTTCTGGGGCCTCCAGGCCAGGGGCCCTGGCAGTGGGGGGGGTGAATAGCAGGGGGGTCCCTGGCAGTAGGGGGGCTGAACAGCAAGGGGAGCCCTGGCAGTGAGGGGGTGAATAGTTGGGGGGGGAGAGCCTTCCGGCTCCTCCAGATCCTCACCCCATGCAGGACCTGGGCTGTGGGGCACTGGGGCCAGTGCTTAATGAACAGCCCCGGGCCCTGGCAGTGGTTACACAATGTTTTTAATAGGGTCAGGGCAGGTCACTGCGAGCCCCCTGGCAATCAATAGGAACTATTTTTACCCAGTTAGGCCGGGCAAAAAGATGAATATTCAAAGGGATCTAATTAATTGTCTAGAAAGCAGCCTCCCTCCTGCCGGGGAAGAGCTGGTTTTCATTTTCTCCTTCAGGCCGAGCTGGGAGGGAGGGATCGAGGGGGAAGCCAAGGGAGATCCACGCTGGACTCCAATGGAAGCTCGCTCTGTGGACCCCGGGAGGCTGATCTGGGGCTTGGTGAGCCCGCCCCGCATCCTCTGGGCCTCCTGGTGGGCCCAGTCTAGCCCGGCCCACATGCTCCCCACCACCTGGTGAGCCCGGCCTGCATCCTCCCGGCCCGCATCCTCCCGGCCTGCATCCTCCCGGCCCGCATCCTCCTGGCCTGCATCCTCCCGGCCCGCATCCTCCCGGCCCGCATCCTCCCGGCCCGCATCCTCCCGGCCCGCATCCTCCCGGCCCGCATCCTCCCGGCCCGCATCCTCCCGGCCCGCATCCTCCCGGCCCGCATCCTCCCTGCCCGCATCCTCCCGGCCATCTTTTCTCCCTGGGCTGGCGTCTCCCCAGTTTCCAGAATTCTCCGATTTGGGAGAGCCAGAGTGAGCCTTTTATGGGTGAGCTCCGGTCTGAGCTCTGAACATCTGCAAACTGCCCACGTGGGGGAGGGTGACAGATGTTCCTCTGGTCTTACTGAACGAGGCGCAGCCCCTCCTAGGGCCAGAAACCCGGGGGCGAGGGAGATGCTCAGCCCCAGGCTCGGCGCTCCTCTTCCTGATGGAAAGGCATCTGGCTCCTCACCGGCCCACGACTGGGAGGGCCCGGCCCCAGCCCGCCCCCAGTGCTGTCCATGACACCAACAGGCAATAATGAAGAGAGCCGGGCCCTTCCTTCCAGGGACGAGGACCGCACCATCTGGGAGCCATTGGCCTTTGCCATCCCCAACTGGCACTCATCAAGGCGGACTCCTGCTCTCAGACCTGCGGAGCGGCTTCCAGTCCCCACAGCCCGGGGCCAGCTCCAGTGGCTCCTATTAGCAGCCAGTCATTAAGGACAGAGCCAAATGGACTAAATAAATGTCCTCTGAAATCCTCAAGTACCGGTCGCGGGATCTGAAATCAATACAGTCAGCAGAGCTCCGCACGGCAGCTGCTCGGGGCAGTGTCTGGGGCACTGAACTTGGGACAAGG
Organism: Sminthopsis crassicaudata; assembly: GCF_048593235.1. Classification (NCBI taxonomy): domain Eukaryota; kingdom Metazoa; phylum Chordata; class Mammalia; order Dasyuromorphia; family Dasyuridae; genus Sminthopsis; species Sminthopsis crassicaudata. The sequence continues at coordinate 1,421,254 of NC_133621.1, read as the reverse complement.
AAGGCATGGAGAGCTCCCGAAAGGGGAAAATTCCCCCACTATGGAGGCAGGAGAGCCATGGCTCCAGGGCTGTGGGGGTGCCAGGCTCCCAGCACAAATGCTTAATGGACCACGCTGTTGCTGAGGACGTGAGCTCTGTGTGTGTGTGTGTGTGTGTGTGTGTGTGTGTGTGTGTGTATGTGTGTGTGTGTGTGTGTGTGTGTGTGTGTGTGTGTGTGTGTGTGTGTGTAAATACGGAATTAAATGATCAGTGGTCACGAGAAAATGGAGGAGGGGCTCAGGGGAATACCACAGGCACAAGGGGAATGGCTTTGCTGGCTTTTCCAGTGGATAGAAGGTGCAACTGCTTCTCCAATGAATGCAGCCTCTGCTGGGCAATGCCCAGGGCTGAAAACATCAAGATAAAAAGAAACGGCCAGGAGAAAACGATAGAGAGCTAGAAAAATGCCCTGCATCTCAGGGCTGGAGTCCTTTTCTCCTATGGCCCTCCCAGATGCTAATGCCAGGGCCTGGCCTCACGAGGAGCCACAAGGACGCCAACCAACAGGCATGGTTCTCTCTGTTGGCTATTTGAAGAAAGCAAGAATACCCAACCATTGGAGAGCTGAAAAATGCTTTTGTGACACGTGTTTCATGAGCAGAACCTTGAGGGAAGCTAAGGATTCTGAGAAGTCAATTCAGACATGGAAGGGCTTCTTCAATGGCACTGAAGGAACTTAGGGAAGGCCAAGGTTCAAGACTAGCAGGAGGCAAATCTGGCTGCAAAGGGGGTGGTGTGTGAGGCTTGAAAAAACAAGCTACAGGTCATTGGGAAAGAACTCAATAGGTAGCCATTTGTGCTTCTTAATCAAGAGAATGACATGGTCAGTGCTTCACACGTGACATTTTGGTAGCCCTGGGAATTCTGGGAGGTCAGTTTGGAGATCTGATGCAATGGTTCAGGTGGGTGTTAGTGAGGATCGGTGATCGTGTGTGCAGCAGATCAATACAAGAAAAATTGTCAAGGTAGAATTGACAAGACCTGGCAACCAATCTGGTTGGCAGGTGAGAACAGAGTGGAGGAGGATGCAAGTCTATGGACAGGAAGAGACATTGTTGGGAGAAATCCTCATGGTTGCCAGAAACTAGACTTCAAATGTCTATGGCTCCATATGTGTCAGAAAGGGAGAGACAGAGACAGAGAGACAGAGAGAGAGACAGACAGAGAGAGAGAGACAGAGAGGGGGGGGAGAAAGAGAAAAGGAGAAGGACAGAGAGAAACAGATTTGGGCTCCTGTAACCTTAGAGAAAATTATTTCAATTTATGGATTATGAATCAAAACATTAAGTGCCTATAACATAGCAGTAAGTTCAAGGGCTGTTTTGGCTAAAAAGATTCACCCCCAGGTAGTCAGCCAACCTTTTGAACTTCTCTAAACTACCACTCAAACATGAGATTCATGGTCTGCCCCAAGGTTGCGGCCTAAGTCTTTTTCCTTTATTAGGCCCTCTCAGGATTTGTTTCTCCTGCACGAGCTTAATGGTGTTCAGACGCGGCTCCCCAACAATATGAGCCCTTGGAGGAGAACAGAAGAAGAGATGTCAGAAACAAATTAGAAAAGAAAACTTTCTAGCCCTTTCAAGGGGAACACTCTTTCAAGTAGGTAGCATGGCAAAGTAACAAAGAAAAAGATTCAACCAGGTGTGATGTCCAAATTTAAAAAGAAAAGTCCCTAAAAGTCAAGAAAGCTCATCTGAGACTTCTCAGAAACAGCCAAGGAAGACAGTGTGCTGATCAATATCCCTGAGGGAACAAACTCTCCCAATAAGTAGTTACCAACTGCTTAGCTACTAAGAAAAATAACTTTCTATCAAAAAGCCCAGAGATGAACAGAACAAAAAGATCAGCTAGAAATCACTGAAAACCAAAAAGAATCATGCATCCTGGAAGAGCTAATGAGGGACTCTGAAGGCTGCCACTGAGCTTGCGTGGGTGAGCCACGGAGGTTGAAATAGTCTTCTGGAGAAAAAGTTTGCTAACTTACCCTATATCAAGAATACAGCTCACAGTTAAGGTTGATCCAAGTTGGGTAATTTGGCTGAGATTGGCCAAGATTAGGAAAAGTCAATGATTACTGAGTTCATCCATGAACTGCTTGCTTCTGCCTAGCATATTTAAAACTTAACATGTGATTTTAGAAGCAATTTGGCAAACACGGGAAACTTTTCTGAAAGGTCAAAGCGCTAGAGAAATGCGATTAATCATGTAGTCCTCTGGATCATTCACTTACTGACCTGAGGGGGTGAAAAAGAGCACACACGTGCACATGCACAGACACACATCCCCACAGCTCACCTCTCCCAGAGAGCCTCCATATTGATGGAATGTCAGGGCAGAAGAATAGTGTCAAGATGATCAACAACTTGTAGCATGAGTTCAGCCACCTGTTCACTATGTCTTTTCTGCTCGAAATTTTACTGAAATGGATAAAAGCCAAGCTCTTTTTGGTGACCAGCAGAAGGCAATGAGGCTACTTTCCTAAAATCCTGCAGCTTGGGTTTAACAATGGTTCCTCTGGTCTCCTGAGGAAAAGAGAGCCAGGGCAGTGGGAAATTGGAAGAGCAGAAATTGGTTCAAAGAAAGGAACTTTTAAAATCAGCATTTAGTCAGAACTATCTCTAAGTTGATTAGCAATTCAAATCAAGAAACATTTAATCAGCACGCATGATCTGTACATCACTGGGTAGGGATGAAGGATCCAAATAGAGGAAAGAGGCCCTCCCGTCCAGGAACGATTGTCATCCTCAGTATTGACTACTTGGAAAACAAGCTTTCACCAACAGACTTAGAAATGCGTTCCATGATTTAAGTGCCACAGCTCTAAGTTTGGCAAAGAATGAACTCTGCCATCCTCACCCCTGCCCACCTCACTCTGTCCCTCAGATATTTTTCTTCTTTAATTCCTCCTAGACTCTTGCTCCTATCTCTCATGAGCTTTTTGCTTTTCAGGGCTAGTCAGCTGCCATTTCCTGTTAGATTTTTCTGATTGATTTGAAATACTTTAAAATGGGTAATAATAATAAGTACCTTAACAAAAAGCCCGTATAAAATATTAACAAAGCACAAGATTCATCATCACAAAGCAGCTCTGGAAAGATTCGCCAATGCAGCTAATTCAAGGAAATGGTAGAAAATCTCCTCCCCATCTTTACAAGGTGCAAATATGGAGAACCTAATTAATACCTAGAATATCTTACTAACACGGTGTAGTTGTGGTTTGGTCGGCTAGAATTATACACAAAAGGTTCACTATCTCTCAGAAACAACAAGTCATTATGATACCAAGGCAAAACTCAAAACATCATTGAGAGAATTCAACAAACAAACTGGTCTCCGACCACCATTTTCTCAGACAAACCTGTTGCCTACAATCACACTCACCTGGAACTGATCCAAAAGAAATTTAAGAGTGATTTGGATAGACTAGGACATGGCAAATGTTCATTATCTCCAAACTACAAGAAATAAAACTTTTCCAAACTTAGATCCCTCATTGAAGAAATCCAAACTCTGTGAGAACAGGATGGGGTCTACGTGAGCCCTCTCATCCTGTTGGGAACCAAGGAAGTTCCAAAGACACTTTGAGTGATCTACAAAAGTTGAGCTTCCATCCGTGTGACCCAAAAAAATGAGTTTATTTATCTGTGAAAGAACCAAAGAACATTAAATATGAAAGAATATTGGCAGCAGAAAAATGCCCCAGAACTCCATCAAAAGGGGGGAAATGATGTTATTAATAATAAAAAAGATGATGATGATGATGATGATGATGGCTAACATTGACATAATGTTAGCTAAAGGAAACAAAAGCAAACAGGGGAAGTGACTTGCCTAGTGGCTAGTTAAGTATCTGAGAATTCCAGCTTAGGTCTTGCTGACTCCATGTCCAACACTATGTACCGAGGCAGTTCATTGCCTCTATTTTCACCGGGTTAGATTCAGAATAACGAGCAAGAGATGTCCTAGTGGCAGAAAGACTACATTAGGAGCTCTTTGCTTTTCTTGTTTTAATAGATGTCAAACCAACATATCACAAATATAAACCTCAAGACTTCCTTGAACACTTACCAAGAAAAGTGCAGTGACACTGGATCATTACCACAGACCAAACTGGAGTCCAGTCACCCCGATATAACAGTTTTCCATTAGAACAATATTTTTAATATATAGCACCATTCCAAGAGTAGACGTCCCTAAAGATCAAAACCGTGGGGGAAGAGGAAAAAAAATTCATATTGGCTCTCTTGGCTTGTCTGCCTGGACTCGTGCCAAGGTTGCCTTTGGTGAGAACAGAGGATGGACTGACATCCTGACACGCTTATTCATCTATAAAAGAAGCAGTTATTTTATTCATCGGGGCAATAGTCCATAGAATAGTACATGTTGTGTGTATGTGTATATATTTATGTGTGTGGGGAGGAAAATGGACATGAACTTTTCTCAAGGTCATTTCTATCTGTACAACACACAGAGAGAAGAGAAGAACTATGTCAACAATGGTTAGATGGGCACCATGGTGCATTGTCTATAACTGCCAAATCTGTTACCAGGACCAAGTGAATCCAGAGCTATAATAATAAACAGAACCTTGCAATGGATGTCAAGAAAATCTGAGTTTGAATCCTGCCTCTTAATAACTGGGAAGGTATTTCATTTCTGTCCCTCTCAATCTTCCTTTGTAATAAATAGAAATAATGATATCCCCTATCTCACAGGATTGGGAAATATAATAATAGTAATAATAAAGCAGATCTTAAAGCATAGTATATGAGAATGTGCTATTCTGGTTATAATGTGCTCTTTGTGTTCTCTGGAGCTATTGGCATACCCTTTTTGATCTTTAGCCAATATACTGTTTTCTCTTGTGATTACAGTTTGGTTTTTTAGTGATAAAAATATGAATTTTTTTAAGGTTCATAAACATGCATATGGTCTTGATTTGGAGGTTTCAAGGATGTTCTCATCTTTTAATGGTAGAGATAGGCGATGCCTTTTGTTAAGAAAGAAGGGATTCTATTTGCATTTGAAAGGAAAGTAGGAAAGTGCTCCCCTAGTAATTCATGGGCCTTTATGAAGCATTTTATCTTATCTGGACCCAACTGGGAAGACTTCCATTCACCTTCTTTGACATAATAGGGAGGCCTCTGAATCAGGCTTATTCATGTACTTCCCGAATACAAAATAGACTTAGGCATGGCGAGAATGTTAGTTTATTTGTTGTTCACATGGAAAGTAGCTCTGTTCTGTTTTAAACATGTTATCCCCTCAATGATGTAAAAAAATCATTCAGAGAAAGTATATTTTCCAAGGAGACAGTTTGTTTTCTTTACTTATACCTTGCTTTTTATCCACTATCATCAATCCTGAATAGAACTGTAAGTCAAAGAGTGAATCCTACCAAAACATAACATTATTCACTTGATGTACGTGGATGACATCAAATTTGACGGCTCCACTAAAAAGCACATATAATTGCTCCTTCATCTCACGGAAACTTTCTCCAACAATGTCAAAATGTCATCTGAACTCAATAAGCAAAATTTCCTTAACTCATGACAAGGAAGAGTAGAGAATGAAGACTTGAATCTGGAGATCAAATTGAGTCAGTGAATGAAATTGATAAATACGTGGGTCTTATTGAGGCACAAGGCTTCCAAAAAGAAAGCTCATAATGTGTATGTTAAGAGACAGACTGGCATCCTGAAGTCAAAACTGAAAGGGAAGAATACATATAAAACAACTAAACACTAAATAATACTAGTCTTAACATATTCTTTGAGCACAATAAAATGGACGGCAGAAGTTCTAGAAGACGGCCAAACAAAAATCTGAACAATGTTAATAAAACACAAGACTTTTTACTCCAAAGGAAGGTCTAGAAATGTGACCGTGTCTTCATCTTAAAAACTGGATATTAATAGATATCCTCAACGATCATAATAAACACATTTAGAATCGGCAGAAATACTTTCCATACAGATAAGATCTCATTTCAAAAAACACTAATCAACACTGGCAACAGACATACACCAACAGATTTAGCAAACGTGAATCAGAATGATTTATCTCTGGTATTCCCATGTCACGGCTAAGAGGCTAAGATCCAAAAATGAATTATGACTTCCCATGGATGATGCCTACAGGACCTTGAGCAACAGTCTGTCCCAGGAGACTGAGTGTCAGGCAGATTTGTTTGTAAAAGTAATGGAGTCTAAGATAAGGACCAGGTGCAGGATCAGGTTATTGTCACTAGAAATTATAGAAAGATTTTACTTAAAGATGTTGCACTTATTAATAAATGCCCATTGTGCCATGAAACAGTGAACTACAACAAAAATTGCATTTCTCCTGTACACTTACACAAGAAGTTTGCTATCATTTATAAGCTAACAAATAGCTGGTCCCTGTACTATGATTACAAATCCCAAACTATCCTTGGGAATAAATAAACTGTATCCTATCAGAAAGAGATCCTTCCTGGAAATAATGATGTGCCCACAACTGTCCAGACAAAACATTAGTCCTTGAAACTTTAAGCATAAGATTTCCATAGTTGACACATCAAATATTCAAAATCACCAAAATACACGAAATGAAAAGTTTTCAATATTAATTGCAAACATGCAACATGCCTTGGGTCTGTTTCTACTCAAAATCCTTTGAAAATATTTAGAAGAATGATGTAATAATAAAAAATAATTATTATGCCAGACCTATCCACAAAAGTATTAAACATCCACCAGTTCAATAGCCTACAAAATATGAAATATAAAATGCCAACCATAGGATAACAACTTCCTGGGACCATTTCTATCTGAGCTCCATCAAACACAATGAGAGGAATGAAATATATAAGAGCTCACCTCAACTGTCATTTGAACATTTGCAGAGCCCTTTATGTATCCTATTTCAGTTGAGCTTCATGAAAGTCCTTGTGGGTAGGTTTTATAGTTTTTATTATTTCCCTTTCAGATGAGGAAATGGAGACAGAAAAAATGACTTGCCCAGAGACCCCAGTTCATAGGTATGTGACATAGAACCTGAACCCAGAATATGAATCCAGACTCCAGGCTCTTCCTACTCTGCCCTAGCAGATGAGCGGATAGCAACATTTGGTGATCCTGTACTTGACCATTAAACCACTCCCATAGACAATAAACCCGATGATTCTAAGACCCGGGATCCCCTGGTGAGACTCTGTGACTGTCTACTTCCACAGCCTACACAAACAAGAATAGCAGAATAGGGGGAAAGTATTGCACTTGAAACTTCAAATCAGAACTCTCACACCCATCGAGCCAAACAAAATCTCCCATCTGTATAGAATGCCTATTGAGCCGTCATACATGTATCTTGCTCTGGGAGCTCCCTCTTCTCCCACAATGAGTGAGAACTCACTCCATCACAAAGCCGTTCATTCTGTTCCTGGACAGCTCTAGTTGGCAAATGGTCATCCTAAAGATCAAGCCTAAACTTGCCTCTTTGAAGCCTCTACCTGGTTCTCCTAGTTCTCCTTCCTCGTGCCAACCAGCACAAGTCAAACCTCTTTTCCATATAACATTCCCTTAAATAGTAAAGGCATCTCTCGTGTCTTTTGCCTCTTGTCTTCATATCCCTGCCTCCAGATCTTCCATATTTCAGTTGTTCTGTGGCTATGATAGCTTGCCCATGTCTTTCCTGAAATGTGGTACACAGAGTGAACCCGATGGTCTAAGCAGGGTAGCCGATGGTGGGACTGTTGCCTCTCCAGTCTTGCTGACTAGCTATTGCAGCCAAAGATCACAGTAGCCATCTTGATTGTAGTCCACTGAAGACATCTTAGTTCCAGGTAAACTTTTGCCTCCTCCACCTCCCCCACTTGGCACTGGTGAAGTTGATCTTTTGAACCACTGAAAGACTTTACATTTATCCTTGGTCAGAAGCACAGGAGGAGCTCAGTTAGCCATGTACGGTCACTTTCCTCCACAGATGTCGTTCTTCACATTTGAATGGCTAGAAGGGAGACTTTCGTAGCCCAGTATTAATGTGGAGCCATAAGGCATTTGGCACAGGAAACACACTCATCCAGGAGATGCCCAAAACAGAGGGGCAATTGATTGAACAGCATAAGAGGCAAGATTGGCCTTAAAGAGAGACCCGGGCCTGGATGCCATAGGATGATCCGCTCTCTAGTTTTGGCGTTGCTTCTTCCTAGCCATGGGATCTTGGCTCAATTGTCTCATCCCTGAGCCACAGACTCGTCATCTGTAAAATGCTGGGCAGTGGGCTGTGGGAGACAGAGAGTTGTCTTCAGACTCAAGGAGACCTGGGTTCAAGTCTCGATTTGGAACCTAGCACATTTCCCTTCCCCCACTCAGCATGCCCAGACAGCTAAGTCTCTTAAGTTATAGAACAATTGGCAATGTCCCTTAGTGAAGGGAGTTTCCTCACCGGGAACCTCTGACATCATAGGTCAAGAACAAAAAAGTGGGAGTAGGAATGGACTAGACTCAATTCCATTGACAACAATCAATATTGATTTACCAGAACGACATTGTCCTGGGCCCTGAGAATTGCACAGATATCTAGATCAGGGAATCTAATGAAATCCTGGGAGACACTATCAGCAGAGGATCTCCGGATGGCACCTGATGACAAGGGCCTTGAAGGACAGACTCTACTGGGGAGAACTGAAAAGTGGATGTGCTGGGCATGAAGATGAGGGTGAGAAAGGGGGGTTCATAGCTCAGGGGCCAGGCAAGCTGCAACATTAAATGCCTGGGGAAGGATGAAGGAAGAGGGTAGGGACAAGAAGCAAGGAAGTCCTCAGGACATGATTCCAAGAGTCCCGGGGGAGGGGACAGAGGACTGACCAAGAGTGGTCCTATGAGCACAATCGAGGACCTGGCTGTGAACAGAGTGGGGGAAGGAAACAAGGAGATAAGAGGGACTATACCTCCCAGCTCCCTGAGTGAATGGAAAGTCACTGGGAATGACTGCAGGTATTAGGATCATTTACAGAAATAAGAAAGGTTGGAGGAAGAACTGAGTAAGAGACAATGTTCTTTACACTGACTCTGAAATTAGAGGAGCCATATGGGTGACTGGGAACTAAATTTCTGCCTCTCTACATCTCCGTTTCCTCATCTATAAGGTGACAGGTTGAGGGAGATGATTTCTAAGGTTCTTTACAGCTCCAAATCTAGGGTCCTGTAAGATGGTGAGTTCATTTTTGGAAATGTTGAGTTTACGATGCTCCACCAAGATGAAGAGAGCCAGTTAGTAATTACTATGAAATAAGAAATATGAAAAAGGGCTGTGAAGGTGAGGGTCTGGAGAGATGGTAAGGAGGGGTACACATCAATCTCAATTAAACTACATTTATTGGGAATCCGCTACATGCACGACATGTCGAGATAGAAATCAAAGAAAAGAGAGCGCTTGCTTTTGAAGGGCTCAAATTCTACTAGACACTTGAACACCTTCACATAGAGGGGACATTGATTAAAGGAGGGGGCAGAGAAATACAAATAAAAACTGCTAATGGCTGTAGGCAAGACTTCTGGGGATGAGCCCCGCGTCCTCTCCAGCTCTCCCCTCCTTGGGATCGCTTGCTCTCTCTCTCTCTCTACAAAAGAAAAGAAGCCCCAGATCCTAGAACCATCCAGAGGTAGTCAAGGAAGGATCATTCGCCTAAGGATGCTTCCAAGGCACTATCTAGCCTCAAAGCCTCTGCCAACTTTGAAATCCTGGGGTTCTCTGATTGTTCTGAGGGGCAAGAAACTAAACAAGAAAGGGAGCTGAATCTCCTTAATTCTGACTCCCCACCAAGCTAAGGGGGACTAAGTCTGTTTTCTCAAGCTATATCAAGGAGGAGACTGGGGACTAAGGCATCCATTTACAGCTGATTAGGCATTCTAGAACTCAGAATGGACACCACATGAAATATAAAAGAAAGGCTATCTAAGCCTAATCATTTCCCCAGAATTCCTTCCTAGGAGCTCTACTCCTCCCAAATCCCTCTACAGAGAGCTGCTTAGATGCTGAGAGAAAATAATGGGACAATTTCATGGTGACATTAAGCAGCAGCTCATAATTGACCTCAATATGAATAGCAATAAAGACGGCAAGAATGACATATGCTCTGTACAATTTCAGGCAGTGTGGGCAGGATTCCAGCCTTGGTGCCTTTAACTCTATCAAAGAAGGAAGAGACAAGAAAACTGCATAATAATGAGCCAAAGCCCCTCTACTCTCTGCATCCCAGAGAGAGACTTTAGCCTCCTCCAGACTGACTGACTACGTGGAAATGGCCAGACATCTCGAGACAACTCCAGTTGATTTTCATCTAGTCAAGGACTCCGCTGATTGACCATTCACTTCTCTGGAAAGCCCGACTGGCCATCCAGCATTTGCTTAAATATCTCAATCAAAGAGCGGCGATCTACAACCTCCCATAGCCACTTATTTGATGCTTGGATGGCTCCAATGGTCAGGAAGTTGAGTTGACTCCAAAGCCTTTTCTAATTCCAAAGAGGAATGAATTTTGATCTTCCCTTCCTCAGCCTATCGTTTTATGTGTTGGATCCAAATGACCATACATGGAGAGTACTAGACCTTTATCTACAATGAAGGGACCTCTTGTCACTCTTTAGGTTATCACCCTAAAGATCCAATTAGTTGACAGTTTGGAATGTCTAAGTCACCAAAACAGGCCTTATGAGGTGATAGTGACATTCCCACAATCACTCAGACAGGTTGATTTTCTGGACGGTCTGAAATCTCAAAATCACCGTGTGGCCAACAATGCTGTTGTTGGCAAACAAAAATCCCAACTATAACATGCTCTGAAACAGAAGTACCCAACTGGCATCCAAAGCCAGCTTCTTCAGGCTGACCCACGTCAAATATTCTAGGATATCCCTAGAATTCAGTTTCTTTCTCAGGCTCCTCTCTATGTCTTCAGACGCTCACAGCTTGGATCTCTGCCCCAGTAATTTCAGGATACATCAAATCTTCAAGTATCACTGCCACTGCCTGAGTCAGGGAGTGGATATTTGAAAAAAGCTGAATATTGATCTAGGAAATGAGAAATTTAGATCTGTTCTCAATTTTCCAGTTCAGGGTAAGAGAATTCTTTGGGCTTGAATTTCTCATCTAACAAACAGAACAACCTGTGTTCCAGAGATCACATTGCTCTCAACTTTTCCATTTGTTAACGCACTTTAAGAAATGAATGTATTCCTAATAAGGGCTTGTGTAAATACACTCAAAATTTCCATGCCAATGTGGAGGTTGTGGGAGGTGGCAGGATTGCTGGCTATTCAGCTGGATACTGGAAAAAAGCAAAGGGTTTTTTTATTTCAATATTTTATTTACTTTTAAAGATAGTTTTCAACATTCATTTTTGTAAGATTTTGATTTTGAATTTTTTTCTCCCTCCCTTCCTTATCTGCCCCCTCCCCAAGACAACAATCAATTTGATATGTTATGCATACACAATCATTTTAAACATAAATCCATATGGCTATATTGTGAAAGAAAAAGCAGAACAAAAAGGGAAAATCACGTGAAGAAAAACAACCACAAAAAAGGTGAAATTGTTTGCTTCCATCCACATTCGGTCTCCATATTCATTCTCAGGATGTGAATAGAATTTTCTACCAGAAGTCTCTTAGAATTGTTTTGGATCATTTTATTGCTGAGAAGAGCTAAGTCTATCATAGTTGATCATCACATAATTTTGTTATTGTACACAATATTCTCCTGGTTTGGTTACTTCACTCAGCATCAGTTCATGTAACTTCATAGGCTTTTCTGAAATCAACTCATCATTTCTCATAGAACAAGAATATTCCATAATATTCATTTACCATAACTCCTTCAGACATTCTTCAGCTGATGGGCAAACATTCACTTTCTAATTTTGTGCCACCACAAAAAAAGAGCTTTTACATATATTTTTCCTCTCTCTTATGATCCCTTTGGAATACAGGCCATATTTACCCACAAGGAGAAAGTGAAGGGAAATCCATTTTGCCACTAGAGCCAGTAGAGTCACTGCTGGATCAAAGGGCATGCAATTTTATAGCCTTTTAGACATAGTTCCACATTGCTCTCCAGAATGTATGAATTAATTCACAACTCCATTTATCATTATCTTTTCCTTTCACCTTTCCCAATCTGATAGGTGTGAAATGGTACCTCAGAATTATTTTAATCTGCATTTCTCTAATCAATAGTGATATGGAATATTTTTTCATATGACTATAGATGGCTTTAATTTCTTCATCAGAATATCATTCGCACCTTTCACCATTTATCAGTAGAAGAATGACTTTTATTCTTATAAATTTTACACAGTTCTCTATTTTAGAAATGAAGCACAATGGGAAAATTTGACTCAGTTATAATATTTCAATCTCTTGGGTTAATCAAAACTGAGAAACCTATACTTTAACCAAATGAAAGGGAACTTTGGAAGCAAAACAGTGCACATGGCCTCCTGGGGGCCCTCAATACCTCTTGATTCAGTACAATATGGAATCTTCTGCTCCCAGCATTATTCTTTAACTGTTCACAAATTTCAAAGAAAACACCAATTCTTTCACGTGAAGATTTTCCCTGAAGCTCTGTTCGGATCATATCAACCAAAGGCCTACCTCAGTAAATGGCTGTTCCTATCCTTAAAGATACCCATGCTGTGGTCACAACCTGTTAGGATTACTAAGTGCTAACTCAGGTTGTATAAACAATTCTCTAGCTCAGAGTTCACACCTTTAGTTTGGGACTTTGAGTTTGGGAGGCAGTCTGGAAGAAAGAGTCGGGATTGGGGAAGGACAAGACTTCCTGAGAGAACTTCAGGGAAGCTCAAGGAGATTCAGAGCCAGGATTCAGGAAGAAGAGGATTTGAGATTCTACCTTTGCTCTGGCTGGAGGTTCCAGAAGCCTCCCAAGAAACCTGATCACAGAGAAAAAGGATTTACAGAAAAGAAACCTCCTCTCAGAGAAGGATTACAATTGAGAGACAACAGGACATTACATTTTGGCACCCAACATGGGGCAAGGACTTATTCTGAGCCCTTCAGAGGAGCTAGCCCAGACGTAACATTTTTGGCACCTGAACAGGGACAGACAAGATCTTGATTCTAGTGGAAAAGCCTCCGATCCAGATCTGAGTGGAAAAGTCTCTCTGACCCAGAAATGAGCAAGCTCCTATTCCAAAGTCTAAAGGTGTAAACTCCTTTTAAAGGTTTGAACTAAAGGTGTGAACTCTGAGCTAGAGAATTGTTTATACAACCTGAGTTAGCACTTAGTAATCCTAACATCAACCTGTCTTCCAAATAGATCTCTTAGGAGTGAAATGATGTAGGTGACCTAGTATTGATCCCAATTAAACTCATTACTATTTCCCTTTGAATATATCTGTTGAGAAATTTCTCTTACCTAGAAAGCCCCTCTTCAATAATCCCTCCAAATCCACCTCTGAAATGCTCAGTCTTTAAGGGCCACCTGAAATGCCATTTTGGTCACAAAACCTGATTAGATATCTGGATAGTCTTGATCCAAGGCTGGTTCCCTCTGGAGACATCATCTGTTCCCCATCCTGACTCAAAATATAGGTTTGTGTATATAACAAATCAACCATCTATTCTCTGATAAATCATCATCACCACCACCAGCAGCAGCAGCAGCACTTTAAGCAGCGCTTTAAGGTTGGCAAGGCTCTCAGCTAGTATGACCTCCTAAGAACCTTTAGAGGTTGGTGCTACTTTTATTCTCACTTCACACATGAGGGAACTAAGGCATCCAAAGGGTCCTACTCCCCATCGTGTCCAAGAAGAAAAGCCCTAGGCTGCCATAACCTCAACAATTCCATGTAATCTCTTCTCCACAACGGAGCCTTTCCCTGAAATCTAATGACTGGTGGAGTTAAGCAGAAGGAATAGAGATGATTCCAAGAGAAAAGAAAAGCGATCGTGCTCTGCAGACTTTCCGGGAGCGCAGCTGCTCGGGGGGCACTTGCTTAGCATCGGAGCCTTTGGAGTTAGGCTAGCAAAATCTCGACAGGAATGCAATGTGAGATGTGCAAGGTCACTCCAAACCTCTTGAGGGGCTAATTTGAATAGATTATACTTTTAACGGTCACCAGTGTACTACAGATGCCTACAAATGAGGCGCATGAAGAGGAAGGCAGATGACCCCAATAAATAACAAGAGCAGCAAAGTGCCCAATAATCAGAACATCTGGGAACAAGCTTCATTTTTCAGAATCTGTAATGGGGGGAGGAGAAAAATATGGCTCTGTGCTTAAAATGAAGCAAATAAAATCTCACAGCAAGACCAAAGATGAAGCTTGGAGTCCATTTAGTGATGGCAGGTCAACCAGTGGGACAAGAACTGGAGGCCCAGATGGCTGAGTCCAGCCTCAGATGAAGAGCTGGAGAGGCAAAAAAATCAGATTTGGGTTTCTTTCTTACCTTAGGAAACCATGGAATCTTTCAGTGACTCCAAGCCTCCTCTCTCCTTGACATTGCCTTTGGAAAATCTTTCCAGCCCAAAATAATGATGGAGGAGATTTCAAATTCAAACTCCTGAACGCCTTTCACTCCCTCTGCTGCCCCTCCTCTTTTGCCATCATCACAAATATTTGTCTTGGTAGCCTTCCCACATATTGTGATAATGATTAAGAACCTCATTGAGCTTTTCCCATTTATTTACTCATTTTTTGTAGTTAAAAATCCTCAATTCACCTTTAATTGACTCCAGAGGCACAATTCTCAAAACCAGAAATGAAGGCTCCCCGGGGTTTGGGGACTGGCGGCAATTCACTGCAAGAAAGCAGACATTGTCTTTTTTGTGATTGGTGAGATTTGCATATGAAACTGGCTGGTGTGATCCTAATTCTGCAAATGCCACATGAAAGGCGCACCAAGCATTTTAATCATGCTGTAAATCACTCTTTGGGACCACGTTTGAGGAAGCTAAATTATGCTGGCAATCTACATGAGATGGTTGGATGTTTCCAAAACCCTGCCAGCCAAAGTCACTTTGAGAGGCAAAGTTTGGAGGACGGTAAAGCAGCCAGTTGCCTCCGGGCACCCGGGACCAAGACTAGAGGAGCACGGACATTCAGCGCCAGTCCTGTCCCTGCCTTCCCAGGATTCTCATCTGGAGGAAAAAACATTCCCACCAGGGCAATGATCAGTTTAGAGTTTCCACAGTAGAGCTGGAGGCCAGAGATCCAGGTCTGAGGTTGACTTCTGTCATTAATTGCATGGCTTTAGACACACTACTTAACCTCACCCATAATAACAGCATTTATATGGCACCAATTAAATGCCAGGCACTGGGCTAAGCATTTTACAAAGAGGATCTCATTTGATCCTCCCAACTCGCCTAGGAGCTAGGCGCTATTATTATCCTTATTTTAGGGATGAGGTACTCAAGCCCCCCAGGCTGAGCACTCCACGCAGGTACCACCTCGCTGCCAGAGGTTCTCTGATCTACAAAATGGGATTAACATTTCTTATATCACCACCTATTTCACCCTCATTTCACCATTTATTTCATAGAAGTTATGAGTGCTCCATTTTCCTTTGTGTTCCATGGCCATATTTACCCACAAGGAGAAAGTGAAGGGAAATCCATTTTACCACTAGAGGTGTCAGCTTCCCCACAGATAGTCTGGGCTCACTGGAAGCAGCCAGATACATGCCCAAGAGTCCCAGAAGTGGCTTGTGGGAGAGCGGCTCACCATTGTTTCCTAGGGCCCAAACCTGCACAACCCTTAGAAGCTCCTAGAAGATAACAGGCTCTTCTAGCAGAGGCTAAAACACACGAGAGAAACACAAAACCATCCTGACTCAAAGAAGATAAAGGAAACTTGACCTTCCACCTTTCCCTTCAGACCAGAATCAGAAGGGTCACCAGGTTCCAAGGATCCTTCAGAAGGAAAACCCAGCCTAGCTCAGCTGACCAGGTTCTTTCTTAATAATCGTCTACTTTGGCTGGGATTACATGGATGTGGGTCTTCCATTGAAAAGAGCAATTCAAAATCCATCTGTGCCTTCTCATCCTGCGGGACCTGCCACAAATCCTCCACACCAGTTCCTAGGACCTTCCTCAGGGTCCCTTGCTACTGCCTGGACATTAGTGGAACCCTGACCCGAGACAGTGCCTTCCAGACCCAAACTTCAGAAAGCAAGACCCAGAATGAGTCAAATCCATTCACCTCAGGAACTTAGACCGCAGGCTGAGCTATTTTACATCCTATCTAGTCCTTTCTACATTCATTGCTCATCCTTCACTTTGTTGGAGACATCACAGGTGATGTGTGTGTGAATGAGGGAAGTCTTTAGTCTCATTCTCTCCTCGGAGTCATTGAGGTACAATGGAAGACAAAATTGGTTCTGATGGCTGGTGATGGGCTGAGATGTTGGGGACGATCTTGGTCTCCTAGGGCGGGCCAAGCTCTAAGCACTCTCCAGCACCTACTTCTGCACTCCATGGCCATCAGAACAAATTGCTCTCATCCGGCCATTCTGCCGCAGGAAAGTCTGCACTTGCTTGAGGCAAACGTTTTCCTCACCCATTGGTGGATCTGGGATCTGTTGGTTACTCTCAAGATGGGTTTATCCCATCTGCCACAATGGCTTTACCAGCAGCTTTGCCAATATGAAAGCTCTAGCTTCTTGGACCACAGGTAAGAGTAAGGGGGGAAGTAGACACCAAAGGTGGCTGAGCAGCCCTGAAAAGGGGTCAACAAGTCCTCCCACCAGAGGAGCTAGTTTTCCTGAACACCCCATCTTCCCATCCCCTTTCTAACTAAGCCATCAGCCTTGTCATGTTGACTCCCACCCCCCACCCTCAACACCTTCCACCTCTAGATATGGGTAGAAGCATTAAACCAGCTTCCCATCCCTGTGTCTCACCAGACCAAGCCTCCCTTCCCTCGTCATCCCTCCTTTCCTTGATTATCATTTACCTATATGTAGGATCCTACCATCACAGGAACATTCACCTAGAACTGAAAGGAAGCTCATAGACCACAGTAACATAGTTGTTCATGTTGGAGGGACCATTAAGGCAAACCCCTTCTTTATACAAAAGAAAAAACTGATCTTCAGAGAGGCTGAGTGACATCCAAAGTCATGCAAGCAGCAAGCAGCAGAGGCCAGATTTTGGTGTAAATGCCCAGTCTTGGGACCATTACTTCAAGGCAGCCTGAGAGCATCAGGTGGCCAGGGATGAGTTAAGAGTAAGCATCCTAACGAAGACTTCATTAGGAAAAGTTGTTTCTTTGGTTCTTGAAGGTTTTAAAAGGTCATACACATTATCACTTTGATGTCCACACTGATCTCAGAGGTAACTAAGGCAAATATTTGACAAAGGATTAAACTAGGACTCAAAGGGGAGAAGTGCCTTTCCCCAAATCACACAAACCCCAAGTTCAGCATCCTTTCTGTTGTTCCACCTGGCAGCTAAATGCTCCATAAAATGCTTCTTAAAAGTGATTCGATGGAAAAGTAGGAAGTAGCCTGGATGTTAGGAGAGAGGTCCTTCTCTCTCTAAATTTGAATTGGCTTTGAGCCGGCTCCCTCCCACCTATTCCCTGGGGAAAAAATGGACAAAATGCACCACGCCTAATCTATAATACCCATTGGGTTAATATTGGGCAGAAGTCAGTTTGAGTTATGAAGCCAGTTTGAGACCCTAAGCAATCTGGGCACCAAGGAGGAACAAAGGGATTTGGTCCAAGGATTTTAGACTTGATTCCTTGTGGGTATGGGCAGAAGCTAGAGCTTCAAAAGGCTGAGGTCAGGAAGTTTCTTAAAGTATCATTGATTGGGTGTCTGTGGTTTTATTGCCAGTCCCATAGTATAATCCAGTCTGGCATATATCTATAGTACGTCTAGTATAATCTGGTATAATCCAGTCTGGCATATATCTATAGTACGTCTAGTATAATCTGGTATAATCCAGTCTTGTTGCAGAGTTGGAGGTGAAGTGACTTGCCCAACGTTATGTAGGTAGCATGAGGCAGTTTGTAAATATAGGCAGGAGGAGGAAGAAGAAAAGGAAGATCAGGAAGAAGAGAGAGCCTAAGGAACTTATCCCAGTATCCTTGACATAGTAGGTACTTTGTTTTGTTATTATCTGTCCTTTGTTTTCAAAGAGGACCAATGACAGCATGGTCAATGTCTTGACTTGCACGTGAATTGGATTAAATTAAGAAAAAGTTGCTCAAAGTTGGGGGCCTCTTTCTCTCTCTCATTGAAATCCAGTGACACGACAAAAGTCAGGATGGCTGACCATGTCCCGGGATGCAGATGACCTTGGGGTCTCTACCATCTCATCATCCTCTGAGTGCTTCAAAGCAGCTGCTTCGGCCTCCTGCATGGCCATAGGAACAACTGGTTTTCATTAGCCCATTCCATCAGAGGAAGCCTTCAAATGCTTAGGGAAATATTCATAGGTATTTAATAAATGTTTATTAACTGATTGAAGAGGCAGAAGAAGAAGAGAAGAAGGCAGAAGAAAAGGAGAAAGAGGAACAGAAAGAAGAAAGTGGAGGAAAAGAAGGTAGGAAGTAGTAGTTGTTCCCACCCTGCCAAAATTGAACCCTCCTTTGTCCTGAACAAAGCCAGTTAAATACAATTGCCCTACCAGCCTATTGCTCCTCGTCCTCTCATGAGCCCTTCCTTCCCTTCTCCAGGACCAGATTTGGTCTTCATAGTTACTTAGAGTTCAACTTTCTCTTGGTGGTGTTATATTCCCATTAGAAGAAACACGATTATATTATTCTCCTGGATGGTTCACTTTCCTCTGTATTGGTTCCTGAATAAGTCTTCCCATGTTTGCGTGCGTGTCCCAGAGTTCTTATTTCTTATGGCATAGTAGCATCCCATCACATTGCCAAGACAGTTTTCAGTCATTTTCATGGATGGCCATCCAAGCTACTTCCCATTCTTTGCCACCACAAAAAGTCATCTATGAATATGTGAACATCTCCCTGGACCAGTGCTCATCATTTTGCCTGCTGGGGGGTGACTTTTTTCAGTAACTAGGGGAGGCAATTGTTTAGAATGCTCAGAACAGAGCAGTATGGGTGGCAAGAGTCCCCACCATCCAGAAGAGCCTTTTGGCAATCCAAGTTCATTCAAACACCTGATCTTGAGTATTGCTCTTGATCTGTAGATGCCTTAATTTCATCCTCTACAATGTGAAAGGAGCAGATTTGTTTCCATCTCCACGAATAATGTCCATGTTTCTCCAGTCCTTTAAAACTGGCTGAGAACTTTCTATTCATCAGCCTGTGTGACCGTAAGTACAGTTCTCTAAGGTAGACACCGCAGGAGGCCCTGATCTCTTTACAGACAGAGAAGACTGAGTTCCAAAAGGGCTACATTCGTTACTGAGGCACTGCTAGAAAGTATCAAGAGAGCCCTCTCAACAAGGCAGAGTCAGTGCTTCCTTCCCAAGGCCATCCTGCCTCCAAACAGCCAAAATTCTGGGTTTGAAGTTGGCTGGAACTAGGAAAGTGCAATGCAAAAAAACTAGGTCTAGACAGTATTTGCTCTTGACCTTCCCCCAGCCACCTAGCTGTCCCAGAGATAGTTGAGAATATATATTCTCTGAAAACCTCTTATCTGAAGGGCCTGTCACCAAAGCTCCCGCTCCATCAAATTATGGGATTTAAAGGGGAAAGAAACCTTAGAGGTCATCTAATGCAATCCCTTCATTTTACAGATGCAAAAACTGAGTCCTGGCATCAAAGGACTCTCCCTAGTCTATAAAAATGGTCCTTTTCTGTCTAAAGATCTTTGAGTCTATGCTCAATTCCAGTCCAAATTTCTATTTTCTGGAGTCTAGCTTGGAGATTACTCCCCTTTTTAGAATATTTATTCATATGCCATGCTTCTTTCCCCATCCCAGAGGTTAGGGAGAAATGTTTAGGAAGCTACAATTTATTTCTGAAGGTAAACTATCCAGGTGTGAAAACAAGCAAACAGCATTCCACCAGAAACCTGCTCTGAATACTTTTTTCTGCCTTGATAATCTGAAATGATTTTATTTTAAAATTACAGACTTGGCACTGAGCTTCATCTCACTAACCTTCATGCCCATGCTGCCTGTGGCAGAGGGCAAGGGGCTGGGGATGGTGATAACGGCATGCAAAGAGCTACCCTGCCCTGTCCATGTATAATAAGCTACTTCCCCGGAGAGAAAAGCAATATGCCACAAATCACTTTTTCTAATTATATACTCACTGAATTGACAAGACCCTCTGAAATTAATCTCTCCTCTCTTGAAGTAGCATGTCAGGCTCCCTCGACACTTGGTTTTTAACTTTTCAAACCAAACATACAACTGCAGAAATCCAAAGCAACACAAACTGGGTCTAGATGAAATACCCAGAAAGCGAGCTTTGCAACTCCACGCACATATGCCAGGGTCTTCAGAGAAGCCTTATTCTAGCTGACCTTCATCCTCCAGCCAGCTGTCAAACTCCTTCTGAGCGCACAAGCCGGGCATCCGGAGGCTTCTGAATGTGCTCGATCTGAGGTACATGGGCCAGGAAGCCACAAAATGGAAACCAGACAACTTGGACTCTTGCTATTTCCGTGTGGGTACAATGGGAGAGGCGTTGCCTCGGTTATTGGGATCTGCATGTGAGCAAAAAATTACCTCAACCAGCCGGGTCATCTTGGAGCAGTCTCTTCTCTGAGAACTAATTAGGGACTGTCTCTGTCATTGGAACATGGGGTCAGAGGGCCTGCCTTTTCTCATGGAGAGATGACAAGATGCCATGGGGAACCGGCCCTTAGGCAGGGAGAGTCCCATCAGATATTCCAAACAAAAAACCCAGGACTTTGCAAACTCACCAATCTTAGTTCATCAAGGGGCCTCCCTGGTCAGACCTTTTCATTGAATTTTCTTGACAACTGAGATGGTCGAATAGTTGAACAGTCACTTGAGACTCGGTCACATTGGGGGAAACAGGAGATGATGTATTTCAATGAAATGGGTTCAATAAATCCCAGAATCCTCAGCTTCTTGCCCAGTCCCAAGTTCCGGTTCCACTTCCTCCTTCAGACCCTTCCTGAGCCACTGCAGTTGTTAGCACTTGAACCCTCTGGAGGTTATTCTCTACATGCTTTATGTTTTTATCCAGTTTGTGTCTCCCTAGCAGTCTCTAAACCCCCTGAAGGCAGAAGTGGTTCCAGTTTTGTCCTTGGATCCTGAGCATCTAACACGGACCTTCATCTAAACTAAGTTTCTGATAATATTTGGCAAATTGGATCGAAGCACTTGCATTGCCTCTGAGAGTAGAAAGCGGGGCCCAGGGGAATAGGGACATGCTGTCCCCCTGCCTTCCCTCTCCCACTCAGAGCTGCAGAAAAGCAAGGCTCAATCCCCAGAACAGCCATAAGAGAGGTGGGGGAGGCAGCGAGGACTCCAGGTCCCTGAATAAGGACAGATTAGATGTGAGAACCCTCTGGAGCCCCGCTCCAGTCTCAGCCTCACTATCAGCCCATCCATCGTCCAGGGCTGGAACCGGGAGCGATGCCGAAGGATCGGGGGTGGCTGCCTTGTCTGTATGCCAGGTGCCACATTCATACACACAAAGGGTTAAGTCTCCCTGGGCACTCCCACAAGGCCACGCTGACGTTTCCCACAGAGGGCAGAACTCACTCTCTACAGTAAATGTTCATTGACTGACAACAGACTCTCTACCACCAAGAAGCGGGCAATCCACAAGTGGCTCCAAAAGAGCATCTGCCCAGGGAATGCCCTGGGCCAGGGACACACTCCATCCTCCACCTCTCTACCACCTCTCCCCAGCCCCGCCTTCCCTCCAGGATCAGCTCAGGAACTCCTTGCTTTGCCAAGCCCCCTGGATGACCGGAATGCTCTGCAGGCCCTGGATGGAAGGGACAACTGCCCTGACCCAGAGCCTGGGGGGCAGAATGTCCTGGATGAGTGATTGTGTTGTGATTATGTCTATATGTGTTTATCTCTGTGTGTGATTGTGGGTATGTGTGATTTGTGTGTGTGATTATATGTATGTGATTATGTGTATATGTATGTGATTGCGTGTATATATATGTGATTGTGTACGTGTGTATAATTGTTGTGATTGTGTGTATATCTGTGTATATGATTATATGTATGTGATTGTGTACATGTGTGATTGTGTGTGTATCTGTGTGTGTGATGATTGTGTGTGACTACTCACTCATCCCGGTAGGGGCCCTACATGCTCCTCTGGGAGGCTGTGGGCTCAGCTACCCCAGAGCTCACTCCCCAGAGCCAACTGTAGAGCACATGGCAACAATCACAAGTCCTGGTGGCTCCCTTCTCATTCCCCAGGGCAGTGGTGGCCTTCTGGGTGGCCTATAGCCTCCCCTAGTCAGTGGCTGAGGAAGGCCCCCAAGCTGGGATCAGGGCCCACCCATCCCCTGCCCAAAGTGTCCAGGACCATCCTACCTCTGTGACTTGGCGCCACTCCACACACCAATCACATCACCCATCACACCTACACCTGCTCCCAGAAGCCTGCCTTGATCCCCCTGGAAGGAATTCTGCCTTGGAGATCCCTCATTCACTGGGTTTTGTGTCCCCTCCATGAATGGTGGTTCAGAGGGAATGATCTGCCCTGGATGCCCGCCTCGCCTCGGAAGCCTTCCACAGAACAAACTGCCCCTCCCAGGTTAAGCTCATCACTTCTGCTCTCACCCCCAGCTACCATCTCCAGACATGACTGACAGCCCCTCCTTGGGCTCCCGTCCCCTCTGGTTAGAGTCTGGGATCCCCAAACTTCCCCCTTGTTGTTAGGCTCTTACTATGTGCTAATGAGATAATGAGATGTGAGGTTCTTACTAAGTGCTAAGTCGGTACTTGACAATTCTCTAGTTCCGGCCTTTAAGGGGAGTTTACCCCTTTGAACTTCTGGGGAGGAGTTTACATGTTTGAGAGGAACAAGTTCATTGGATGAAATATTTTTCCCACAAGCCCCTGAGTTATCCCACGCCCATTCTCTGGGAGGATAAAAGAACAACATTGGGCCTGGAGAAGGAGTCAACGCTGGGATTGAGTTGGGACGGCTCTCTACAGGAAGAAGAGTCTGGCCGGGAGATTGAGTTGAGACAGCACATCTCCTCCCAGAGAGCGATCGACAGTCTCTGGAGACAACAGAACATTACACTTTGTCAAGAAGAAAACTAGACCCTCAGATCGCCACACCTTGCATTTGCTGTCCCGGAGCCCCCACCCTGGGTAAGCCCCAGCATCCTGTTCTTCCCGACTTTCCTGCCTCGTTTTGTGTAGTTTTCCCCTATGGATTGTAAACTCCTTGAGGACAAGAATTGTCTTTTTATTTACTGTATCTCCAGCACCCAGCAAAGTGCCTGGTAAGTGTGCTTAATAAACATTGATTGGATAAGATCAAATACCGAGCTAACTAAGCCGTAAGCTCCCTGAGGTTCCTACCTTAGCATTGCTCAGCAGGGAGCTCTGCGGGTTCTGATTAGATTAATGAAGGTGACAATGAGCATTTCAATACCGCTTTCAGATTTGCAAGCATGGGAGCCCATAGCAAGCTTGCTTGGCAGGCGTTAGTATTCTGCCCATTTTGCAGATGAGCAAAGTAAGAGGTTAAGTGACTTACTCGGGATAACACAATAAGTAAAGTTTGAGTCAGAAAGTGTTCAATAAATATCTTTTGGGGTTTGCTTCCTAATCTTATTGTCTTATACTTGTTCTCAGGCACAGATCATTAACTAGTCCCCTACAGAACATTTGGATTCCAAAGCCAGGATATTCTACAGCAACTCCAGAACGAGTCTCAGGGACCTGAGCCTGGGCTCCCTCTGTTCCTTTACTGAGACCGTGTCCAGAGAACTCATAGCCCCCATCGGTGACCTGCACTGACCGAGAGAAGCTGACAAGCTGAGACAGTGCAGAAGAGAGCAGCCAGGACCGTCGGCCGTGTAGAGGACAGGTGGTGGAGCAGGGGGTATGTCTGGCCAAAAGAAAAGAATATTCATCGGGTGGACAAAAAAAGCCCACCCAAGGGAGAGCCCTTCTATTTTGTACACGCCCTTGTTGTCCAAATCCTCCCCTAGGGAGATCAATAACCTCCAGTCTCCTCGCCATGCTCATTGTCCCCTAAGTGCGCTTCACTTTGTCAGTGTCTCCAAACGTCACCACTGGTGGCCGTCCTGTTACCTCTGCTCTTAACACAATTCTTGGAACTTTTAAGTTCCTGATGCAGGTTAGTTGACTTGTCGTAACTTAATATACAGAATTGAGGGCAATACCCCAACTGCATTAAAGCAGATTGCTGTGATGTCATACTATCGATTCGTCCTGAGCTTTGTGGCCCTGAGATCTTTTCTTCTTGCTTGCTGCTTACACATACTTCCCCAGTTAGGAATTTATGCCGTTGATTTTTTTGAACATATTAAGGAATTTCCATTTATTCCTATTAAATGGCATTGGATTAAACTCAGTTCAATGCTGAGTCTTATATGAACCCCTGTCTGTCATGCCGGGAGTTTGCTCACCACCCCGATTTTGGATAAGTAGTCACATGTTTTCCAAGTTACTGATATAAACCGTCCAATGGAAGAAAGCCAGGAATAGTGTCTTTGGTCACTTCCACAATGACCTAAATTCATTATGTGACCTTTTGGGACCTCCCATTGCACTCATCTGAACCCGCTTCTCAGTACTGTCACCTAGCCCTTATCCCTTCATCTTGTTCACAAAGACAGTAGAAACCATCACCCAAAGTCCTGTAGTCCAGAAATGCTACAAATAGCTCATTCCCCTCATCTACCATAAGATGCTAGTCAACAAACATTAACTTAAGGCAGATCCAAGATGGCAGAGAAGAGACAGGACCTTGCCTCAGCTATTCCTGGCTTGCCTCAGAATCGACACCAAGAGACAGGACCTTGCCTCAGCTATTCCTGGCTTGCCTCAGAATCGACACCAGATCAAGCCTTGAAACAGGTTTCAGAGTGACAGAACCCACAAATATTCAGACAGAACCCACAAATCCTCCACAGAAGATATCTTGGAAGGACTTCAGGAAAGGTCTGCCTCAATCAGGCAAGGGACATGGCTCAGCGCAGGTGCAGCATAGGGAAACCCAGGATAGAGAAGCCTCCACACATTGGGGGAAGCTAATGGGAGGCTCTTAGCCAAAATACAGTAGCATTGGCTACTCTGTCCTGGTTCAGAACCCAGTCGATCAGCAGACTAGCTGTGAGAAGGCACAGAAGGCAAATAGTGAATCCCTGAACCCAGCATAACAGGTGGGACTTGGTCAAGCCCACCCAGCACAGGAAGGAAGCCAACAGCACTGGTCCCAGGGCAGCCTAAAACTCCCATCCTTTAGAAGAAGCTGGGGACAATCTCCCTCTTCTCTAGGAGCAGACCTCAATCTTTAAAAATGAGCAAAAAAGCAAAAAGAATTCTGACCATAGATAGCATTTGTGGAGACAGAAATCAGACCCCAAACTCTGAGGAAAAGCAAAATGCCTCCAGATGAAGCTTCAAAGGGAGAGATGAGTTGGTCTCCAACCCAAAGGGCTCTCTTGGAAGAATTCAAAAAGGATCTTTTCAAAAAGTTAGAAGAAAAATGGAGAAAGGAAATGAGAGTTTTTCAGGAGAGTTTAGAAAAAGAAACACAGAAATTGAACAAAACAATTTAAAAATAGATCTGGCAAAGTGGAAAAAGCAAACAACTCCTTGAAAAATAGAATTGGTGAAATGGGAAAAAATCCAATGAACAAACATTTACTTATGAGCCATCTAACATATCCAAGTCATTGCCTGGTATAGGATATATGGAAAGGTCATTTGGGAATTCATTTCCAAAAACATGTCCACTTTATACATTGCTTTTGACGCAAAAAGTCTAGGAGGATATGGTGGGAGCCCACGTGATGCCACGTGGACTGAAAAGTGCCAATTGAGGGAACATGAGCATTGTCACTGATTACCTCAAATGTCAATGGATTTCACTATTTGTTTTGTCCTGGAATGTGGGAAGCTAGCTTACCATTTTCCATTCCTAAAATGCTATTACTGATGCTAGTGGAAGAAACATTGAGATAATAATTGTTAATGCAATAAGAAAATCAGCCCCATTCCATGATGGTGCACGTACTCTTGGAGTCACTCTGAGAAGGAGGAAGATGGGGTGAGGGGGGAAAGTAGCCAAAGAAATGGACAGAAGTTGAGACCAACCAGACAAAGAGGAAACATCAGGAGGAAAGGAGAGCAGAGGGACAAGAGGAGACAGGAAAAGACTTGCTGAAGATGATAAGATCATAGAACTCTATGGCTAAGGCAGAACTTGGAGATCATTTTCTCTATCCTTCCTGATTTTAAAGATGATGAAACCAAAGAACAAAGAGATCAGATGGTGCACAGCTCCCCGGTAATTACAAGTAATCTAAGATCAGAGCAGATTTCCTAGCTTCATCCCCTTTCAAACTGACTGTAAACTCCCCATCTCAGCTAAGAAAGAAGTTTAGAATGGACATCAGGATTGCTTTGTTCACTTTTTAAAGTTAAAATTAGCACCAGCAAAAAGCTGGTGCATCTTTTCCTTTTCTTTTGTGGAAATGAGTTTTTTTCCTACCTCCAGGGATATTGTGCAAATATATTAAACTCTCCTGGTTTTTTTTTAGCTCTTTGGAGAAAATCTTAGCTAAAGACCTTCTGTTCGTGTCAAAGCTGAAATCACAATGATTTGTATTTTCATTGCCAATGTTTCTGACAGTTTTCTAGGCCTGTGGTAAACACATGAATGGTGATCATGAAACAATAAAGGACATTCCAAGGAAGGAGGGAGGCCTGGAGCAGCAGCATCCCAAGAGTCAAAGGAGCACAATTGATGACATTCATAGACACAGAACTGTACTCCTCCCTGGTCTCCCTTCTCCCATGCTAAAGACACAGATTCTGACTTGCCCAAGCTCAAAATCTAAGGAAGCCAACAGAAAGATGGAGTATTCAGAACATAATGTTAGGAGGTAGCATAGACAGGAGATGTTGGGCGGCAGGGAGTGGAGTGCTAGTGCACTTTTCTAGAGCCCTGTACTGTCCCAAGTGATTCAGTCTGTTCAAGGTGCCTTGGGAGCTGGATGAGAAGAGGTCTGAGCAAACTCTGGGGGCCCCAAGGCCCCTGTCCCCACCCTGCACCACTGACTGAGTCAAAATCAGGGATGGTTCAGTAGCGCTTTAAGGCCAGCAAAGTCCTTGACCTGTGCTATGACATGTGAACTCCATGCCAGCCCTGAAAGGTCAGCAATCTCTCAGATATTGCATCCTTGTTCATCATGTAGGGCATCAGTGTACCACATAGGGCCTACCCAGTATTCCTTGTTTTTTCCTGATATCAGGGGGATAGCAATGGAACATGAGCATTGTTCTCTCTGTATCCCTGTCTTTGTCAGTCTCTCCATCTTTCTGTCTCCTGAGACAGGCCATCCCCTTTTCCACTCACATTTTTCATGTATTTTACCTAGATGCTTCTTTGTAATTCCTCATTTTTAATATATTGCAGTCTCTTCATGCCCACTCTGTGTTTCCTATTTAGTTTTTTGATATTCTCATTCTTAATTCATTCTCAATTCTTTGGAGAAATCCTATTCTTCATGTTACACATGAGGAAAGTAAGATTCAAGGTAAAGGATTTTTTGTGGATACAGCTAGTAAGTGGCAAGGATGTGGTTCAATCCAAAACTTCTGGAGTCCAAATCTCCAAAAAGAATCAAGATAGGAGGATTATAGAAAAGAAAAAGGGAGGAAGAAGAAAGGAGGGAAGAAGGAAAGAGAGAAGAAAAGAAAAGAGGGAAGAAGGAAATGGATCAAGAATAAGCATGGCCAACGCTTCTCACCAATCAGGGTCTTGGTTTCTTTGACTCTAAACTTGGACTGACATTCTATTTCCAACTCAAGCTTCAGTGAAGATCCAGGTGGGCGAAGTATTTGCCTTATTCTTCAGAAATGCTAGATCATGTTCTCTCTGGGCATTAGAGAAATGCCTCACATTCAGAGGGAATAAGTCTCTTGGGACATCCTAGCATCGAGCTAGAGCAGCGTCACCAAACTGAGAGCATATCCACAGGGATCCCTACCCAGCTCTCCCTGTGCCCATAAGTTAGGTCAATGGCTTAAACCCACTTGAAAGAGGTTTCATGTTTCATTTTCATTTCAGCAAATTCCAAACATGAGCTCCAACTTCCTATTAGAATCGCAGCACATAAAACAAAAGAATTTTAATGAGTTTTCTCCCCAAATACCCAGAGGTACTAATCCACATTAAAGATTAATGACCTGCCAACTTTTATTTAAAGCAGAGAAGAGACATTTTAGTTATAGAAGTACAAAAATAAAAGAACCCAGAGCTGGAGAACTTGTAACTGCCTTTTCCTCCTTTTTTATCATAAAAAACTGACCTGATTTATTTGTTTTAAACTGAGCAAAAGTAAAGTCCATGAATAGTCAGTCTTTTGAGTTAAAAATGTATTCTGGACTCTGTGCTAAACGACACGGCATAAACCAGCCTCTCTTCCAGCCACCAAAGCTGCCCCTTTTCACTCTCCTCATTCATCAATCAGCCTACATCTATCTAGCACTTTCAGATGGGCAAAGTGCTTTAAATGCATGATCTTATTTAATCCCTACAACAACACTGTAGGATAGGTGGTACCATTACACCTGTTTTAATTATATGGATAGCTAGCATTTACACAGCATCTTCTATGTGACGGTCTTCACAAATATTATCTCATTTGATATTTACAACTCTAGGAGGTAGGTGCTATTATTGCTATTCTTGAGGAAACTGAGGCTGGCAGAGATCAAGTAATTTGCTCAAAGTTAGACAACTTTAGTCTGAAGCCAGACTTGAATGGAGGACTTCCTGACTCCAGGTCCAGTGGTCCATCCACTAGGACATCTCATGCCTATTTTCATGATGAGAAAACCGAGACAGAGAGAGATTAGTTATTTGCTTAGGATTGCACAGCAAAGTTATCTAAGATACAACAGTTCTCAAACCCACTGAGGTGGGGGATTCTACCCCAAGCACGTGGACCAGGTGAATGAAAACAATCTATTCTGATGGCCATGAAAGCAAGGAAAACTGGTACCGTGGAGAGCTCTGCATTTGGTCAGACATTGAAGACATGAAGATCATCTGCTGCATCCCAAACTATGAATAGTCATTTTGACTTTTGCCCTGCTACTGGGACTTTGGAAAAAAAAAAGATGAGGCTGATGACTTTGTGCAGCTCTGCCTCAGTTAAATCCAATTCATACACAAGTGAAGACATCCCCCTTAATGTCAATGGTCCTCTTTAAAAATGAAGAACAATCAACAAGACACAATCTTTTTGACTCCGTGCATATTGCCACTTAGCAAGAGTCATTCGTAATCTAGAAAATAGAAAGCTCATGGCTTTGAGTATTTTAGGGCTACCATATGCAAGGAGAATTCAACTAATTCTGTTTGGTCTCAAAAGACAACACTAGGAGTTGGACGAAAGAGGTGAGGAAACAGATTTAAGATCAATATAAGGAAAAGTTTCCATTATCCTGGAATGGAATGGTCAACCTAAGAAGGACTGACCTCCCATCACCAAAGGTGAAACCAAGTATGGTGTACACCCATCAGACATGTTGTACATACACAGATTATTCAAGGGGAGGTTGGGCTGGATGCCCTCTGAGCACCCTTCCCAGTCTGGGTTTCTATAAGTAGAAGAGGTATTCAGTGTTTCAGATCTTAGAAAACATTCCCTGCTCTTGCTGAGATGTTGAAGGGAACCAGACATGGCTGCTGGTTGCTGGCATTAAAAAAAATGTTGCTAGCTCTCTCAAACCTCCAGTGTGATTTTGCCCCTATTTATAAAAATCTTATCTATTTCAAGTACTGTGTAGTGGGGCTTTTTCTGATTCATTTACACTTAGCACCCCATCACTCCAGAGAAGTGCTAGTTAAACTACAGGGAAAGGAGAGATACATCTTTTTTCTTCTTTTTTTCCCCTTGACATGGGAAGTGATGTTTTGACAGCACCAGGCAGAATGCAAAGCCAGAAAAGATCAAGCTGAATTGCCGAGTTGGAGGTGACAAAGTTTCAAAGACTTTCCCGATTTAGAAACTCACATTGTCTCAGCCTCAGCATGGTCCCTCTTCAGAGGTACAAATGAGCACATGCACGTAAGGTAATGGGCCACCTCGAGATCACAGAGAAGAGTCAGTCAGAAGCTGCTGATGCTGTGGATGATGATGGCTGATGACGATGACAAGAGGGGTGAGAACACTATGGGAGAAGGGCAGTATCTAAAAGCTGAAAGGATTCTGTTAGGTTCTTGTTAGGAGACGACAGCATGTTACAGGACTCCACCATCTTTACCTACATCTCCCAGCCCTGGGCACGTGGAGTCTGTTGAACAGGCCAGGAAAAGAGTGAGTGTTTCTTCTTGAATGACTACCAATCAATTAACTGATCATGTCTTAAGTGCTTACTCTGTGTCAAGCACTGGGCTAAGTGCTAGAGATACAAAGACAAAGCTATAACTAGTAATGATCGCTTAGATTTCTTCAGCACTTTAAAGATTATAAAATGTTTTCCTCTTTCAATAAAAATAGGCTTTGCAAATATTATGCTCCCCACTTTACAGGTAACAATAACTTCTAGGAAGTACAATAACTTGTCGAAGAGTACACAACTAATAGATTTGAACCCAAAACTTTCCTAACCATAGATAGTGTTGTGTCCATGAGCTAAACTGCATTTCCCATCACATGTCACTGGCTTGTGTGCAATCCTGTTTTGGACATTCCCCAAAAGAAGCTCACAGATCTAATTTACATCCCCTGAGTGCCTTCAATGAAAGTCACCATCTCATGCTGATTGAGAATCTGCCATTACACTACATGAGGCTGGAATTCCACTTTAATACGCATTCAGTGAAAACTGAGAAATATAAACACTCAAAAGTTCATCTACAAGATATGAAAAAGCTACACATTTGGAAAGCCATCAGTGAGAGATTTCATCCTTGCCTTCTTCTGCAAGTTTGGAGTCATGAAGATGCTCACCAAAACTCCCCTCGCTTCAGACCCACCACCAACCTCTGGACTTTCTTAAGGGAAAGGAGCTTGTTATTCCTTGTGATTTCTGTGTTTTTCATGCTTCTACTCTTGAGCTGGACACAGAGGTGGGGCTAGATTCACCAAATTGCCCAAACCAAGAAACAGCTCTTCATAGAGCTCCACAATGAGGCAGAAAAAGGAAAGTCGATTGAGGTGATGTATGGATCACATGAACTCAATCTATTTTGTTTTAAAATCCTGAGGGGACTTGTGGTCACCTCAGCTTCCATAGAGGTCTGGCTTACTGTAAGAATCAATAAAAATGGGAGGTGGAGTAAAGGCAAGAACTCACATAAACTCTTTCCCAATCTCAATGAATACCTTTAAATAATGACTCTAAACAAATTTTAGAGCATCAGAAACCACAGAGACAGAGTGAAACAATTTTCCAGCCCAGAACAACTTGGAAGATCACAGGAAAGGTCTGTCACACCAGAATAAAAATGGAGCTCCGTCTACTTAGATTGTTCCAGCACATCCCAGGGCCTTAAAAACCAACAAACAGGGCAACTGAATCAGGAGCAATAGTGGCAGTTTCCAGACCTCTCAGCACACAGACATCAAAGACAACTTAGATCAGCAAGAATGGTTTGTTGGATCTGGGTAAAAGTAGAACAGGGCAGATGGCACAGCCTCTGCCCCAGCAAAATAGGAGTTGCCCTTGGGAGCCACTGAATCATCAATAGCAGTATGGTTTCTGGAGTATCTCAGTCTGCAAATGGTAAGAGGGTCAAACAAGAGTTTACAGGGGTCTCCTTGCTACCACTGAATCAGGACTCTGTTGCTTTGCCCCTACTCAGATCTGGGTTGGGGTCTTAGATGGCAGCCCCAGGACAAGGAGGAGGGCTAGCACACCAGAATTTGCAGCCACAGTAGAGCAGGAATCCTCTTCATAGTTCTAGGGCAGAAAGGAGTGTTTGTGATCTCTCACAAACCAGAACACAGACCAGGAGAGTAGTAAAAACACCTCTCCTTAGATCATAATACCTTGGAAGAAATGAAAATTTACAGGTCCCTGGAAATATCTCTGAAAACAGCTGAACAAAACCTGACTCTTGGAACAATGCACTCTCCACCCCCTGGAAGCAGAGCCCTACTTTAACAAAGAGTTAAAAGTCATGTAATAGGCTGGAAAAATGAGCAAACAACAGACAAAGATTCTGACCACAGAAAGTTACTATGGTGATAACAAGGAAGATCAAAACATACTCAGAAGATAACAAAATCAGAGCTCCTACTTCCAAAGCCTACAAGAAAAATAAGAATTGGTCTTAGGTCATGGAAGAGCTCAAAAAAGGATTTTAAAAATCAAGTAAAAGAGATAGACCAAAAATTAGGAGGACAAATGAGAATGATGCAAGAAAATCATGAAAAACAAATCAAGACCTTGATAAAAGAGATACTGAAGAAAATAACACTTTTTTTAAATTAAGTCAAATGTTAAGGAAGTGCAAAAACCTAATGAGGAGAAGGATTTCTTAAAAAGCAGAATTGGCCAAATGGGGGGAAAGATCCACTGAAGAAAACAACTCATTTAAAAGTAGAAGTGGCCAAATGGAAAAGAAGTTACAAAAGCTCACTGAAAAAACTCATACCTTAAAAATTAGAATTGAATAAAAAGAGACTAATGACTTCCTGAGAAATCAAGAAACAATAAAACAAAACCAAAAGAATGAAAAATAGAAGACATTGTGAAGTATCTCATTGGGCAAACAACTGACCTGAAAAACAAATCCAGGAGAGGTACCTTTAAAAAATACTGGACAACCTGAAAATCATGATCGAAAGAAAAAAAAAAAAAGAAAGAAAGAAATAAAACACCATTGTTCAAAAACTTGTCAAGGTACAACTGCCTCAACATTCTGGAGCCAGAGGGTAAAATATAAATTTAAAGAATCCTACCAATCATCTCCTGAAAAAGACCCCAAAATAAAAACTCCCAGGAATATATTATAACCAAATTTGAGAATTTCCCAAAGCAAGGAGAAAATAGTACAAGGGGAAAAAAAACAATTTTGCAAAAAAAAAAAAAAAAAAAAAATATATATATATATATATATATATATATATATATATATATATATATATATATATATATATATTATAGTGGAACCACAGCAGGATAACACAAGTTTTAGCAGCTTCTACATTAAATGACTGGAGGATCTAGAATATGATATTCCAGGCGGAGGAGCTAGGATTGCAGCTGAGAATAATTCTTTGCAAGGGGAGGGGGAGGAATGGATATTCATAGAAATAAAGGATTTTCAAGTATTCTTGATGAAAAGACTAGAGATGAATAGAAAATTTGACTTTCAAATACAAGACTCTGGAGAGGCATGAAAAGGTAAACAGGAAAGGGAAATCATAAGGAATTTAATGAAATGGACTGCTTGTATTCCTATATAAGAAGATGATACTTGTAACTCTTAAGGACTTTCTTATTATTAGAGCAGTGAAGAGTATATATAGACAGAGGGCATAGGTGTTAGTTGAATGTAAGGGAAGAATATCTAAAACATGAAAATAAAGAGAGAGAGAGAGATGTACCAGGAAGAAGACAAAAGGAAGAGATAGAATAAGGTAAATTATCACATATGGAAGAGGCAAGAAGTCAGTTTTACAATGGAGGGGAATGAGGATGAGATAAAGGGGAGTAAGTGAACCTTATTCTCATCAGAATTGGCTCAAATTGGGTATAGAAATCTATTTTACCCTACAGGATGGGAGGGGGGTGGAAGGAGAGGAAAGATTAAGGGAGGGTTAGTCAGGAGCAAAACTCCTCCCCCCTGAGAAGGAATAGGGTGAAAAGAGAGACAGAATAAAATAAACAAAGGAAATACATTTAACAAGAGTAATTGTGGGGGGGGGGAAATGAAGCAATTTTCTCTGAAAAAGGCATCATTTCTCAAACATATAGAAAACTGAGCCAAAATTTTAAAAACAAGAGCCATTCCACAATTGATAAATAATGAAAAGATAAATTACGAAGTAATCAAAGTTACCTATAGTCATATGAAAAAAATGCTCTAATTCATTATTAATTGGAGAAATGCAAATTAAAATAATTCTGAAATACTATCATATACTTAACAGATTGGCTAATAAGACAGAAAAAGGAAATGACTAATAGTGGGAAAGATGTGGGGAAAATAAGACATTAATACACTGTTGGTGGAGTTCTGAATTTATTTAACCATTCTGTTGAGCAATTTGGAACTATGCCCAAAGAGCTATAAAACCACTACTAGATCTGTATCCCAAAAGAGAGTAACAAAAACAAAAATAAAAAGGACCTATTTGTGCAAAAAAATGTTTATAGCAACAGTTTCTTGGGAGCACAAAATTGTAAATTGAAGAGATGCCTGTTAATTGGGGAGAGGCTAAATAAATTGTTCCATGTAATTATGATGAAATATTATTATTCTATGAGAAATTATGAGCAAGATGAGCTCAGTAAAGTCTGGAAGGACTTCCATGAACTTATGCAAAGGGAAATGCACAGTGTATAAAGTAACCGCAATATTGTAAGATGACCATCTGCCAATGACTTAGTTATTCTCAGCAATACAATGATCCAAAACAACTCTATAGGATTTATTTATGATAAAAAAGAATGCTATCCAAAATCAGAGAAAGAAATGTCTAAATGTAAATTAAAGCATACTTTTTTTTTGCTTTATTTTTCATGAGGGTTTTTTGGTTTTTTGTTTGGTTGGTTTTTGGTCTATGTTTTTTTCATAATATGACTGCTATAAGAATGTCCTACATGACTACATATGTATAACCTATAATGAATTGCATGTATTCTCAGTGAAGGAAGAAGGAAGGGAAAGAATCTGAAGCTCAAAGTTTAAAAAGTGTTTAAAATTTTGAAATTGAAATTGAAAATGAAATTGAAATGAATTTGAAATTGAAAATTAAAACATTTTTTATGTAACTGGAGGGAAATAAAATGCTAAATAAAAGAGAATCAATAAAGCCTCTTTCTTTAAATAAAAAAGAATGGTTGTCTTTAAAGGTTTCTGATTGTAAAGACTAAGTATTAAAATACAAAAATTTCAGTATTGTTTATACTTTCAAAAGACTCAAATGATAAAAAAAATTGTTCTTATATTGTTCATCTTCATTTAGAATGCTTCTAAATAGCCTGAATTGAAGGGTGTGAAACATGAAGAAATGCTTCCCATATGGAACATATGTGTGAATAACATCAGCTTCAGGGACAGAAAAATGATCTACTGTTACTAGGCCCATAGTGCTGAATATATCATCTGTGAAAGACAAAAGGACATGGAAAAGAATCTCATAGGCTGAAAAGGTGGTACTTGGACCAATGGAAGGGATCTCCAGCCTGACATGGCCCCCAATCCACAAAGAGTCACAAAGTAATAACACAAAGGGTCATTTCTTTGATATACAAGTCCCTAAGTCAACACTGACTAGTCAACTTGATATTGTTGTCGTACAGTCATTCTGTGACCTGGGGAACATAGAGGCCAATTCCTTGGCAACGATTCTGAAATGCTTGCCATTCCCTTCCCATTGTAAGACAAATAGAAATTATATGACTTATTCAGGTCACCCATCTAATGTCTGAGGCTGAATCTGAACTCAGAGCTTCCTGACTCTAGGCCCATCCCTCTATCTACTGAGAAACCTCAGTGTCATCACCATAGGTCATTACAACTCCCATTTCTAAGATGCTTCTTGCTTGGAAGAACTTTGTTCAGAGAATGTGTATGATACAAATCACATGTGAGTTATTAGGACCATTTTACAGATGAGGAAACCAAAGATAAAAGCTGTAAAATTGTTCACTCATCTGAGCATGGAAAGCAAGCACCATGGATGAGGTTTCAACCCAGTTCACCTGTGCCATGATGGATTTCTAGCAACACCATCACAATTTGGTCATTTATAACTGTGTGTTGAGTTCTAGGCTTTAAATACTAATTTCTTGCTCACTGGACAAGAGAGATGATGTAGCTCATTAAACATGGAGCTCACAGCTAGGGGACCAAATTTCAAGCATGATTATATCACAAACCAGCAATGAACTTTGACAAGTCTCTTCCATGCTCTGGGCCTCTGTTTGCCCATTTGTAAAATTGATGGTAGGGAGAGACCAGGTGTATGACTGCATGATGGAAAGGTGTTGGAGGAGAAATGCTGGGACTTTAACATTGGCCTATCAAGTAAGGAAAATCAGGCTTAATCCTCATCACAGATTTTTCTGTGGTATTTTTCCCCATTAGGCTACTGTGTGAGTTTGTGTTTAATATGCACATAGTTTTGTTTAGCTTTTTCAAAGTTATTTGATGCTTATCCTTCAAAAGTCTGACTATGGCATATTCCAAGCAGCTGGAGGCATCTGACTTTGGCATATCTCAGGCAGCTGGAGGCTTACTGAAAGATTCCCAAATCTGGATTACGTGTTCAAACTTGGCACTCCGGAATGCTTCCCCTTGCCTCGGCAGACAGGCTCAGAGTAAGGCAGAAATCCCACACTCCAGCTTCCAAACTGTGTTCAGAAAACTTCCCCGACTGAGGAAGCCAAGAAATTCATGCATTTTCCCTCCTGACTTTTCTGAGCTTTTCTGCCTAAATCTCCATCATCTTCAGCAAAAAAGGTCTTGCCCGCATAGCCAGTGCTATGGTGCCTTGATTGTTTTATATTTGCTTTGATACATTTATTCATGCAGAGGGCCTAGGTACTTTTTACCGGAAAGAACGTTACTCTTAAGAATTCTGTCAAGTCTCCAGTTTGCATCAAGAAAATGAATATGCCCTGGACCTCACTCTTTTGTGGAAAGGAAAGAGAGGAAGTTGGCTAGGGAAGCAAAGGAAGACAATGCAGAAGGGCACAAAGTCCTGAAAATCACCAATCTACATATTTGCAATGCTTGCAATCATGACTATCTGAACCAGGGCGAATCTTGGCTGCCAGAAACCATTTTCACCTGGAGGGAGGGGTTAATAAGAAAGTTTAGCTCTATTCAGGACTTGGCTGAGACTTGAACTAACTCACAGGAAGAGATGGGAGGTGGAGAGAGTTGCTGGCTGCCGTTATTGTGGTTCTGGAAACCAGCTGGACTCTGCAAAAGGGAGATAAGCTTCCCTTGTCGTCTTACTCAATGCCTTCCACCTGTCGTGTTGCTTGGTGGCTGAGCTAGGGGAGAGATCTGAAAGGATGAAGTGAGGCACGCCGTCCTGGCTCAGACACTGCTCGAGCCCCCACCCTCAGAAGTGATTTTCGACTCTAGGAAAAGGAAAGATGCCCATCCAGTTAGAATTGGCACGAGCTCACAGGACAGGCAGGTGGTTCTTTGTATCAGGTGTGAAAAGCATTCGGTCATTAACGCAATCAGAGGTGAGCCTGCTGTCTGTCGTATTTGGTAATGATGTAGAGTTTATCCGGCGACAATGGGCAAAATCCTTCAGGGACTGGAGTGGGATGGATCTCGGTGATCCACGGGAAAGAAAACAGCTCCATCCCTAGGGGCTACAAATACATTCCCTCTTTCAGAATGATATAGCTTATTGTTTTCAATAAAGTTACTTTTAGTAAGGACCTCCATCCATACTCTGCTACGCCAGGCACTCCATCAAATAGGGCCCTTCTTAGGGACTTATCAGCAAAAACACTGGCAGGCAGTGGATGCTGAAGAAATGCACAGTGTTAGCAGAAACACTGAGCTAACAAAGGAGCTTTCCTCCTTTCTGCTCCCTTATTGAATGGAAAAGTAAATTGTGTCCTAAAGAAAAAAGCAGAGAGGGAATTCAGAAAGGCCAAAATTACAATGCAGTTAAATCACGGCTCTCTAATGTGTAAGCCTACGTGTCTTGACCATGTTAAACACAGAGCACTTTAAGCCAGTGTCAACACCACTCAGCTCCCATCTGGATCACTGTGCTCACTTCTGGCAGGGAGCCATATTTTAGAAATGACGTTGACAAGCTGCAGAGCATATAGAGAAGGGGAGCCAGGAGGATGAAGAGGCAGGAGGCTATGTCATAGGAGGATGTGGAGGGAACTGGGCATGATTGGCCTGGAGAAATGAAGATGACAGCAGGAAGAGGGGATGGGAATGATGGATGGATATCTTCAACTGTTTGAAGGGAAGAGGGATGAAACCTGTTCTTTCCAGGCTTACATGGCAGAACTAGTAATAATAAATAGATATGATAAAAAGGCAAATTTCAGGGTTTGGGCCAGAATAGAAATATTTGATAACCATTAGAGCTCTTCCCAAATGGAATGGACTCCCCTGGGAATGCAGAAAGTTCCTCTTCACACATCAATTAAAGCAGGGCTTCTTAAACTTTTTCCACTTGTGACCCCTTTTCACACAAGAAATGTATATGTGATCCCAGGTATAGAGGTATATAAAAATAAGTGTACAAATAAAACAGCTATTAATAATAAATCATAATTTCTCAGCCCTCACATTCAGTTATGAGACCCCAAATGGGATCACAAACCACAGTTTAAGAAGCTGGGAATTAAAGGATGTTTCATCCTGCTCAATACAAAACATGAATATCCTTTTATGTTAAAAAAAAAAAAAAAAAGAAAGAAAGAAATGAAGCACATCCAAATAAATCCAAAACTTGAAATTGCCTTTGTGTTGTTCAATTGTTGTTCATCATTTCAGTTTTTATGAGTGGAGTGACTTGCCATTTCCTTTTCTAGCTCATTTTACAGATAAAGGAACTGAGGCAAACAGGGTTAAGTGACCTTGCTCAAATCATACAGCTAGATTTGAACTCAGGCCGATGAGTCTTCCTGATTTCAGGCAGATGAGTCTTCCTGATTTCTTTCCTGGCCCTCTATCCATTGCACCCACCTAGTTGCCTAAACCTTAATGGGATGTCTTATCGGTTACCTGTATGGGGGCCAAGCAAAAAGATTCTTTTCAGGCAAGCTCATTCATGCCATCCTTCCTTTATTCAGGTCAAAAACTAGGCATGAGTGATACCATGGCCATGGATCTATGTCTTTGGAAGCTTCAGGAGACAAAATCCCTGCCCTTATGGAGCTACCAGCCCATTGATAAATAATACAAATAACCACAATACCATGTGTGCATAAAAGACTCTCTGACACAATCTCCTTCCCTCAGTGAATCTTCTTCTTCCCTGGGGGGTAGCCCCTATAAGTATTGTTGGTCCTGTTCCATATGAGCAGAAATCTTGGCAAGGTTAAATGGCACACCTTGAGGTACAAATCTTATAAGAGACATGGAACACAGTTGTTTACATAATCCAATTCTAGAGCTTTCTCTGCTGATTTTCATGAGGGAAAGTACAATAAGAGGGAGCCAAAATGTTACTATAGCTTAGAGATGGGTTGGGTTACATTGAGCTAGAGAAAGCAAAGGAAGGAGAATGTGAGTGGAACCTTTGGAGAATGACAAGAAATTAAAGTAGCCTAGCTGGCAGTGAGAAAATTACAAAGATACAAAGTTGAGACATCTTCCTCTTTTACCTCTCAAATAGGGGACAAGTTAGAGAGAGCCTTGAATACTTAGGTAAGGGACACTGTTTTCTCACCCAATGGGAGTTTGGATGTTGTCTGTTATGTAATTGGAAGTCATTCTCTATTGTGGAGCTGGGAAGTGACCCATTTAGATGGAAGATTTATGTCATAATAGTCAATTATGAGTTCATGGAAAACTGATTGGTTAAACTGATTATTCTACAGGACCCAGACTATGGGATTCAATTCCAAACCATGTTGCCTCTCAATGTCTAACATTCCCTCGTTGACCACAAACCTTCTCATGAACTATTTCAATATTCTGCATAGGATTATGACTGAGAATCCAAATTGCTCTAAGAACCAGTTCACTCCAGAGCATAAAGAGCTTTTCAATAATGACTCCAAAAGTCCTGCATCCACCTTAATGAAGCCAAAAGAGAAATACTGGACACTTGAGGCGCAAGCTTTCACTGCTTAAACACTTTTCACCTTTCATGATCATGATGACCTGAAAATGAGGACAGCAATCCAAATATAAATGCATAAAAGGTGAGCAAAAAACAAAATCCTCTTCATCATTCCTAGGTAGTGAGTTCCAAGACGAAAGGAAAAGGTGATCTATTCAATTATGGAGTGACATTTTCCTTCTTTGAAAGGAGTTACATGCTGGGAAGTTTGGCTGGACTATCTCTAGTCTCACTAAGTTTCTAAGAATGACCCTGAAATTTTTAAGCAGAATCACTAGAAAGGATGGGAGGCATCCCTCCTACTTTGAGGTAGCTGTTTGATGAGCCAAAGGTGACAAAGCTAGATGCATTTTTCAAGAGAAGTCTCCTATTTTATCTCTGTGTCTCACATTGAAGGGAGGCTGCAGAGGACTATTCACAAGTGCACTTCCTAAAGGGATCAGTCTACCACAATCATCAGAGATGCCACAGAATGGGATGATGGTTCTAATGGAACTAACTGCTCAAATGACAGAACAACAGAGAACAAGAAAGTCCACGCCCAAGGTGCCTTCTTCATCTGCTTCTAGCAAAAGCCTTTTCAAGTCTATGAAGAGGAAAGACTTGTCACTGCTACTGACCTTGGTAGAAATTCTCAGGTGATGCAGAATGAGAAAAGAAAATGGGCACTGGTGATAAAAATATATAACAAATATAACATTGGGAAAAAAATTAAGAAAATGCAAGGGTCAAATTTCATCTGGTTGAAATCCTGACATGAAAGGAGGGCCCTGCTTTAAATAACCACAAATGATTCCTTCCTTCCTCATCAGGATTCATATTCATTTTCAATCTGTCAGGAAGCCTACAATGCTAACAAATCAAGAACGCAGCCACAGTTCCTGGATTTTGAGATTGTTCATTTATTCTTTTCATTCATTCATTCACAATTGCATTTGTAGAGCATTTACTATCACAAGGCCCTTCCTGGGATACAACCATAAATGAGGCAGAATTCTGTTCTCAAAGACAGTGTGAGGGGACATAAATAGAATGCAGGTATGAATATAAGAAAAGCTACAGTATGAAGTGGGAATTAAAGAAGCATACTTGGTAGTGAATCAATGTTAGTAGTGCTGACTTTCCATTAGGATGAGTCTTTAGGACTGAGTTCAGCACCAAGGATAGAGGCCACTCCTTGTATCAAGGTGAAGAAACTGACATGGGCAATGTTAAGGGCAGCAGTGAAAAGATACTAAAATCAGGTCTTTTGTGTGAGATCCTTCAATCATAGAGGAGTTCTGCACTCATTAATAGGTTCTTTTCAGGGCATGGAATTAATTTATTGCTACTATTTTCAAATATCTAGTCTGTTTTGCTAGAGAATATTACAAGTTGGTAGGATCTCCTGGCAGAAGAAAAAATCAACTTTCTATCTCCATATCAAACAGAATCAAATAGTTTTCTTATGTTCAGAATGAATCCCTTTCCCCTTTACTTACTTTTTAAGTAATATTTTATTTTTTCCCAATTACATGTAAAAACAAATTTTAATATACATGTTTTTTTCATCTGTGTTCCAAATTCTCTCCCTCTTGCTCCACTCCACATTCTCCAAGATGGTAAACAATTTAATATAGTTTATACATGTTCATTTAGAAATATCTCACAGTATAATGACTTGTTATTGGTTGGGGAGAAAGTGGCATATAGCAGAAAGAACACTGGCTTTTAGAACCAATTTAGAATCTGAATTCCAAACCTGAATGACTGTGTAACCTAAGACTTTTAAAGTTCCTCACAACATGGTTCCAACTCAATTTCCTGGGATCACTGGATATTGCTTCCCTTCCACAATATAGACAAACTCCCCTTGTTTCTCTGCTCCTCATCCGTGACACTCATGACATCATCTCCCTGTGTGCCTTTGCACTGGTTGTCCCCCATGACTGGTGTGCATGTCCTTCTCACTCCTGCCTCATTTGGTCTTATTCTTCTTTCAGGAATCAGATCAAATACCACCTCTGGAAGCTTTTCATGATGTCCTCCATTGCTAGCATCCTCTCACTAAAACAACTTGTACATAACTACTTGTATTTATTTTCTCTATATCTTTCTTTATATCCTTATATCTTCTTTGTATCCCCAGTGTCTATAACAGAACCAGGAATGTAGTTTGTCTATAATATATGCATGGTAATCTATTAATTATAATTACATAATTATAATTAATTTAGTTATTTGATCATCAGTGAAGATGAAGGCAAATGATCATGCTTATGATGTGATCCTTATGGTATGACCTCTGCCCTTTGAAACCTAGGAAAGTGAAAAAAACATAATTTGAAATAATTAGATTCTAGTCTGACATTAATTAGTAACATGAGAAGCTGTGAACACCTCTCTAGGCCATCTCCATTTCCTACTCTGAAAAAAGTTCTTAAAAGAAGAAAGCACTCCAAAGTCCTGTCAAAATTCTATTTTCTGCACACTAAAGAAACAGAAATTCTTTGGGCATCCCCAATCTTTTGTTTGTTCTGTTTTCTTGAAATAACAATAAGAGAGACAATTTAGTAACTATATTTCATTAATGCATGGCAAGGATCATTTTTGAATGTTATCCCAGGATTTAACATTATTGCTATTCTCTTTGGAACCTGTCCAGAAATTTCAGCTTCTGCAAGAACCCTTTCCCAAACCTATATAATGCCAGTGCCTTTGGTCTATTGATTATCTCCAGTTTACCTGTATATAACTTATTTATTCATAACAGTTTGTATGTCAACTCCTTCATTAAACTGTAAATATTTGCAATCAAATCCTGTCTTTTCCCTTTCTTAGTATCAATGACATTTAGCAGAGTTCCTGACCCATAGCAGGTACTTAATAA
The DNA here is from genome assembly GCF_048593235.1 of Sminthopsis crassicaudata. Classification (NCBI taxonomy): domain Eukaryota; kingdom Metazoa; phylum Chordata; class Mammalia; order Dasyuromorphia; family Dasyuridae; genus Sminthopsis; species Sminthopsis crassicaudata. The sequence continues at coordinate 1,378,224 of NC_133621.1, read as the reverse complement.
ATGGTAATTTATTGGTTATCTTATCTAAGTCCCTAACTTTACAGATGGGGAAATTAAGCAAGTCATTTAAAGTCATCTAGTTAATATCAGACAGCCAAGGAAAGTGGCCACACATACCTAGAGTTCTGTCCTACTCTATGTAACGTGCTTCCTGAAGATAACCTCCTGGAAGGTAAGTGCCACCTGACACCCAGAATCCTGACCATGTCATTTCTTTGATCCCTTTGATTGTGTTCTCTTGGGTCCATAATAAAATACTGATTCCTTTGATTAACATTGAAAACCCTTCACAATTTTTCAACCCATCTTTTTACTCTTGTTCCATGTTGCTCACCCACACCTTACATCCCAGGGAAACTAGTCTGTTTGCTCTTGTCTATATACCAGATTCCACCTTCCATCTCCTTGTATTTTTAAGTGAAAATGTTATGTTGTGATCCATACTCAGTTCCCGCAGTCCTCTCTCTGAGTGTAGATGACTCTCATCATCATAAGATCATTGGAACTGGCCTGAATCATCTCAGTGTTGAAAAGAGCCATATCCATCCATCAGAAATGATCGTTGTAGAATCTTGCTGTTACCATGTACAATGATCTGGTTCTGCTCATTTCACTCAGCATCAGTTCCTGTAAGTCTCTCCAGGCCTCTCTGTATTCATCCTGTTGGTCATTTCTTAGAGAACAATAATATTCCATAACATTCATATACCATAATATTCAGCCATTCACCAACTGATGGGTAGCCATTCAGTTTCTAGTTTCTGGCCACTACAAAAAGTACTGCCAAAAACATTCTTGCTCATGTGGCTCCCTTTCCCTCCTTTAAGATCTCTTTGGGATACAGGCTGAGGAGAGTCACTGCTGGATCAAAGGGAATGCACAGTTTGATAGCTCTTTTGAGCATAGTTCCAAATTGCTCCCCAGAATGGTTGGATTAGTTCACAATTTCACCAACAATGTATTAGTATCTTGGTTTTTCCATATCCCCTCCAACATTCATCATTATTTGTTCCGGTCATCTTAGCCAATCTGACAGGTGTGTAGTGGTATCTCAGAGTTGTCTTCATTTGCATTTCTCTGATCAATAGTGATTTAGAGAATCTTTTCATATGACTAAAAATGGTTTTAATTTCTTCATCTGAAAATTGTCTGTTCATATCATTTGACCACTTATCAATTGGAGAATGGCTTGAATTCTTATAAATTTGAGTCAATTCTCTATATGCTTTAGAAATGAGGCCTTTACCAGAACCTTGAATGTAAAAATGTTTTCCCAATTTATTGCTTTCCTTCTAATCTTGTCTGCATCAGTTTTGTTTGTACAAAAAAATTTTACTTAATATAATCAAAATTATCTATTTGGCATTCAATAATGATCTCCAATTCTTCTTTGGTCACAAATTCCTTCTTTCTCCACAGATATGCATCTCCATGCTTTTGTTACTGTCACTAACGCTTTGAATGTATCCCCTTCACCACCACTCGGAATCCTTAATTTTATTCAAGGTGTATTCTAAGCATCATTCCCCACAAGAGCCTTTCAAAACACTTTCTTAGCTGTTGTTAACACTCTCCCTGAAATTATTTGGTATATTTTTGCCTTTATCTGGGTAAATCTTGCTCCCACCCCTGCAAATTCCTTCAGATCAAGAGCTGTGTAGTCCTACCATCTAGCCCACTGTGTAACTTATAGTAGATGCTGGTTAAAGGTTGTGTCAGGATTAAATCTGACTGAAGGAAAGAAAGAAGCCAGCACAACTCTGATATTCACTGGCTTTTATCAGAGAATCTGTCGGGGGGATTTTTTGGTAAGGAAACTGAAGAAGGAAGTGCCAAAGGGTTCCCCTGAGAAATATATCCAGAAATAAATGTTAAAATCTATCCCACTGCTGCAAACAATGGCAGAGGTCTTTCAGGTGTATTGGATTGCTTCCATTAGTAAGCAATGGGTCAGTACCTCAAAAGATCTCCCCGATCGAATAGCCACCAGAAATCTAATTACATGTGACAATCCTCACATCCTTAACGACTCTGGCTGCTGACCTTTCTGAACGTCCACATTGGCAGGCATTGAGCCAGTGAACTTTCCAATATACTAAAGGATTCAGCCCAGTCTGCTGACTGGCTTTGGTTTGGCTTACTAATAAAGAGTAGAACAAAGGGAGTGACTCTTCTGGGGTTAGAGAGAATGTTGCTCTAGAATTGTGACCAGCTGCTCCTTAGCTGATATGGAAAATCTGGGAGGGGGAGAGGACCATATAAAAAGGATCCTATAGATTTGGAGGGGGGGAAAGGAAAAGGAAAAACAGAAACAGACTTAAAATACAAAGGTGTATTTCAGCATTGCCCCAAATAAAAAAAGGCTTTCTTCCCTTGAACTGAGAGTATTTAATTGTGTTTATATAACAGCATTTGAAGAAAATTATTGCTGCTCTCTATCGACAGCCAAATTTCTACTCCTGCCTCAGAATCCTCATTGTTCGGTTAATGCCCACTGTACTTGAAGAGAAACAAGATGACATCACCGAGTTGGAGAAAGGGGCACTGGGTCCAACTGTTTCTGATCAGATCAGTAGGAATTCAGAAGGCTCTGTCACAGCTCAGACACAAGCAGTCCATGCAAACATTTGGAGCAGAGATGTTTCCACAGCTGCACATCTCATGTTTCTCATGAGCTACTACAATTCTGTCTTGATCATAGAGCACAAAGCCTTCTTTGACATGGGGGCAGCATGCTGGGCAGTCCGGGGCCTGTGTCTGCCATGTCTCACTGTTGATGTCAAAGTTCTTCAGAGAGACCTTGAGAGTGTCCTTGTATTTCTTCTTCTGACCTCCAGGAGAGCACCGGCCCTGTTTGAGTTCTCTGAAAAGCAGTCTTTTAGGCACATGTACTTTTGGCATTCAGACAATGTGGCCAGCCAACAGAATTGTGTTCTCTGCAGGAGAGTTTGAGGATGTGGCAATTTGGCTTGAGAAAGGACCCCAGTGCTTGGTCCTTATCTCACCATGGGATCTTCAGAATCTTCCTGAGACAATTCAGATGGAAGCGATTCCCTCACTGGGCCTGGTGCTGGTCCGCTCCTGGGCGCACAACAAGGAGGTCAGCATCGAGGCTCTGGGGCCTTCAGTGTACAGTCATTCTAATACTTCTGCTCTCCCACACTTTCCCTCAGAGCCTCTCCAACACTGAGCTAGCTCTGGCAATTCTTGCCTCAACCTCGTCTTTGGGGGCAGCCCTGGACCGTGTACCTCCAAGGTAAGTGAGCTCGTCCCCAGCACTCAGCGTTTCTCCTGTTAGCCTTCATCCAGCCTCCTCTCCCCTCCCTACATTCCTTATCATGGCTTCAGATGGACAAGTGGGGGGGAGAAGGAAGCCCTGAATCCCTTAGTTATCCTGGGAAAGGATAGAGCTAATAAAGTTTAAGGCCCATGGCACCCAGACTCTGAGAGTTGGAGGGGACCCAAAGTTATGCAGTGATGGGAAGCCCATTATCCCCCCAAGGCAGCCCAAGCTCCTTGAGCTTAGTTCTCATGAAATGCTCAGAAATCAAAGCAAAAATCCCCTTTTTCTCATCACTGCTCCTACTTGTGCCATCTGAGCAACACCTGTATGGCCACTCTCCCTTCCATATGGTTCATTGAGATAAAGGAGATTTTAGAAAGAGGGAAAATGGCTTTTCCATGGTAACACCACTAGTCAGTGGAGTGGAAGAGGTAGGATTTGCTCCATCTCAGCAGGAAAGCAGTGAGCCCCAAGCCTGGGCACTGCTCACACATGCTGCCCCCATCACCATCCATCACAAAGGATAGGTTGGCTGTGCCCAAATATTCCTAATTCACACACTCTTTCTTTTTCTCTTCTGTAAACTCCCCACATAGAACATCTGCAAAGGACCAAGATTTTAACTCTTCAGTCTCCCTCTCCTCTGAACCCAAAACTTATCCTTGTGAACATATAGGTGACCACCAAGTCGGCAACAGGCTTTCTTGGCACTCAACACCAGGTGCCATGGAGGTGTCAGCCAGAGGGCAGTTGTTACCGTAAGCAAAAGTGGGCATGGGCCCTATATTCCTGGTCTCAGAGTGCCCCACGGAAATGATTTAGTTTTCACCTTTTATTGTTTTGAGGCAGCTAGGTGGGGCAGTGGATTGAGCTGGGTCTGGAATCAGGACAGCCTGAGTTCAAATCTATCAGATACTTGCTACTAGTTGGCAAAGTTATTTAACTTCTCTTTGCCTCAGCTTCCTCCACTGTAAAATGGAAATAAAAACAGTCTCATGGGATTGTTGTGAGAATCAAATGAAATGGTATCTCCACAAAGCATCTTGAACAGTACGAGACACATAGTAGGTCATATAAACTCTCATTCCTTCTCTCTCCCTCTTTTCCATGTATTCTGTTCTCATTGTGAATTAATAATAATAATGACCTGCCTTCAATGGCATTACCCTCCCCAGGACCGGGGCTAGTTCCTGCCTCCTGGTACGTACCTAATCCATGACTGCTGATTGAATTATTTCAGAAAACCATCCAGTTTGTGGATTAGAGCACATTATATAAAAACAGATGATCCCATCAAGTGGCAGTGACCTGAAGGTGGGTTAGTGACAGGCAAGTCAGTCACTCATCAGGAACACGTCCTTGGGATAGAGCCACTGAACTTGCGCCTCCAAGTGGCCCCCGGGAAGCTGGGATATGGCATGTGCTCAAGCACTTTGGGCAAATCATTTATCTTTGTAAAACAAGAGAATTGGACTAGATGGCCTCAAGTCCCCCCTCCCCAATTCCTGCCTCTGACTCAGAAAAAATGGCAAAAGACAGAAGTCATGGATTTCCACTGACCTCTCCACTGTCGTCCCTGTGACTGTCTCAAAAACGAACCAGGCTTCCAAAGGCTGCCAAATGGCAGCATGGTTTTCCTTTGTTTTCACTTTCTAGGGGCAAAATCAAAACACTGCACTGTCTGCACGTCCCAGGAGTCAACAAAGTAAGCTGCCAACTGAGGACAGGATGGAGAACGGGCAGAAATCAGCTTGCTGGGAAATGGGGAGAGCAGATCTCCGTCTGCCGAGGCAGAATCTGCTGAGAGCAATCCTGCCGGGAGCACAACCAGCCTTTCGCTGCTGGGGCAAAGCCCTCCTCTGCCAGGAGCAAGAGGGGGAAGCAGGAGAGCTCCTTCAGGGAGCCTTCATCTCTAGAAGGGCCTGTTCTTCTAGCATCTCGAGCTTTACAAATTCTATCAGGGAAGGAAGTCTTCTTGTTCCCCTTTCACAGATGGGAAAACAAATGCCTCGAGATGGGTGACTGTGGAGAGTCAGAGAGAAGAGGAGCCAGAATCCAAGTCCACGGCCGCTGACGTCCCCTCCCTGACACTGACTCCGGCTCAGAACTCTCCACACACTCTCAGGACCTGAGAGATGAAGATAAATTGATCTCCAAGTGCATTCTGCAGTTTCCTGGGTGTTCTAGAGACCTTCCAGGAGGTCAAAAACATCCTCAGGATAATTTGAATGATACTATTTTATTTTTTCCCAGTTACAGGCCAAGCCTACTTCTAAGCATTCATTTTTACAAGATTTTAAGTTCCAAATTTTTCTCCCTCTCTTGCTCCCTTCTCCTCTTCCTAAAACGGTATGCAAGTGCACGTGCTGTCATTGGAACATGTTACTTCTAAGAGTTTTAATTTCTAATGTGAGTATCAATAACTAGAGCCCACATAACAAAAGCTCTTGGAGGAGTGGGGGTACAGGGAGTTCTAAATGAAAACACCGACAACTGCCGGTGTAGACCAGCCCCTCCCTTAACAGCTGAGGGGACCAAAGCACCGTGAAGCACTCAGCCAGCCCATCGTCACATAGTAGTGAAGGAGCTGGTTAGTTCCTAGGTCTCCTGGCTCACAGCCTCGGGACCAGAGAGCGCTCACCCAGACCCTCCCCTTCTCCAAAAGCCTCCTAGGACACTTGTTCTATGTGATTGTGGACTCGTCAGCCCCTCGGTTGGCTTGCCACGGGCATGGCTGGGGCCGCAAGCTCTTCCTTGCTCCGGGACTCCTTCTAGTTTCCCGAGCACCTCAGCCTTGGAAAGGACAGAAAATACTGCACTTTTCGGGCCCCCCCCATTTTCCTGCCCTTTGATTTGCTTAAATGTGTAACAAACATAATGTCCTGAAGTACAGCCTCCTGAGAGTTACCCCAAGCAGCTTTCCATTAAGGGCAACAAAATGGTGACATTGAACCAGTACTGGAAATAAACATGGCACGGTAATCATGCAAAACAGAAAGTCTACGGCAGATTGGATCGTTCTGTGGCCCCGCGGCCACACGCCCACGAGGAGAACTTCGGGGCACATGGGCCATTTGCGAACGACGAAGCAGATTGCCCAGGGTGGGAGGAAACAGTTTAAGAAATCATAACCACGCTCGGTACAAGGCTAATGCTGTTGGAAACACGAGATCCAGGGAGCCATTACCGCCATTGTCTGGTCTCTTTGAGCCTCCCCCCATCCAGGACCAGATGCATTTATCTTTTACCTTGACGTCTGATTGCTGTGCTAATGCCATTTACAACTAGATGGAAGGAAATTATCTTCTCCCAAGGACTCGGCTGATTCTTTTCTTTAAGGAGGAAGGAAAAATGAAGCCCTTTTCATTTGTGGGAAGTCCTGCATAGAAAGCCGCGTGCATAAATCGCATTAGGCCCCCACAATTTGTCCCTGGCTCTTGGTTATCGCTGGGATAAATGCACGGAAACATGATTTATGTAACTGGCAGCGCCACCAGCCCTGGACCAAGGACTGAGCCCTCCCACGGAGGAACACAAATCACTGCTCGCCCTCTGCTTGGGGCCTCTTTTCCTCCGAGTCGAGGCTGTGGAGCCAAATGTTCTAATTATTCTCTGCCTCTGGAAGGTTCAAGTTAATTTCTGGGCAAGAAAAGCAGATTCCACCACTAGGTCAGTGTGCACCTGCGGTTTAGGGTGAAGACGCTAGAGCTTTGGGGTGCCTGCCTACAGAATGGGGGCACTCCCAAAGCCCCAGGGACCCAGCAGCAAATGGGGGAGAAGGAGAAACGAGAAAACCACTTGAGAACCGGGGCTCTGGCTGGGCCCAGCCTAGCCTGGTTTGTGATGCTTTTGGCATGGGCCCCCAGGAAATGACGGAAGAAGGCAGAAGTCGATGCGCCCAGGGCCGTGAGCCCATGAGGAGATCCAGGATCTCCCTGCTCCCACGTCTCCAGCTTTTTTTATGGATTGCAAAGTGCTTCCCTCACAACGACCCTCTAACACAGGGAATACAAGAGAGGGAAAGTAAAATGCCCATTTTATAGATGAGGAAACTGAGATTAAGTGAGCTCATTTAGGGAGGGGACGGTCTCACACATGTCTTAGGATGGACAGCAAGAGGCAAGGACAGAGTCAGCACTTAGTAAGTGCTGAGGGTTTGCTTGCCTCTCACTGACCTCTCTCTGGAGTCCCCCGTCCTTCCCCTCCAGCCACAAATAATCACCATGTTCCAGAGCTGAGAAGCTGAAAGCAGAAGGCCGCAGCTCTGGATCCCAGCTGGTAAATGAGGGGACCACCTCTGGCCGGCTCTCCAATTAAATGGAATAAATCTATGTGAGGTTCTCTCGTGATGACAGATGAGGAGGTTGTAAAGCTCACGTGCCATCAGGCTTCCCACTGCAGGCCTTCCGAGCCCGGGCACGACCTGCCTGTTCCAGATTGGATTGCTTTGGAGAATAGCGGGGATCATTAGGCAGTGGGTCCTTGACTCCCCCCGGGGACTCCACGCAAATCCCTGACAGTCGGGGGCACTGAAGGACGGAGGTCCCATCTGTAGGCTCCAGAGGCCCGGCCAAGCTGGTTGGGACAGGCCCCCAAACGCCGCGGCCCGACCTTGCTTCCTGCCGGCCTTGCCCCAGAATCTGAAGCTGGGGGAGCAGCCGTGTTCTTTCTGCGCCCCAGCCCTGTTCGTCTCAGGCTGCGAGGCGCCTCGCAGCCCAATCTGAGCAGATTTGAAATAATTACATTTCCCTTTGTCTCATGTCAGCCAACAAGTGAGCTCAGCACATTTTAATGGGATCCAGCCTCGCCTCCTGCTCTTAATGAGGCCCCATTTTGATAAGAGACTCTGGTGAGATCAGGAATCATAACAGCCATGAGAGCCAAGGTTGGGATTCTGGGTTCATTAGGCAACAAGAATAGCTCTTCAGAACACTTGTTCCCAAAGAGAATGAAAGGGCCAAGTTGCCAGGGGCCTGGGGGGGCAAGTGGGGAGTCTTCCATCTGTATTATCTGGGGAACGTTCCACTGCTGTTCTATGAGAACCTGTCAGGAGGACATGGCGAAGTGGCCCGGCCTGAGGGAGCGGGACGGCAACTGGGCCGGGAGGCCGAAACCCCGGGCTGGAGATGGACTCTCTCTTACTAACTGTGCTCCTGAACAAATCGCTTCACCTCACAGGGTCTCAGCTTCCCCATTTAGAAAATGGGTAGATTTGGACCAAATGGCCTAAAAACTAAAAGTCAGAGGAGAAGAACTCTCATTCTGCCAAATCTGCCACTGACCAGTGATGTAGAGAAGGACAGTCTCCTTCTCTTTGGGATTCAATTCCAAAATAAGATGAGGATGGGCTCATGGGGTCACAGCATTGGAAACTGGAAGATACTTTGAAGGCATCTGGCCTAAACCTTTCTGGGTCTCAGTTTCCCCATCTGTAAAAGATGGAACAAGAGACCACAGAGGCCCCTTCCAGCTCTAAGCCTCTGGATTAAGGAAGTAAGGCCCTGAGACTTTCTTGAGATTATCCAGACACTGTCCTTCCAAGGCTGATTGAACTCGGTGATTCATTTTTTTTAATCTTCAGAGCTGGACATGATTTTAGAAATGCTCCAATTCCCTTATTTCCCAGGTGTCAAAACTGAAGCAGGACGATTTGGCCATGATCACCACACCAGGGTGTGACAGGGCAAAGATCGGAGGTGGGGCATTTTTTGCAAGAAGCGCCCCTGTCTCCCTGATCTGGCAGCCAAGGGGGAGGCTGGAGGAAGCCAGAGAGGCTCCTGCCTTCCCTGAAACCTCCGCTCTGCATGGCATTCCTGCCAGCTTTGCTTGAGAGCAGGACACAGTCATTGCCCCCAAGTAGCTTGGATCCTAATCTGGAAAATGACCCATGGAGGGGAGTGATTCTAGAGAGCATCACTTTAATCAAGAAAGTCATAGGACTGGGGCAGCTAGGTGGTACAGGGCATACAGTATCAGCTCTGAAGTCAGGAGGACCCGAGTTCAAATCTGGTCTCAGACACTTAACACTTCCTGGCTGAGGGACCCGGGGCAAGTCACTTAACCCCAGTTGCCTCAGGAAAAAAAGAAAAGAAAAGAAAGAAAAAGTCATAGGACGCATGAATGGAGAGGTTTGATGCGGCCCACCCAAGACCCAGGGCACAGGGATTTGTAATGGCCATTTAAGAACGGGCTTGGCAGTAGGGAGAGGAAAGGGCATGAACGTGGCGCAAGCACAGTTGGCAAGGAGAAGGCACAGGAAGTGATTGGAAAGGAAGAAATGATTCAGGGAATCAGGGGAGCTGTGGTTTTCCTAAACTACTGTTCTCAAAGAGCATAATAACGTGTTGGGCATTTACTGTATCATTTGATCTTCACAACCCTGGGAGGTGATGGTGATAGCCAAGATAGTGATGATGATGAAAGTAATAATAGTGAAAGCACTTACAATGTGCCAGGCGCTGTGTGAAGCACCTTGCAGTTATTATTTCACTGGATCCTCACAATAGCCCCAGATGATGATGATGATGATGATGATGATGATGATGATGATGATGATGATGATGATGATGAATAGTAACAGTAAAAACAACTAAAATTTCTATAGCACTTACTATGTAGCAAGTATTTTGCTAAGCACTTTACAATTATTTTCTTATTTGACCATCACAATTTTGAAAGGTGGGTGCTATTATTATCCCTATTTTGCAGATGAGGAAACTGAGGCAGACAGACGTTAAATGACTCTCACAGGTAGAACTCAGGTCTTCTTGACTTCAAGCCCGGGGCCACCTCAATACCAGGACTCCTGTAGAGAGGACTGTTTCAGCAACAGGGACCTCTTCAAAATCTATAAGGCAGATTGAATCCTTGCCCTAAGTGCTTCAGGGTCACTCTTGACGACTAAGACCCAAGTGATTGTTTTTGTTTTTTCAACATTAATTGGTGCTATCTGAGAATATCTATCCTTGCCAAGTTGATGCTGTTGACTTTTTACCCTAAAGGTTGAACTTTGCAATTATTCCCAGTACATTTGGATTCGATCGATCCTCCCATAGGTGCAAAGTCATCCTGGGTCCTGACTGTCATCCTATAAATGTTGTGCTATTTCCAGCTTCCTGCAATCTGTCAGTAGAATGAATAGACCTCCCCAGTCTTCATCTCTGTAAATGGAATAATGCAGAATACAAAGGGAAAGCCCTGTAAGAGCACATCCTTCAAGACCAGCTCCTTGATTGTTAACAGTCCATTAGCTAAGACTGAGAAGCCTTGCCTACTCCATAGCCATGAGGCCACCTGGCCATTCCATTTGTAAACAAAAATCACATCACCGAGGATTTCACCCAAAATGAGGCTGCATATCTTGCTGGATATTGCTACAATCCCCTTTGTTTCATTCTCAAGATCTAATAGACTAGTGCTAGATTGACAGAGTGGAAATATATGGTGAGCAATAATTGAAAATGACATCAAAGTCATCGTCCAAAAGGAGCACGGTGCCCTCAACAGAAGTAGAAAAGTTAAGGAGATGACAATGACTGGGATAACTAAAGGAAGAGGCTAAAACACCTCCAGAGAAAGAGATGATGAGTGGAAATAAGCACACTACTGTCTTACTCATATTATGTATGTATTTTATATCTGTATAGATATCTCTGTATATCTATGTTTATATATATATATATGTATGGGTATGTGCATGTATATGTATATGTATACATATATATATATGTTTAATTGTAACAGCCTTTGTTAGGGTGGGGGGAAGGAGAAGGGAAAATAAAAGTAAAAAGTACACAGCAGAGAACAAAAGAAAACCTAAAAGGAAGCAAGGAAATACAACGTTTAACATTTATTATATAGGTTTTCTTGACATGGAAATTGTTTTATACTAAATCATCTTTCATGTGTATCTGTCCATTTTTTTTTCTTTTCTTGTTTTGTATTTAAGTTTAAAATAAATTTTAAAAATAAATAAATAAAAGTCCCAACAGATGCTTTAAAAGAAGCTAAGATTGAGAGGGGGTAAATGATGAGTTCTGTTTGGGATATGTTCTATTTGAGCTGTCTAAAGAACATCCAATTGAAAATAATTTATAGGCACATTTGGTGATGAGCTTAGGAAAGCTATAAAGGCTTGATAGATAGCTATGGAGTGATCTGCATAGGGGAGATAATGGAGATCATGTGACTTGATGAGGTCTGTAGAGAGGAGGGAAAAGGAAGTGAGAAAAAGACTCTAGATAGAACCTTGGGTTCCATCCCAAATTAGGGTGTGAGACATAGATTGTGATCCAGCAAAGAACACTAAGAAAGAATGGTTAGTTAGACAGAAAGGAGAAGAACCAAGAGAAGCGAGACTATCCAAGAGGAAGGTGTGCAGGGGTGTCAGACACTGGAAGTGGCCATTGGGAGTAACTTTGAAGAAAGTGGTTTCCCCGGAGCGGTGAGGTCAGAAGCCAGGCTGCAGAAGGTTGAGAGAAGTGACCAGGGGGACGAGAGAGGCCACGTTGGACTGACTTTTTTGAGGAACTAAACTGTGAAAGAGAAATGCGGGCTAAAGCCAGCCATGAAGAAGCCTCCATCGAGATTTAGGAAAGATCTGCTTAAACCCTGCTCCCCCAGGACGCACGATGTTCACTACTTGGGCAAAGTGGCCCTTCAAGGATGGGGAAAGGGAAGAATCTCTAAGGCACTCTATTTGTGAAGAAATCAAAGAAGTCCTAAGGATGCTCTAGAAACCCAAGGCCAGGACCTGTCTGTAAATACTCCCCACACTCATGTACTAATTAAGGACCTGAAATAGCCATTCTTGAGCAAAAGAAAGGAAATCCCTTACTTCATTAGCCTTGGTACAAAAACAAAGTGACCAGCCATAAGCACGTTTGAATATTGAGGTGAATTCCCACTGGAGCGGGGCTTCTCAAACTTTTCCCCCTCACAATTCCCCTTCTTCCCAAGAAATGTTTATGCACTCTGGGCATAAAGGTGTGTACAATAAGCACACAGAGCAAACGTTCTGAAAAGAAATCCGAATTTTCTGTCCCCCACATTGAATGACACAACCCCATGTGGTTAAGCCAGAGAACCCCTGGCCAGCAGGCCTTTGAGCTGCACTCAAAGGCTCAAAGAAAGAGACTTTAAAATGACTCCACACCATTAGTCCAGATGGATCAATTATCCATAGAAGCCCGGGGCCCCGAGCACACTGGTGTGACATCTTGACAAAATCAAGTTAGAACTGACAGTTTGGACTAAATGAGAAAATCCATATGAGCCTCGGAAACGCCAGCTCCTTAAAGTGTCCGGTACACTGCTCCAACTGCAGGCTGTGGATATCTCCCGTCCTCTCTATTGCAATTAGGAAAATCATCGATAGCACCGTAATTGAGCATTTCCTTTAAACAATCAGACATTAATTGAACTGACTCAGCTCAGTCCAGGGCCAGGAGCGCATTAGCAACACTAAGACTGCCCAGTGCCTTGGCGGGGATCATTCTTTCAGTGTGCCTTGAGCAAGCCTGGGAGCCCCCCCCCCCAAAGGGAAGCTCGCGAGGCAGCTTGCTCAGGACTACAGTTTCCATGAACGCGTCCCCACTGAAGGGGCATCTGCACCGGTCGGCCATCTGGCTGTGGAATGGCCTTCCTCTGGGGTGCTGGGGCCAGCTCCAACAGTGACGGGCTGGAGTTAACGATCACAGGCAGCGAGATGTTGCATCAGAGCTTTGGCCTTGGAGTCAGGAAGACTGGAATCCAAATCCTGCCTCACACACTGAGACTCAGTTTCCTCACATGTAAAATGAAAAGAACAATGTTGTTCTAAGGTTCCAATAAGTAATGATACATGTGAAATATCTCCATCTTCTAGGTGCTGTAGAAATGATAACTTCCTCTTAGATCATAACATCCTACAACCGGACAGAGGTCGTTGGTTTAACCAAGGTTTTTTTAGATGGAAACGGAGACCAGCATTCAAAGGCAAGGGAAACTTGAGCTCCAAGCCTCCTGTCACCCAATGCAATGTTTACCCTTCCCATTCTGCTGGGCCAGCACCATCTAACTTTCTCATTTGGAAGATCATCCCCCTTTTAAAAAACAGTATTTCCCCCTTAATTATATGAGGTCAAAGAAGAAAGAAATGGGGCACAGTGAACAATACCAGGCAAAAACTTATTAATAAGTCCCTCTCCTGGTGACAGGGGTTTCCACACTAGGAATTTCCTTCTGCCCCCTTGTTAATGAATCCACCTGACTGAAGCTCAGTGCCCGGCACATAGTAGGGGCTTTGCAGTTATTGTTATCATTATCACTATGATGATGATGATGACTAATCCCATGCTTCTATATTTACAGTAGGTGATTTGGCTGCTCCTCTCATCACCATTTGACCGTGAATGACTGCTCCTGTGGCTAACATGAAAGAATGCACATGATTGGTGCAAAATCTCATCCCATGGAATCGCAGAAAGCGAAGGGTGAAAGGAACCTTGGGGATCTTCTCACTGTCCTCAATCTGTAGAGGAGGACATTGAAAAGCAAGAGAAGGCCTGGCTTGAAATCTGCAGGGATCGATTTCTTTGGAAGGACAACAGTGTCAGAGGCCTTGCAAACAACAAGACCTGGGACCTCTGAAGTCCTGAAGGCTCCAGATAAGTCTTTCCAAGTCAGTCGCTCTAGCCTTGGTCCACAGTCGGGGAAACCCAAAGTTCCCCTTTCAGAGATGTTCAAAAATGAAAATGGCAGAGGGAAAGAAATTTGGCTCTCAAGTCTTGCAGATTAAAAGAAAGAGATCAGGCATGTGCCCATCTCTGGCTCACTCTGAACTGGAGGGTGTTTCTAAGCCCATAATGACATCATTTTGTTTGCAAATACTCTCGGGCACCCTCACTCCCGAATCCTCCAAAATATAAAGTCTTGCTCCCTCTCTCCTCTCCCACTCTTTCATGGCATGAACACTTTCTCACGGTTTGCCAAGAGAGTTAAAAACTGTATTAGCAGCCCCCATCTCAGGGTAGCAAACCACATCGCCTAACGGGTTAGAACAACGAAGGCCAAAGCTCTCCCCAATCAATCAATCAGCCAGTAAGCCTTTAGTAAGCATCTACTATGTGCTGGGCAAAATGCTAAGGTCTAGGATTGCAAAGAAAAGCAAAAGCTCCTGGCTGCCAAAATTTCAAAATCTAATGGTGGAGGGTGGGGGAAGATGCACTATGCAAATAATTAGATACAAACCAGAACCTCTGCCCATCAGGACAGAGTAGCTGGGCACATTTCTTTTTATCTAATGCAGAACCTGAGCTATAGAGAAGTTCCCAGAAGAATATCAATAAACACCAGAATGGTAAAATGAAAAAATCCTAGCATGGGGACCAGGAAGCCTGGGTTCTCTTCCAACACCCTCCCAGAATTCCTCTGGGTTCTCTTCCCAACCTCTCCTTATTTCTTTAAAGTTTGCAAATTACTTGATACAGTATACTACTTGAATCTCACCATAACTTTGCCTTGTAATACTATCCCAAAGTGGAAACTAAGGCAGAGTCGGGCAAGTCTCACCCCTCTGCTCCAAGGCAGGGAAACCAGTACAAATCATGAGTTGCCATTTGCTTGAAGACCTCCCTCTTCAAGGTGATCCATTCACTTTGGGCGGTTCTAACTATGAGGAAAGTTCCCAAATGGCAGGATGTTAAATCCTATTCCACATCACAAGTCTTCAAATAGTTGGAGAGAGTCATCGTCTCTTCTGACTTCTCCTTCAAACAGTCATTGTGCTGCGTCACACACTTTCTTCAATAACTTCAGAAAACAGAAAAGAAAACTACTTGTTGGGTTTGAAGTTATAAGATGCCAGAATGCCCCCAATTAACCCTTGGATGTTGGGAAGTTCAGATTTATAAATGCATTGGATGAGGAGTAAAGTTCTTCATGTGGTGTCCAATTGGATGAAGGAACAAAGGCAAAAAAAGAGAATTTTCAAATGAATCTGCTCCATCTAAATAACCTTCATCCAAACCCTAAAATCTCTGATTTTTCTCAGTGACACAAATTATTTGCCTGAGTAATTCTGAACTGCCTTTGGTGTGTACCTAGTATTCTCTTTACAAAGGCAAAATGGTCTGCAATGTCTGACTGTAGCGCCCTCATTCGCACTGCTTCCTGGGTCAGGAGATGATCCCTCCATACTTCTGATGGCTCCTCCATTAGTGTGCCCATGGGCCACAAATTCAAATGGAAATAAGGTTTCTTTGGGATCCTCCTACCCCAGTAGCAAATCACACAGAGGATGTGCTATGATACCAATGCTTGAATTCTCCAAATACATCTTAACAGGAGCGATGTAGGGGAAAGTTACGGTGGATGTCCTTGTTCTCTGGGAAAGTTCCTATCCAAGTGTGAACTTGAAGGTTGAGGATGTCAATTCTCAAACAGGGTGACTAGTTACCAAGACTTGTTAAATACATGCTGGGTCTAAAGGAAAACTATGAGGTTTTACAATGTAGTAAGAAGACATCCCACGAATAGCCATTTCTGATAACTCACGATGGCTTGAAGACAAAGAAGATTCTTGAAAGTTATATTAGGGAGAGCACCAGTCTTTCCAAAGACTCCACAGCAGAGGGATGACCAAGGTGGACTATGTAACCTATTAAAAAATGGAAAGTGCACCAAAAGTGGTGGGCTTCCCCCCCCCATCAAGTAAATCATAGATTGCTTCGATAATTGCATACTCCAAAGAAATATTCGAGATCTTGAGTTTTACTTCTCCTGGTTCTATTCCTGACTTCAGCTGTACTTCAAAACCATGTCCCTGTTGGAAGCCCCTTCATCTGTCTCACACCTGTTTTCAGCTGGTTTGCAGACTGTCTTCTCCTACTAGAATATAAGCTCTTTGAGGTCGGAAACTATCTTTTTGCTTATATTTGTATCCCTGGCACTTACAGTGTGTATTTTCTTCCTTCTTTCCTCCATTTCTTTCTTCCGTCTCTCTATATCCTCAATATTTGTATGTACTGTACTTACTCTGTAAGTTATCCAGTCAAGTGTACATCCCAGTGTGGACAGCAAAAATTTTATCATCCACTTAGTTTGTCCAATGAAGATAAAAGAACAATTCTTTTAAATAGCAGGGATTTCACTTAGGACCCTCTGCAGTGTTCTGAGGCTAGAGAAAGTCACAACAATGGCATCTAAAAGCAGAAGAATGTGGAAAGACTTCACCAAGTGGAGGGAAGCTTTATTCTACTTGGACTTTGCACTGGACCTACTGAGGGCAAACACCTTTGACAAACATCAGCCTCCCGGGCCTATGCCTTGCTTATTATTCATAATGGGAGAGTTGGCAAAGTTGTTTTGTTACCTATTTCAAGGAAACTTTGATTTTGACACAAACGTGAAAAATATCTTGTTGCAAAAGATCGTTTTGCCCTATATCAAAAGCTTTCTTGTAGTCCTCAAACAATGAGGAAGGCCAAGGGGATTCTATATTGTTTATCAGGAAACGGTAAATTATTTATTTTTTGCCTCTCCAATGCTATAAACCAAAGGTTACCGGAGGTGAACATTTAATGCTTCTGTGAGAGCTCTCTCTCTTCAAAAAGGCTTTTTGCCATCCCAAAGCCAAACACGCTCGTGTGAAGTGCCTCGTGCTTTCCATCTCCCACCACCTGACGGTAGTCATTCGTCATGACCCAAAGCAATTCTGCTTTCCACAGAGTCAGCGTTGTTGCTGTAGTAAAAAGCAATGCAAGGATGGAGCCCGATTTCACCATTAGGAACAAGATGTGGCTCCTGAACCGCTCAGAAATATGGACCTCGGGAGAGATTGCAGTCAAAGCACGTATCACAAGCTGCAGCCTGTCCGGTGGGGAACCCAGGAACTAGATCCCCTGTCTGCCTGTTCTGAGAAATGTATGTGGCCACAGCACCTGATCATTCGGTTAGCCGGGTACGTTTGGCACATAGTAGGTGCTTAGTAAGTGTACATCAGGGCCATTAAACTTGCCCTTCCTGCACTTCCCCATCTACAACAAAGCGGGCACAGCAGCTGTCCTGCCTATGTTTGGGGCTCCTGTGGGGCAGAGTGAGGTAGAGATGGCATCAGTGGACAAACAGAAGGCATGACCATGGGGGATGCCCCGCGCTGATTTTCTAGTTACGCTGCTTAAGGCTCCGTCCGTTTGCACTCGTGAGGAGCTTATGACAGCATCTCTTCCTATTGAGGAAGCTTTGTATTCTCTACAAAAGACCAGGCAGCCCCACTGGCCCCACTGGCCTTATCCCATTAACTGCCAGCCAGGCCCATTTCCAAGGAGCTCCATGGCATCAATGGGGCTGGGGAGTGATTACCAGAAGAGGTCTCCTTCACACAATCTGCTTTTCCGTCTTTGGGCAGAGTCCGCGCCTTGGAGTCAGTGGAGTTCTCCATGCTCACTCAGCACTGAGGCAGGAGGAAGTCTCAGGAAATTGGATGTTTCCAGTGGCTCTTTTATGTGACTGAAAAGTACAACAATCATTTTTTCAATCCTTCGCCTTTTACAAAATGGCAGCTTCAGAGCCTCCTCGAGTCTTTGAGGACCCAGCCGTCACCTCCATCTGCTCCGACCCATAGCTACACATTATGGAACCAAGACAAGTCAGTCTTCAAGTGGGGGCAGAGCTCCTGGGGCAGCAAACCGGGAGTTTCATCTACTTCGTTATCAAACAATCGGTCTGATTTGTTCTTTTCACCGCGGCACTGGTGCGCTTAGGAAGCTGATTGCTCACCAACTGACGAGGCGTTGGGAAATGGAACGTGGATTCGCTCTGGGTCAGGGTTAGAACTGCTGCTGCTTCTGTGGTCTCCAGGGTTTTACATATGGGCTGGCCCAGTGCACAAAGCATCAATCTTGGGGTCAGTCAGGAGAAAACCAAGCTTGGCCACTTTCTAGTTGCGCCGTCCTCGGTCATTAGCTCTCTACCTGTAAAATGGGGATAGCAGGCCTCCGATCTGCTGCAAAGGGGGACTGTGAGGAAGATATTCTGTAGGTCTTAGCACCATGGGAAGACGTGCTTTTTACTTTAATTGGGGAAAGTACCACAGGATATTTTTTCCTATAGGGAATGGAGGGGGCCAGGGGCTTGGAAAAATGCCCAGCCAGTGCCTGGGCTTTCAAATTTCCACTTGGCTTCTGATTTCACTTTGGCTCTGCTTGCTTCCTCTCCAACCCTGAATCACAGCCCTGGACTGACCAAGGAACCCCCTTTGCTGCTGCTGCTTTGAAAGATTGAAAGTTTGAACAATGAGGAGGGGGGGGTTCGATGTTTCTTGACAAATCAACTTGTCTGAGACTTTCATTTTCTAAGAAAAAACACAGGAGCCCCAAGACCTGAAAGAAGATCCTGATCACACTAGAAACGTTGTTCTCCAACAGGAAGGCTTAAGAGTGGAGGAATGGGGGCTGCCAGGAATACCATTTTACCAGCGTCGAAGCCCCAACCCAAATCACAAAAACTGCAATTTTGCCAGAAGAGAGTCAGCCTCTCTTTTCCCTTAGACCCCAAGACGTGTAAGCTGTGCTCTCTGCCATTTAACGAGGGGGCACTAAATAAACAGGAGAGCCATCTTTAGCAGTCCCTCCAGAGCAGGGACAAGTCCCCGTGTCCAAGGACGGGGCCGAGGCGGCGGACAGCAGGCTGCCATCTTCTTTCCCACATGAAAGTGTCTGCTTACGTGGGATTGATCGCCCCCTTCCAGTTGATGGGTTGATTCATAGATTTAATTATACAGTGCATTTCCCCATCAATCCAGCTTTGTAGCTAGTTGAGATTCAGCCTGGGTGCCAGATTGAATCAAATGGTTTTTTAAAGCCTATAAAGTAGCCGATATCTTCCCCTGGTTGGTATTTCTCTCATATTGGTTAATAAGCATCTGTAAGCTGGAGTGGGCTGTAAAGTTCATTTTCCAGCCCAATTGGACTTTTATAGCTATTCGTGCTTTATGGAGAACACAGAGGAGCTACTGACAATGCTGCTGACCCGGAGACCTCCGGAGCTGGTTGGGCTTCGAATCTTTCCCCTGGAGTAGGAAGAGATTCTCCATAGAGGGGAACGAAGGAGCCCCTCTCCCTGCTCCAGGCCAGCCCATGAGAGGGGGCTTCTGGGAAACTGAGGCAAAGTTTCCACCCACACCCTAGGATGCTTCCAGGTCACTGCCCTGGCGGGGTAGAAGCGGCGGTGACCTCGCTGCCACAGCCTGCGGTTTCCCAGAAGGATTTGCAGACTATCCCTCTGATGGCATTGTTGGGCTTGGGTTCTCTTCTGTCTGGGTTCAAATCTCCTTCTGCTCTTTGCTGCCAGTATGGCCTCGACATGAGTGGGTGGGATACACAAGGCCCTTCGGAGCTCTAGAGTGCGGATGCTAGGACTGAGCAGAAGTAGCCTGAGCCCTCCGAGCCCTGCCCCAGAGTCATGTGACTTTATGACCTCATTCCCCACTGGTGCAAGATAGTCCTCCAGACATCTTCATCGATAGCATCTGATTGGGCGCTTGGAGGAGATCCCAGGCCTCTCCTGTCCTGCCTCCTCCCCAGTGTTCCACAGACCCATGGAGACCTAAAGTAGTCAGGTCATCAAACAGACTGTGGGAAGTGATCCCTGAAATGGACGTGACGAGATGGGATCTAGGCTCTTTCTCCTGCCATCTTCCCCCCATCCTCCTCACCATCCCTAATCAAACCGTCCCCAGCAAGAGGAGGAGATGGTCTCCACTCACCAAAGTGTGCGTTAAACTCATTCATTCTGAGGGGAAGAGTCTAATCCCTCTTACACACGCCTGCAGTGAGGCTTCCTTTCTCTTACTACCTCTTCCTTTCCTTACTCTTACTAACTCTGGACTACCTCTCCCTGGGGCTCTCAGCTGAGCTCTGTGGAACTTGGGATCAAGGCCTTCTCGGCCTTCTGGAAGTGCTCTGTTCCTTTCCTGATACGAGAACTCGCACCAAGTCAGCCCGGCTTCCCACGTGGGCCTGGACGGGGCGAGGGACAGAGGGGCCTCGCCTCTCAGGACTGCCCCTCCTGGATATCAACATCTGCTCGTCCTCCCCCCACGAACGTCCTGCTAACGTGTCAAACTCTGCGTCCAGAATTAAGTCCCCAACCTTTGCCAGCACTTAATGTCCTTACGTCTACGGCGGCCGTGACTTCTCTCAGGTCCCCTCTCAGAAACCTCGCGATCCCCCTGACCACTCGCCTCCTCTCTCTCGCCCATGAGGCAACAAGCGTCACGGATCAAACAGGCAAACACGCCGGCGGGCCCTTCTGTCCAAAGAGGGATGGCCAGGGGGCATTCAGGCTCTGGAGTGAGCTCCCAGGAGGGACTGGGGAGTTCCCGGCCTCCCCCACAGATGGGAGAAGAACGTTGGCTCAGAGAAGCCGCCCCAGCAGCAGGAGGGCCCAGTCTGCCCCTGCCGTCCCCCCGCAGATGACTGATCTCAGACCCAAGGCCCCCCGGCACCGGGACCGAGTCCGCTTTCCCTTCTTGCACAGCTTGTCCTGATTTCTCCCACACAGAAAGAGAGCAAGACATTCTCTCCCCCGAGGGTAAGTCAGCCATCTAGCAGGTTCTGATTCTGGCGATACCGGCCGAGATGCAGACCACTGGACGCCGCTGGGGGCTGTTCCTGAAGCTGCACTAAGCTTGTATGGGACTTGGGGAGCATGATGCCTCAGTTTCCCCTTCTATAAAGTAGGGGAAACAATGTTATACCATGTATCCCACAGAATTATTGTAAGGCAAGAAGGAAAGCAACCGGGGTTGTCATTCTACTGTCCTCCCCAGATGTCTCTCCACAGCCCAGAGGTGACGCTGGGTCCCGCCAGCTTCTCACGGGTCCCCCCAGGCCGGGAAGGTTCGGCAGCCCAGGGCGGCAAAGCCCCCTGTGAGCCCACACCCAATGTCCACAGCACCAGGTGAGCGGCCCAGACCGCCCAGGTGGGCGAGGATGGTCCTGCCCTCCAATCACATCCTTCCTCCACGTGGGAATTCTGCCAGATCCAGCCCTGGCTCACCCAGAAAGTCTCCCAGCAGATCCCGCCCCAGCTCGGAAGCCGGCGCCCGCTGCCTGCCGCCCGTTCATTAGCCACTCACATTGTTGCTCTCTGTCTGGGGTCATTCTGGTTTTCGGGGTTTTACAGAATTAGAGGGGGGAGTTTCAGGGCCCCCCGGCTGTGACGCTCTATGTGAGAAGCCCTGAATCTGGGCCAGGGTCTGAGAGCACACAGGAGGCTCATCAGATAGATTCCCCTTCGCTGCTCCCCTAGGACACTGGCCACAGCCGGGCCTTGCCTCCTGACCCCCTCTGGATCCTGCTCCCCATCTGTAGAAGGCCCAGAGCTCCCAAGGCACATGACTGGGGGGGGGGGGCAGCCCATTTCCTGGGAGGAGTTTGAACCCAAGCTTCCTGGCAGAGAGAGAATGCCCTTCCCCCAGAGGCCAGGGGGCTGGGTGGCTGAACCCTCCCCAGCCTGGGGCTCCCCGGCTCTGGCCCCCCTGGTCACACCGACACCTGCAACCGTGGGGGCCCCAGGTCTGTCCTCGGATGGGCAGGAAGCGGTCCAGGAATGACGTCATCCCAGGCAAAGGCTCTGGAGCAGAGCGCTCCCCGGGCACCTCCCGCTGCCTGCTCTCCCCTCTCCCAGAGCATTTGTGGAATTGCGAGGGCAAAGGCAGGCAGGAAGCGCGGAATATTTCTTATTGATTTTCCCCTCTGTCAGAGGAGGATGAATGGGCGCTTTCTCCAGCCCAGGCTGAAGGCTGCAAGCCAGGGCCACAGTCACAGGGTATGCAAGGGCAAGGAAACGCAGGCCCAAGGTCACCCAGCTTGCGAGCACGAGGGAACCCAGGTGTCCTCAGACTCCAAGGCAGCATTTTTGCAATTGCAGAGTACGACACCTCCTAAAAATATTGGGGGGAGCATGTCCCCCACTGGCGACCAACCAAGTCACACTCCTTTTTCTGCATTCAAGGTCCTCACTAACACTGAGCCACGTGGCCTTTTTCACACTACTCCCCTCCATATCCCCCCATACCTCCCCCCTTATTCTCCCCTCCATATCCCCCCCACACCTCCCCCCTTATTCTCCCCTCCATATCCCCCTCACACCTCCCCCTCCTCCTCCCCTCCATATCCCCCCCATACCTCCCCCTTTATTCTCCCCTCCATATCCCCCCATACCTCCCCATCTCTACCTTGTGACTTCAAAGTCCAACCAAACCCCCCCCTCCCACAAGTAACTCTTCCCGTCCTGTTGGAGCTGGTGCTTTTCCTCGGAGATCATCCCCAATGTGTCGGGGCTGGGCAGGTCTGGGGCAGCGAGGCGGCCCTGTGGGAGGTGGGTGGGAGCAGTGGTGCGGTGGGAGTGGCAGCCGTGGCGCTCCTTTGTCCTCCAAGAGAAGCTGTGCATGGAGTCCCAGGCCCGAAGTCTCATAGACCTCTCATAGAAGATACTCATCTTTCCAAGTTCAAACGGGGCCTTGGATGCCAGCTGTGTGACCCTGGCTTCATCACTTAACCCTGTTTGCCTCAATTCCTCATCTATAAAATAAGCTGCAGAAAGAAATGGCCGAGTTCTCCGGTTTTGTTGCCAAGAAAATCCCATTTGGGGTCAGGAAGAGTCTGACAGAAGTAGCAACAACTGAGCAAAGATGCCCCATTTATAATAACACCCTTCTATCCTCGAGATCCCAGCACAACGCCCCCATCCTGTCTTTGGACGGCCGCTTGGGGGCACTAACAAAGGGATTTCTTCTCCGCGCCTGGAGCAGACCTTTACCAGGATTCCCAAGTGACACTGACTCCTTGTCGGCTCCCAAGAGCACCAGGAGAAATGTCCTTAATTGCTCAAAAGGCCAACGGGGGCAGCTCCAAAATGGATCATGTTTCTTCTCATGATGAAAAGAATCATTAAGTCTCTGGAACATTGATTTGAGGAGTCCAGGCAAGTCTATCTAGAGCCTCCATTTTCCCATCCATAAAATGGAGAAAAGATGTCAGAGGACTGATTCCGAGCAAGAGCCTGCTCTCATCCAAAGCCCTTGTAAACACTTAGACCAAACCTGATGAGAAGCCCCAGTGGCTCCTGGGCCCCCAAAGATGGGGCTCACAAAGCGGTTTTCTCTCCAGGAAGCAGGGTCAGAGCTCTCGAAGCCGCCACGGGATGGTTCTGTTTCTGGAAGATGCTCTTCCCACATCTTTTCCTCCACAATATGAGGGAGACATGCAATGATGACTACCACTGAGAGAAGGCATTACACACGTGATTTCTGGTGAACGTGGCCCAGGGAGCAGGGGGCTCCAGGCAGCATCGCCCACATTTACAGAGAAGAGCACAGAAACTCATCAAAGTCCCACCACAAACATTATGGTCCTTATTTTACAGGGAGGGAAACTGAGGCTTAGAAGGACTGAACGACCTGCTCAGAGGCATCCTTCAGGCATCGACAGCACCATTTCACAAATGAGGATAGGACGTACTAAATGTCATGCTGTAAGTGTCCTAATTCTCTAAATGAGGAAACAGACTCATTGGATCACACACATCAACGACAATAGTGATAATATATTTATCTAATGCTTTCAAATTTTCAAAGTGCTTTACAAACATTTTACTTTACCTTCACAATAACCCTGGAAGGATCTTATTGTCCCCATTTCACAGCAGGGGAAACTGAGGCAAAGGGAGGTCAAGTTTCTTGCCCACACAGTTAATAAATGTTTGGAGTCAGATTTTAACTCAGCTCTTCCATCCTCAGGTGCAGCTCTCCTCCACTATGGCATGGCCCTGAGCCATGGAATAAAATTTTGAAAGAGAAAATAATCAAATGAGGAAACTGAGTCAGATAAAAATTGAGTGACTGGCCCAGGACCACACAACTAATAATGTCTGAATCTGAATTACAGCTCTGATCCAGGCATCTATTCAGAAAGCACCAGAGCAGAACCCCAATTGGAGAGGCTAGCTCATGATGTTCACTGACACCCCCTTCAATTTCCCAATGGGTTGGAAGCCTTTCCAATTGCCCTCCTCCTTCTCTTTTCCTTCCTCTTCATCATCATCATCATCATCATCCCTGACATTGCCTTGGGTCTCCCTTGGAGCCCTGCCAGGAGGGACAACAATGGAGAGAAGTGACCATCAGGCACCACAACACTCTCCTGTCAGTTCAAAGGACGCTGGAAACCAGGTGACAGCATCTCTCTTATGTCTGGTTGACATTCAGCTGCAGCCATGGCCAGCCCTGCTCAGCCTCCACCTGTGGCCAGAGGCCAGATATATCTGGGGCCTTGAACCATAGCAACATCTCCACACATATTCTCTCTCTCTGTCTCTCTCTATCTCTCTCTCTCTCTGTCTCTCTCTCTCTCTCTCTCTCTCTCTCTCTCTCTCTCCTCTCTCTCTTTCTCTCTCTGTCTCTCTCTCTGTCCTCTCTCTCTCTGTCTCTCTCTCTGTCTCTCTCTCTCTCTCTCTTTCTCTCTCTGTCTCTCTCTCTGTCTCTCTCTCTCTGTCTCTCTCTCTGTCTCTCTCTCTCTCTCTCTCTGTTTCTCTCTGTCTCTCTCCTCTCTCTCTCTCTCTCTCTCTCTCTCTCTCTCTCTCTCTCTCTCTCTCTCTCTCTCTCTCTCTCTCTGTGTCTCTCTCTCTCTGTCTCTCTCTCTCTCTCTCTCTCTCTCTCTCTCTCTCTCTCTCTCTGTCTCTCTCTGTCTCTCTCTGTCTCTCTCTGTCTCTCTGTCTGTCTCTCTCTCTCTCTCTCTCTCTCACACACACACACACACACACACACACACACACACCCTCTGAAGTTCTTCTCTTGGACTCCTTCCCAAGTCTTGTCTTTTCCCATTTTCTCCTTCAGAAGCATCACACACCCCCCAGACATCTGGACCCCACCGGGCAGTGGAGAAATTCCCAGTTGTCCCCTTTGTCAGAATGAACACCGGGGATGCTCTTTCCAAGAACAAACCCAGAGTCCCTGTGGAGGCAGATTTCCCTCAAGACCCTTTGGCAAAATGAACGAAGACTTCCAGAGCATGCCCAGAATTCATAGGAGGTTGGAATCGGAGCTGGAAAGGAATGTCTGTGGACTGGGAAGCTCTCCGGCTCAGCCGCGCTCACCTCGGGAGAAGCTGGAAGAAATGGTTGTCCCCCAGTGGGGACTCCCTCACCCTCGCCATGTCTGGCAGCCCACGTGCCGAGGCTATCCGCCGACTCCCCACCAAACGCAGCCTTCCTCAGCTGTCCCATTCCCTGGCTTAAACAGAACCCTGAGTCCCGCCAACCTGAAGTCCCCCTCATCAGTCACCACAACAGTCAAGAGAAGAGAGCAAGGCAATCTCTTCACCACTGGCAAACCTCAGCAGCTGCCACTGCCCTGAAAGGTGAGCATGGACCCCAGGGCCTGGCGTTCAAGGCCCCCAATGTCCGACTTGTACCTCCAGCACTCCTCACTCAAGTGCTTCCCAGTCCCTCCCTTGTCCCAAAATTTCACTCCAGCCTCTTTCATCAAGCCCAACCAGGATGGCTGCCCTGCCATCTATTCAATTCCCCCAGTACTTTTGCTATATTTTGCTACAGACCAAAATGGAGTTGTCCCTGCTTTCAAAGAGCTTCCATTCACCTGTCACCAGAGTGACAAATCCAACAGACGTGGAAAACTCTGGCTGCATTTCTTGTATTCCTCTAGTACCTCCATCTAGCCATCCATTCATTCACCAGACCAACATTCAGTGAGCACCCGCCTTGTGTTGAGAACAGTGTCAGGCACTGGAGATATAATGCGGGATGAGCTCTGGGTCTGCCCTCCAGGAGCTTCCCACCAAGAGCCTGCCACAAGGAGCAGTAACATAAATGATAGCAAATGGCTGGGAATAAACAGTGCGAACCCACAAATCTGCTGCTACTGACCTCTCCACTCACAAATCTGCTGCTACTGACCTCTCCACTCACAAATCTGCTGCTACTGACCTCTCCACGGAGCATCTCTCTGGGAATGTCTGGATTCCCTCTGACCAGAAGCAAAACCATCAGCTTCAGCTCTGAGCAGCTGGCCTGGAACATGAGAAGTTAGGCTCCCATGCAAGACAGGAAAATCCTTCTTTGGTTCTATTCAGTCACTCCAATAAGCTCAATAAGATGCCTCTTTTATGCCAGGCACTGTGCTAACGGCTTTCTAGCAAGAGTGGAGTGCTGGGGATTATGGGGAAGTACTAGGTGAAAATGGAGTTAGATGCTATTGGCAAACCTGTAATTCAGAACTGGCAGCACACTGTAAAGGACTCGGCAAGGGGACTCTCCGGGACTCTCTTCTCCGGCGAGCAACAGCCCCTCCTCATCACTAGGCTTTCATCCAGGCTTTCACTGATATTACTTATACATAGAAGCCTCGGTCACACAACTGCAAGAAGCTCAAGCCTTGTCCAAGAGAGCACATGGCCGGCAGTTTAAAACCTCAAGCCTGGGTCTGCTTCCACTGAAGAAAAAAAATGCTTCCCATTGGGAGAATTTTTAAAAAATACTTCTCACATATAACAACATTAAACAGAAAGGGATGAATAGGAAAACAGAACCATGCCCAGGGAGGAAAAACTCATTAGGTTGCTCATGCAAAAAAGCCTTAGGCTTTGGATTCAGATCCTGGCTCTGCCGCTGCAGGATTGGGTAACCTCGGGCAGGCGACTACCTGGGCTTCCACTTTCTCCTTAATTTGGGATCTGTGAACTCAGTTCTTTTTAAAATATTTTTTAAA
Organism: Sminthopsis crassicaudata; assembly: GCF_048593235.1. NCBI lineage: Eukaryota > Metazoa > Chordata > Mammalia > Dasyuromorphia > Dasyuridae > Sminthopsis > Sminthopsis crassicaudata. The sequence goes on along the minus strand of NC_133621.1, from coordinate 1,351,171 downwards.
GGACTTCAACACTCTCAATTTCCTTTGTAATCCAATGTATTTTACTTGATGCATTTAAAATCCTGCTTGTAGGGAGGAGTTCCAATTCTCAGTCCAAGGAATCCAAGATTCAGCAAAGGTGGAGAGTCCCTTATTCTTTGGTGCCTGGGGAATGTCTCAGCTCTAGATGCTGAGGGCTAGTCTTTGAGCTCTGATCTCACGTGGGCAACTGGCAAGATGGGTGTTTATGGCATCTTGGCTGGTCCCCAGCCCGCCGGCTGCTGTCATGTTAATAGGAAAATGGGAATGTTCTACTCTCAATAGTCATTGTCAAGGCCATAGATTGCTCTCTCGTTAAACCCATCCCATAAACCAGCTTCTCACCTTATCTTACTCTATCCCTCATTATAACCCACCCAGTGCCTTCTGGGTGTTCACAGGATGTTCCCACACATCATTATTCTTGCTTCATCTCCCTAACAATCCTGTCCACTCTGTAACTTGGGGCTCATTTCAAAAATGAGGAAACTGAGACCCAGTGGCTTTTAAAGACTTTAAGTGACTACTTATGGCCACCCAAGGCTCAGTGAGTGACTAAGGTAGGAAGAGTTAGGGGCTAGGTCCAACTCACAATCTAGGGTGCTTTCCTGCCTAAATCTGCATGACCATCTGTCAGTGGGAATCACGCCACTCAAATAAAGCCCTGAGAAGGATATTTCCCATTGAGTAAAAGCCAGACATTCTCAGCAGCCACAAGCAGATCAGATGCACAGACCATGGCCCCAAAGCCTGGTTCTAGCAGTTTTCTTTTCTGACTTGTGGATCAGGTCCTGAGCTCCGCATTGGGCACAAATCAATTTCAAGACTTCTAGCTCTATTACCTTGACATTCACCATTGGTTAGAAAAGGCTTTTGCCTCAGTGCCTAAAACAGTATGTGCTGCCCAAGAGTAAATGATCGTGAAAAGGTTGGAAGGGACAGGACACCTCCCACCAGGGACATCGTGGCCTTGTCCAAAGGAAACCAAGGGATGGAAACTGTTCAAAAACTGCATGCAAACCCTGCCATTCCAGAATTTATCAATCCTTTGACCTTGTCCCCAATTTCCTTATCTTCATTTACCTGTTTGATCGCAATTGTCTGCCTCCATTTTTGCCTTTGCTCCCGGCTCGGTGCATTATCTCCCAGACAACAGACTTGGGCTCTCCATGACCAATAATCAGGCAAACTCTAACCATAGTTAATTTAATAGCCATCCAACCCTACAGGTCTCTCAGGTCTAGTCAGACTTAAGACCAGACCTTAATTATCCCAGTCCCCACATTAGGGCAAAAGGAAAACAAGATTTGAACAGGTCATTTAATTTCTGTATCTCAGTTTCCCAAATATTGTAGTGAAGAGAGTGGTTGTCCTCTGGGAAATACTTCCAGCTCAGACTACCAAAAATCCTAGCACAAGAGTCAAGCAATGAGCTACAGTGTCATGAAGGGCTGGCTAATGGATATCATGTCTTCTGGCCATGGCTGATGATGCTCTGGGGCATGCCAAAGGGCACTCACTATTTGTTTTCTCCTTGTTTCTTTAATTGAAGTGTATGACTTTTGAATTGCCTTTTGCAAAGGCTCAAATTCAATTTCATGGAGACATCGTTCGGTGCAGAGGTCTTAGGTGAGACTTGGGAACTCCAGATGCTGGGTTTTGAAATGGTCAGATGATGGCTGTCCATTCCACGGCCAATGACTGACTGATCAACTGGTTTCTCAGAGAAATATCATCAAGGGCATTTAGCTCTGATTCAGCCTCTGCTCTGTATTCTGTACTGTTCAAACAGAGCAGGACATCATTGCCCAGCACTCATAGCAACCGAGTCAAAGGGGACAGCAGACTGTGAAGGCACAGGGTCAACCTTCAACCAGCAAAGCTATCATCCATGGCATGATCTTATGGCAGTACTACTGGGGTGAACAGAGACATGGCCTCGATTATGAAGCCAGGTACAGCATGTCACCTCTGTGAGCTGTAAGCAAATCTCTGAGGAAGACCCCACCTGACTCTGGAATTAAATGATTTTATGAACAGCTTACATTTGGAAAAAGGAAGGAGTTGGTTCTGTTTCTTCCAGGGATGACGCTGTTTCGATAGGGAGGTAGATCATCCGATGGCCAATGAATTCTGCTCCTATGAGCCCAGTCAGGAAGAAGATACCTCAGGAAAAGCATTCCGTATAGTCCCAGCCCTTCCCTTCACGGGTAGGAGGACTTTAGATCTAATGTCCATATATTGTAATCCTCAGCATCTCAAATAGGAGTTGTTCCACCTTGTCATATACCCTTTGGGCAGGGCCTAAGACTTATGATTTCCTAAAGAATGCATCATTACAAGAGTACTTTCTGATAACACTTTAATTTATAGATTGGAGCCAAATTAATCAGATTATCCAAGAAATACTTGACCAAATTAGAACAAATAATTGTATTATTCATTTGTAGGAGCAAAAAATTCAGACTTTCAAGGCATATAATAGAAAAAGAGATAAAACTGTCAGACCCCAAACTATATTGTAAAGAAGCAGTCAACAAAAAACATTTAGGATTGGTTAAAAATTAGGAAAGCTGACCAATAAAACAGAAATAATTTAGCTCAACCATGCAGGATTCAACAAAACAAGCAAGAAATATTTAATAAGAACTGTTGGGGAAAACTGGAAAACAGCCTGGCAGAAATTAGACTTAGACCAATATTTTACACTATACTCCACAATAAATTTGAAATGGATTAAGATCAAACCTTAAAAATTTTTAAGAAAAATCGATGTTATACTAAAGGGCAGCTAGGTATAGAGTGGGTAGAACACCAAGTTTGAAATCAGGAAAACTCATCTTTCTGAGTTCAAACCATCTCACTATCTCTGGAACAAGAAACCAAATTGTCAACATTTTCTGGATTATGGAGAAAGCAAAGGAATTTCAGAAAGAAAAGATCTACTTCTACTTAATTGACTACACTAAAGTCTTTGATTTATGGACACAAGAAAAGTGGCAAGTCCTCAAAGAGATGGAAATATCAGATCATCTTATTTATCTCTTACAGGTCAAATGATGGGCCAAGAAGCAACAGTTAAAACCTACCATGGAACAACTGAATGGTTTCAAATAGGAAAAGGAGCATGACAAAGTTGTATTTTGTCATCTTATTTATTTAATTGGCATGCCGAGTAGATCATGCAGCATGCCAGACTGAATGAATCAAAAGTAGAAATTATAAATTCCAAGAGAAATATCAACAAACTCAAGGGGATGGACAACACTACTCTGATAACAGAAAGTGAAGAATTAGGAAGCTTTTTGATGAAGGTGAAAGAGAAGCCATGTATAAGCTGACTTGAAGCTTAACATCAAAAAAAACTAAAATCTTGGCAACTGGTCCCATCACTCTCTGGCAAATAGAGGGAGAAAAATTGGAAGAGGTGTCAAATATTATATTCTTGAGCTCAAATATCACTGAAAATAGCAACTACAGACATGAAATTAAAAGACACTTTCTCCTTGGAAGGAAAGTTCTGACAAATCTGGACGGCAGATTTAAAACAAGAATATCATCTTGCCTACAAAGGTGTGGAGGGTCAAAATCAGAGATTTTCTAGTAGCAATGCATGGTTGTGAGAATTGGGAAAAGTGAGTACCAAAGAGTCAACACTTTCAAATTGTGGTGTTGGAAAAGTGTTCTGAGAGTCCCCTGGATAACAAGGAGATCAAATTATTCAATACCTAATGAAATTAATTCAAACTATTCATTGGATAGTCAAACATTAAAGCTAAAATGTAAATGCTTTGGCCACATAATGAGAAGATGAGACTCACTGGAAAAGGTCCAGATATTGAGAATGACTAAAGGCAAAAGGAAAGGACAATAGAAAATGAGATGAATAGATAGTGTCATGGAAGCAACAAACATGAACTTGGATTGACTTTAAGGTATAGTGAGAATAGAAGAGACTGATATGTTATGTTCCATAGGGTCATGAAGAATCAGAATGACTAAATGACTGGACAACAACAAAATACAATATTTTAGAGACATGGGTAGCAAGGTGAGTTTAATACTAAACAAGGGTTAGAGTAGATTACAAATGAGAAAATAGACACGATTGTTATTAAATTACATGAATTTGAAAAGATTTTACATAAACAAAAATAATGCATCTGGGATGAGGAAAGCAGTCAACTGGAAAAAAATCTTCATTTTAAACATCTCTGGTGACGGGTTGACATGCAAATTAAATTGATGACTAAATGAAACAGCTAAGACCAAAAGCCATTCCTCAATAGAGAAATTTTCAAAGGATATAAACTCAGTTATTTAAAAAAAAAAACTATACTCTATTAACAACCATATGAAAGAATACTTCAAATCTCTAATAAGAGAAATGTAAATCAAAATAACCCCAGGATTTTACAGCACACTCATCATGTTGTCTAAAGTGACAAAATATGAATGGTCAACATTGAAGGGAGTGTGGCGAGATGGCACACTAACACCGAGTTAGTGGAGCTGTGAATTGGTACAAAGCAACTTAGACGTATCCAAAGTGACTAAAATGTCCACATCCTTTGACTCAGAGATTTCTTTGCTAGGCATATAACCCAAAGAGATCCTTGACTTAAAAGGGTTCTATAGACACCATTTTTTTTAGAATTTGACATTCTTCATGGTAGCAAAAATCTGGGAACAAAGGAGATGCCCATCAATTTGTGAATGACTACACAAATTATGGTACGCAATGGTGATAGGATATTATAGAAGTACAGAAAGTGAGAAGCATGATTAATAAAGAGTAGCATGGGAAAACTTAGGAGTAGATGCCAAGTGAAATAGAACCAAGAAAACAATGACAAAGTACAGAATGACTATAACAATGTAAATGAAAAGAATAACCCCAGAAATCAAATTGGAATATTGTGAAATTATAAAGAACAAGCTCAACCTCAAAGGAGAGATATGGGAAAATACCTTTCCCTGCCTTTTGCAAAAGCTTATGCTGTTGGTATGTAACTTACTTTGCATGTCATTTTGTTGATGTATTAATTGGCTTTGCCCAATTTTTCATTACTTTTCTAAAAAGGTAATTATCTGGGATGACTTTATTGGAAGGGAAAAGGGAAGAAAGAAAAGGGGGAAATCTAGGGTTGTCAAAAGACATCTTATTTTTTCCAACTGTTGCTTCAGGTTCTTGGAGTAGCGCCTTGGTATCAGTGATACCCAACAAAAAGGGCGACTATTGGCTGCATGCATCATCACTTTGATGTATCACATGGGAGATTTCATAAGAGGGAAACCATTTTCCAAAAAAATTGGTACTGGTATGAAATAACCATAATCTCACAAATGTGCAGCCATTCTCACGATGGATCCGTTGCCTCCAAGCTTTTTATCCATCACCTCTTACCTCTCCCATAGAATCTAATAGAAAAGTTTCTAAGGCACCTCATCACAGGACCTTAAGACTTAGAGTTTAGGACTCAGGAGAAGAAGCCTTGGAGATCATCAAAGATCCTGAAGGATAATGATGGTAGACGTTAAATAAGAGTGAACATTTATAGAGGGTTTTAAGATTCTCAAAGCATTGTACACATTGTTCTTCACAAGAATCATGTGAAATAGATGCTATTATTAACTCCTTTTTACATATGAGGAAACAGAGACAGAGCTTTGTTCAAGATCACACTACTAGTAACAACATGAAACAGGATTCAAATTTTCTAATTCCAACTGCAGCTCTCTAGCTGCTCTACTACCTGGCTGCCTTTGGATGTTTGGTGGGCTCTCATGTGGATATGGGATATCGCCACATTTAGTTCTAGCAGATGGTGGGTGATGAAAGTTCTTCTAAGCCTTACAGAGCTACATAAAAGAAGACAGAACAAGGGCAGAGTGACCAGGGCTTTGTCCCAAGACATTAACATCTTAGAAGAAGATTTCCCCAGGGAAAGTGGCACAATGCTGGAAAACACCATCCCCATCTCTTGCATTTCACAGTCCTGCTCTTGCCCTCCAGGAGGTTCTAAACACTAGAACTCTTCCTCTTTCTAGAGTCATTTCTTAACATCCCCAAACCCTTGAAAGGTCCCTGCAAGGGAAAAGGCCAGTCTATCTACTGGAGCTCGTTCACCCTTATTGGGACTGGTCAATGCCACGTCCAACTTGCCTAGTCACTATCACTTCTGGCACCTCCAACTTTTTACCCCAAATCCAAATATTCTTCCTCTTAGTGAGGGTATGTGACCCAAATGCCAATAACCATCATTGGATTTTTGTGCTGACCTCGGTGAGCTGAAAACTTGTAATCTGTTTCCTTCTCTAAGAAGGGAAAGTTTGGGGCAGATTTTCTCCCTAGGCAGAAATGACAGCAGAGAAGCCTCTACCGAATGTCCAGCATAGGGACTGGAACTTTTGTTCAGTCGTATCAGTTGTGTCCAGCTCTCTGTGACGTTATTTGAGGCTTTCTTGGCAAAGATACTAGAATGGCTTGCCATTACTTTCTCCAGCTCATTTACAATTGAGGAAAGTGAGAGAGGGTTAAGTGAATTGCCCAGGATCACATGGCAAGTATCTGAGGACAGATTAGAATTATCCGGTCTTCCTGATTCCAGGACCAGTATTCTATTCATTGCACCACCTAGCTGTCCAAGGATTGGCACATAGTGGCCTCTTAACAAAAGCTTTTTGTTTGCTTGGGTGGTTGGTTGGCTCCATTTTTATTATCATCAAAGCATCTGGTGCTAAACTAGGAGATTTGGATCCCATGACTTTCTTCATCAATGATGAAATGCCTACAGCTAGAAAAGTGGACTCTTCACTGCCCCTACTGATTTCCTCAGCGATCAGGACAAAAGATTGGATTGCCACCGAGACCATCTCCAGCAACAGAGGGCTAATTCAAGCAAGAAGTTTTGTTCTTTGAAAGGGCACTTAGGTTCAACTTAGATTCATGTGATTTGTAGCAAGTCACTTAACCCTCTTGAGGGTTCAGTCTCTTCCTCTGTGAAATGAGGGCCCAGGCTCTACATCCCCAAAGATCCCCCTCAGTTCTCTATTCATGATCCCATGACCCTATGAGCCATCCATATAGACATCAGTACCATAACAAGCTTTTTTCCAATGGGAACTACTTTTGTGCATTGTGAGGGGGCAGGGGAAAGGGACATTCATTATTCACTGGCAGCAACAATCAGGGAAGATGCAAGGAACAAGATCTGGGAAGATGGAAGTCACAAAAGTTTAAAGTCAAATCACCAAAAGCAGCTGTGAAAGGAGTCAAGTTCAAGAGATGGACCAGTATTCATCAAATTAGAGATCAGGGCCAATAGCCACATATTTCCTTGAAAGATCCTCTGGAAAAAAACCACACACTGGAGATCAATATCTTTCCAGAGGTCAATGGTACAAACTGTGACCCCACTGGAGTCAGGCCACATGTTGTGTACAGTAATTGCATTTTCCAGACGGTGGAGACGAGCTTTGGTCTGCATTGATTTTGAACATAAACTAAAAGGTGACAAGAAGAAACAAGCAAGGCTTTGGGTGATGGGGGCTGTGAGCTGAGCTGCAAAAGGAAATGGAAATTGGGTCAGGGAATGTGATCAATCACATTTCCTGGGAAATAAATGTAGACATTTGATGACTTCCATCAAAAGACAGCAGCAAAACTGGAAAGGTGAAAGTGGAAATTCCTGGTCAGCACAGAGGTAGTAGGGGACCATTCCCTAGGATTTAAAACTCTGGGTCAAAATCTGGCCCAATGGAGCCTTCCTAGGGCTCCCTCTCCTCTGGATGCCATCAGAATGTCTTCTGAGCCAAGGGAAGAGAATATCTGTGCTCTTATCATTGCATTTCACCTATCTCTGGAATTCAAGATGTAAACTCATGGAGGATCATCCTACAATCTGGGATCTTCACCCCCTTGCCAACATTTGTAACTTTCAGAAGCAGATTTTCCAAGCATTATTCTTTTGATTTCCTTCACTTCTTCATGCCCTTCACAGCCCGCAGAGCTGACGGGATGTTAATGCGGCAGAACCACTCCGTACCCTTTTTCAAGGCCAATTTTGCAATATGGGCAAAATGATTGGAAATGTCGTCCTGAAAAAGCTTAAGCCATCTGTCAGGGACTCCACAAAAAAGATCCATGCTGCTTCTCAGCCAAGGATGTGGATAAATTATGCCTGGCTGGAAATGTCCAGGCGTGGAGGTTACTATTTGAGTTTATTAGGACAAATTACACATTTTTTTATTGTTTATTGCCCTAGGAAGAGCATCTTTTCCAATGCTAATAAGCCATAAGCCATGCTGATAGGAAAGAAGGCAAATGATAAGCAGCAGCAAGAGCGACTGGGATAAAAAAGGGGAGGGAGTTGCTGCGTCACCAGCCAAATGTACAAGCCCCCCAGAGTATGTCTGGTGGCCTATTTACATTCCCAGGCACACCCCTGTGAACGGTTCCTTTGAGCTTTATAAAAATAACCCCGTTAATATTTCATGGCAAACTCCAAAAGTACTTGGTGAATATTTATTCATGAAATGTATTCGGTGAAATCTTTAAGAGTGGGAGGGTGGAGCTGCTGTGATTAAATTATAGAGTTGGGGATGTGGCTCTTTGGAATAAGGGAAATGATTCACCCCTTTCTTCTCTGAAACATAAAAATATTACCATTCAACAGAGCTAACAGTGAGTCCCACACATTGGGTAATTGAGGAGTCTTGTGCGGGTAAATGGTGAAGGGAAAGCTGGGAGGGAAAGCTGGGAGTTCTCCTCCCAAAGGTCAGACAGGACTGGTTTTAGAGGCCATCAAGGGGTATCCTTGCTTTTCCCTAGGGGCAAAATTAAGTGAACCATGGGCGCAAGCTTTCCAGTTTGGGGCAAGGTGGGCTCCCTGCCCTGAAAGGCCTGGAAAAGGCTTGTGTGGAATCTGCAGACAGGGAATGGAAAGGATTCGTTTTCTTTTGTTTTTGAAACCTCCGCATCTGTGTCCACATCCAAATCTTTGAGCCTGGCCTTCTGCCACCACTTTGGACCGATGCCATTAGAAGAGAACCCTGGGAATTGCTACAAACGAGAGCACCGCAAGTGGGCACTTTCTGTTTCTCCTGATTTCTGCCATTTGTCTTCATCTGAGGTGCTGTCATGGTGGTTCAGTTGATTTTCCACTGAGCCACACTTGCTTAGGGTGTTTAGAGAGGGAGTGATGGGAAATGGGAACTTGGGGCATTCAGAGGATGCAATTCAGAAAAATTCCCCTCCAAGCTGCTCCTCCCGAGAAATAAACAAATAAATAAAGAAGACCCTTCCACCCTATCTACTTCAGAAAGCAAATATCTAAAAAGTTTAAAAGAATTATGCTGAATCCTGCAATACCTGGAGGGAGCAAGAAGGCCGCCCACATCACCCACCCCAGCCACCCAGCCACATTGCCTGGAGTCATAGAATCCAAAGCGCAGAAATTCAGATCAGAAAGCATCTCAGCAGCCACCCAATGTGCACTGCCCTTGAAAAGCACTCCTCCCCCACTAATACACCAAGCAAGTGATCCCTGAGCTTTGCCTGAAGACCTCCAAGGAGCGAGAACCCAATCTGTCCCAAAGGAAGCCATTCCGCTTTTGGATCATTAAGAAGTCATCCTTTACCGTAAACCTAAATTCGCCTCTTAGAAGCTTTCTCCCTCCAATCAGTCCTTCTTTGTGGGGCCAAAATGAGCAACAATACCAGCACCTGTATTTCATAGGGTTGTTGTGAGGGCCAAAGTGCTTCACAAACCTTTAAAAAAAACTATAGAAGTATTTGATGTTAAGTGTAGACCATTTCTTTTCCATATTTGAAGGATGTAATTTGAATTACTTGAAAATGGACAATTATGCCCCCTCCCACCTGCAGTCTCGTCTTTTCCACGCCACCCCCGGCCATTCCCTTAACAGGTCCTGATGCAGCCCAAACAGGAAGCCCCTCCCATAGCCTTGTTTTCAGTGGCCTTCCTAAGACAATGCTCAAGGGACTGTAGGACAAAGACAGAAGATGGAGGGATTTCACTTCTCTCTATTCTTGTGGAGGCTCTGCCTCTTTTCACACTCTTTTCCTTTAGGCTAAGATCATCTTGCCTTTCTTAGCTGACTCGGACACTGGAGATTCATGGTGAACTAATGTGAGTCCACTAACCACCCCCCACCTCATCCCAGACATGATCAGAAAATCCACTGTCCCTCTATGCCTCTGCCACTGTGGCCCCCACTGAACCGTTAAACCCAAGAGCCTGGAGTTCCCTCTTATTGAATTCAGTACAATGTTCAAACCCACTGAGATCTCTTTGGATTCTGGCTCGGCCATCCAGGGGATCAGCCATCCATCCCACTCAGATTTGTGCCATCTGAGAATCTGGCAAGCATGACATCTATGGCCTTATCCAACCCTTTGATCAAAATATTAAACAACTCAAAATTAAGACCAAGAACCCGGGGTATTCCCCCGGAGACCCCCTTTCAAGATGAGGAGACTATTAATAATTCCTTTGTTTTGCATTAAGACAGAAGATCCTATTTAACCCCCAGGGTCTGTTTTCTGGGGAAACCTTTAAGGTCTGGGATTTCTCTACACTGTTTCACCTGGTTCCACTGTTGACCAACTCAGGCAGGAACTGACTATATAGTCGTGACCAGTAACTCCTGAACAAGGTGCTGTCTTATTAAAAGAAAGTCCTTGAACGTCTCTGCAGATTTCAGGAAGTCTAAAGCGGCCACAAAAGGCGAGGATCAAAGCTCCGTAGTGGGAAGGGACCTCAGAAGCCAAGTCTCCCCTTTGACAAAGAAGACACTGAGGTCCAGAGAGGCAGCAGGACCAGCCTCTTCCTCTGCTCATACAACCAGCCCCTTGGGCTGTACAGATTACAGAACTGACTCCTCCCTGCCCTCCTGCCTCCAGCTGATGCCCACTTTGGTTCTTCCTCCAAGGCCAAGGTCTCTGAAGCCGAGACCATGATCCTCCCCTCTTCAGGACATGCTGGTAGCTCCCTAAAGCCTCCGGAATCAAAGGTAAACTTCTCGGGTTTGCTTTTCATGCCTTCCACAATATGATTCCAACCATCCAATCTCTCCACCCTTGATGGAACTTTACTCCCACTCTGCATTCCTGCAGTCTAGCCCAAAAGCTGCTCTAGAATCCTCACACCCCTTCTCCCCTCACCAAGCCCAAGATGTGGCTCAAGAACCATCTGCTGCAGGAAGTCCTTCTTGATCCCCTTCCCCAAGTGCTCGCTCCTTTCAGAGGCAACTGGAGACTCGCTGGAGAGAGGGCTTGGGCTCCGAGCCAGAAGGCCTGACTTCATTGCAGCAGCCACTTGGGACCCTGAACAAGCCATTTAACTAGTGCTTGTCTTAGTTTCCTCATCTCTAGATGGGGGAGAGGATAATAATGGCACCTATCTCACAGAGTTGTTGTGAGGAACAAATAAGATTATACTTGTCAAAGGCACACAGCCATCGATGATGTGGACAGTCCGAGATAGATCCATAGGCTATTTACGGCTTAGTGTCAGACTCAGTGGTCTCAGTGCCCAGAGCAAATCTGCTTCCCAATGTGAAGAGGAGGCTGGAAATAAGCCTCATCCTCATCAGCAGCCGGTCTCCTGAGACAACATCATTCCCAGCTGTGCTGTCTGAGGGGCACCCACATCCCCGAGAGGAAGGGCCCTCTCAATACATAAGGTCAAGAAGCTGAGGAGCCATTGTCTGTCTCGTCTTCCTGGATCACCTTATTCCCAGAAAG